>NC_134355.1:412515979-412885979 GCF_048569485.1 Anomaloglossus baeobatrachus | reverse complement strand
CACTGTACGGACAGACACCGCCATTACATTACTGTACATAGTAGGGGTACATATAAAAGATTATTTCGGAAAAGGAACATATTTTTTTAAACACATCATATTGTGAAACTTATTATTCCAAGATGTATTGATTTAAAATGAACCTGCGTTTGTCGGTGAACCCCTTTAAGAATGCGGCTCTAAATTGGTGGCACTAGAGTCCTGCTCTCTCTCTCGGTGAATGGGGGTTTTTGCATACTGTAGAGCTGCAAAACGCCGGATTTAATTTTTGCTTTCGTGGCGGTCATTCCAGTGTGGCATAGGAGAGAGACGTTCTACCTATCTGATCGCTTCCCCTTTGTCAGCCAGTTACCCCAATGTGAAACAGGTACAGGATGACTTGGTTATTCTGGCTGTGTCCAACTTATACTCCATTAATACTATCAGATCTGATAAACAGTGAAAGTAATTGCTCTTTAAAGGGAGTCTGTCAGCAGGTTTTTGCTGTGTAAGCCGAAGCCAGCATGCTGTAAGGGTTAACACAGAAAACTGAGGGCTGCCTGTCTTGTCCCAGTCAGATCCAATCACTTACTCCGCTTCAGACGTACTTTAAAAACGCATCTCTTTAGGGTGGCCTATCACACTCCCTAATCAAATCCAATTCACACAGTCCCTCTACAACTTCGCACAACATAACCCCACATCAAACTCCATGGCACCCAAATACATCTCAAGTTTCAGGCCAATTAGTCCAGGAAGGCATTATCTATCCCCCATTTCCTTGATTCCTTGAGATGGCTGGATTGTCAGTGTAAATAAGCACTTGTACCTTGCCCTCCCCCCCATATCTCATTGTAGATTGTAAGCTCTCACGAGCAGGGTTGTCTTTTTTCCCTCTAAATATTGTATTTTCTATAACTGTTACTTGTTTGTATATGTTCCTCCTGAATTGTAAAGCACTGCGGAATATGTTGGCGCTATAGAAATAAAGATTATTATTATTATTATTATTATTATTAGATCCGGCAGGACACTTAGCGTGGTAGGACTATAAAGGTAGCAGCACACTCGTACGACACGCCCCCTTCTCTGACACCTTATTTTATTGTATAATCTCTCTAGAGAGCCTGGTGTGGGTGGAGACAGCTCTCTCAGCTCTGCTACATGATTAAATCTAAAAATTCAGATGGTGTCAAAGCTGTTGCACCCAGTCATCTAAGTGATACATCATTTGATTAAGAATCTCCTTGGCTACATCATGCTGCTGTCAGTTGAGGTAGCAATGATCTACTGACAAATGCCCTTTAATATGGCTGCTTAGATAGATACCACATTAGTATCTTCATGCAATATGCTCTCATTGCTGTTTAGGCACTCATCCATCAATCTCGTACTTGAGCAAGATGGCAAAGAGAAACCTCAGAGACTTAAATTCTAAATATTGTATTTGTTAATAATTATTATTTTGGAGGAAAATGTAGCTATTGTACAGTTTCCTTGCTCACTATTGAATGTGTTTTCGTTATAAATGGTCTATTGAATAATTTTGTATTGTGTTGTGCTTGCTTTCTGTTTTCTGTATGTAAACCCTCCCATGTCTACTTTGTACAACACTTGCTTTTAAGCAGAATAATTTAGTGTCATAAGTAAAACATGAATGAATTGCTTGTGGCAGAATGTAAATGTATTGCTGTAAAATTCCCTAGTGTAATAAGGCTGATTCTGGTATTAATGGTGTATAGCATTGGGCAGACATACAGACTTCAGCTTTGTCCCACAGTAAATTTATCGTGATGGGGCCTGGGTGGTGTGTGTGGTATAGGGGGCAGTTTCACACAATTAGACTAACGAGTAAACATTAAACAGTCTTTATGATTCAGATTTCTAAAATACTGACCTCCAGGGCACCCAAGAAAGACTGGTGTTGAAGGCAAAAGAAATGAGGCAGAACTTAAAGGAAATACTTTCACTGCAGAATACAACACACCACTACCTATAGCCGCTTTATCTCAGAGATCTGTTGAGACTCCTGCTTTGCTGAGATCCTTGTGGGTGTTATGGCATGCCTCTGTTAGATATTACCACTGTGCCGATCATGATGTAGATGATGGAAAGAAGCCGCTATTATACAGAGATAACATCCAGCTTGCACTCATACAATTAACACATCATTGTTCATGTGTATAGACATAAAAACCTTAAACATATAAAGTTTTAACATTTTCTGTTCATCAGTAGACAGAACAGGGTTGCCACTGCTAAATGTGATGCGAGTCGACATTCCGCATGCACCAGTGACATATAATATGGTGGTACTCCGCAGTAAAGTGCAGTCAAATATAATTTCAAAAAGATAATTGTAAAACTACTAAACAATAGCAAAACATATTTGTGAGGCATAAAAGTATGGTATTTCAAAAATCCATGTAAACTGATGCAAAAGCATATTAGCTCAATGCTATCACTTGGTAAATCAATTTCTTTGCAGAATATTTGACCTAAAACATTAGCCTTAAAGGGAAGAGTAAAGTTTCTGGTAGTGGCTTTCAAACATGCCACAAATCACACCTATCCTGAAGAAGCCAACTCTCAACCAGACTTCTGCTCCAGTTATCTTCTCATATCATGACTAGTGATGAGCGACCCCCCCCATGTTCGGGATTGGGAGCCTCGCCCAAACGTTTTGTAAAGTTAGAGTTCGGGGCCGAAGATGACACGAACTTGCGTCCTAACGCCGAGCTTGGACCTTACAGTTATGGGATGGAGTGGGGGGCTGTACAATAAAGAATATAGTTAATAATAAACATTGTCATTCTACTTACCGGTCCTGCGACGCGTGCTGCAGACCCGCTCAGCCGCTGTCTCCTGGCCGCTTATGCTTCCGGATCTGATTATTAGCTTCCGATGGTATTTACTGCACTGCTAGTCACTCAGCAGTCTTCTGCTTTTTTCAGCCGTGTTCGCGGTGACATCAGGATTCACCCGAGTCTATGGCTTAGACTCTCACTTGTCAGCCTGCTTCTCTCTGTATAGATGCTTGTCTGTACAGATCGATGAAGCAGAGCTGACATTGCTCTCCCAGCTTCTCTCTCTGTATAGACGCTTGTCGGTACAGAGCGGTGAAGCAGAGCTGACATTGCTCTCCTTGTGGACTACGTCGGATTAAAGATTTTTTATAATAAAGATGGAGCCTCTACATTTTTTTTTGTTAAATTTCTTATAAAAAAAATACTGTTTACTAGAAATTCTTGGTGGCCATGTCTAATTTGGAGTGACACCATAAATTTCAGGCTTATTACCAGCTGGGAAAACAAAGCTGGTATTAACCCCTTTATTACCCAGCATGCCACCGCCATCAGGGCCGCTGGACAAGCCGGGTAATGTGCCTGGAAATGGTGATAAAAAACTATGCGCTATTTCTAGGGGCAGCTGCTTTTTTTAGCGTGGGGGGCTCAAAATGCTTGGGCCTTACCATGCTGAGAATACCAGCCCCCAGCCGCCTGGTTTTACCTGACTGGTGGGAGCCCATGCTTTTTTTTTTTATTACTTTTTAAATAATTAAAAAAAAATAAAATAAATAATAAATAAATAATGGGCTTCCCTGTATTTTCATTGCCAGCCAAGGTAAAGTCAGGCAGACGGGGTGGCAGCCCGTAGCCATCCACTTTATCTACACTGAGAATTAAAAATACCACATATCATTACGTTATTTTTTTTTAAATATTTAGTTACTTTTACACTACTATATGTGTGAGGGACCCAACAGCCAATCACAGATGCTGTCATACAGAATGGGTGTTTGTGATTGTCTGTTATTTTAACAGTAAAATAAAATAAAACAACAACACAGAGTAAAAAAAAATATTAGAAATAAAACAAAAGACATTTAGGACTCCATCTTTTTTACCCTCAAAAAAACTCTGACTTAGTTCAAAGGCGGGCGTACATCTTCAGCTCTGCTACATCTGTACGAGGAGACATACAGATCTGCTCATACAGACAAGCAGGCACATACTCAGCTGAGAGCTCTCAGAGACTTCACCCGAGTGCACAGCTGAGGCTGGTCAGCTGTGCCCTCGGGCAACCTCAAATAACATCACTGCAACACTGCCATAAAGTGTACGCTTGTTGGCAATGAGAGAACTGACGTCTCGTCACATGGCTATGATGTAATGGAATATCCTGTAGTCTGTGGAGGTTACCTGGGGCCACAGCTATCTGGCCTCAGCTGTGCACTTGCATGAAGTCCCTGACAGCTCTCAGCTGAGTCTGTGCCTGCTCTCTGTGTGAGCAGACCTATGTTTGTCTCCTCGCACAGATGTAGCAGAGCTGAAGAGATGCTCGCCTTTGGACTATGTCGGAGGGGGTTTTTTTACAGCCTCTGGACCCGAACTTGTGTTTGGGACCTTGTGCACGAACACTTTGTTAGGTACGGACCCCGAACTTTACAGTTCGGGTTCGCCCATCACTAATCACTACCTCTCTGACCCAGATGTCACCACTTTGCTGTACAGAATCCCAGAGTGTCTATCAGCCATATCCTAATTCTTCTCATCTCGCTCCAGAATCTCAATGTGGACAGCACCGAACACCTAATCTTTCCTCCATCCAAGTTAACATTTTTTCTTGATCTATTGTGATACCAATGTGATATGACTGAAAGAATGTGTGATTAGATAGGAATCATAAAAGATAGGAGTGATCCCAGATATTATTTGACCTATCAATAATTCAGTATCAAAGAGATGTCCTTTGGATGGCCAATATGATGACCAAAGAATACATGTCAAACAGGTTTTTGAAGAAGTTTCAAGATAATGAGGAAGTCACATTTACAGTTCCACTTACCGGAAACTTGTGGTTGGCTTAAAGACAGGTTTAAGGAAGCTTGCATATGAAATTTACGGCTCATTGCAATATTTCACTAACACTATGGTAAAACTGTGGTCGGCCAGTTGACAACTGGCTAAATGTGCAGGAAATGTGCAGGAAGCTGCTGGTGCCCACAGCAGTTTGTGGTCAAGTTACATGAACATGACTCAGCTGTCACATGCTGGTGACCATTTAAACACAACCTACAAAGTTTTCCTATAAAAATACACCGGACTCGCTTAATGTTAGGGAAACCTTCCAGGACATTGAAGTGTACGCACTGCTCCTGTGATGCAAGATGCCATGTTGATTCCTTATCATTAAATCGAGTTCCCTCCGATGTGAAAGGATTGCTACAACAAACGGTAATGTTGATGCATATTTCTGTTATTGTATAAGATTCTAAATGCCTATGTACCATTAACTATTCATGTGCTATTAAAATAAATAGTATCTTGCTATAAAGAATATTAGTATTCGTGCCTGATTAGGATATCAGTGAGCGCTTCGTAAGTACGGGCTTTCAGACCCTTTTTAGTAGAATTTAGCAAGACATCTATCTAGAACAATAAATTACATCACACTTTCCCCTGAACTGGAACTCCACTGTCTCAAAGTAAGCCTAAACTCTGCCCTGTCCTTCAAATAACACATCCAAATGCTTGCCACCTCCAACTGAAAAACATTTCCAGAATCCGTCCTTTCCTCAACCCTGAGTCTACTAAAAAGCTAGTGCATGCCCTCATCATCTCCCACTGAAACTACTGCAATATTCTCTCTGTGATGCTCCTCTCTATATTCTTCTCACACCTCTTCAGTCCATTCTTAACTCTGCTGCCAGCTAATCCACCTTTCGTCTCGCTACTTCCCCACTTTGCCTTTCTGAAACTCCCTTCTTTGGCTCCGAATTCCCCAATGTATCCAGATCAAACTAATAACTTTGACCACAAAGCTGTCCATATTCTGTCCCCTCCATATATCTCCAAACTAATCTGCCAATATCTTCCACCACATAAATGCCAGTCCTCCCAAGGGTTCCTTCTCTTCTCCACACTTGTACATTCTTCACTCAATCACCTCCAAGACTTCTCCCAAGTATTCCCTATTTTCTGTAATAATGAGCTCCAGCACGTCTGATTATCCACCACATTCGAAACATTAAGACTGAACTTGAAAACCCAACTCTTTAAGGCCCTCTTCACACGTCCATTTAAAACAAACATTCTTCAACTCTAAAGACTTTCCTTACAGACAATCCAGGTCATGCTGCGCTGTGTGAGAACCAGCGCCTCAGAAGAGCAGTAACTTCAGTAACGTTACTGCTCATCAGAGTCACTGAGTCATGTACAGCGCAGTGTGACCTGGAGTGACCTGTTGACCCTCAAAAGTGGTAACTTTATTAATGTCCCCACTCTTCAGAAGTGTCAGGTGTTGCGCAGTGTGACCCAGAATTGACTGTAAGCAAAGTCTATGGAGTTGAAGAATGTTTGTTTTATCGGACGTGTGAAGGGGGCCTTAATGAGTTGGGTTTTCAAGTTCAGTTTTAATGTTTCGAATGTGGTGGATAATCAGACGTGTTGGGGTGAACTGAAAAAAGGTAAGTGTCATGTTTTATCTGTCTGTGCTTGTATAGTTGTGGGTTTTTTTTGAGATATACTTTTGTTTTTTGACTACGATAGATTTGGTGGACTATGGCAGATTCTCTGTACAACAGCGGAGCTGCATGGTATTTTTTTTTTAATAAAATGGTAAACAAGGGAATGTTTTTTGCTGAGTGTTTAATTAAATAAATTATTTTTTCGTCTGTTTCTTTTTTAGGATTACTTGGTTAGTAATGGTGGGAGTCTGATAGACTATAGCTGACATCACTCCCAAATACTATTAACCCGATTGCCACCATACCAGGGCAATTGGGAAGAGGTGTCTAATGTAATGCATCACTTCTATAGAGGCTGCGGGCGGGGAAGGGACCAATAATCATTGCCCTTCCCAGCCTGATAATATCTGCTCACAGCTTCCTGCTTTACCTTTTGCTGGTTGTCAAACATTAAGGGAATGTTTTTGTCCTTTTTTTTTCTTTTTTTCTTCCAACTAATTATCTATGGTATGTGGCTAATCGCTGAAAAATCGATTAGCTAGCTGTCCTATAGCTTGCTCTATCTATCTGTGTTATACGGAGGGGACGATTAGAACAAAACTTATAATAGCCCAATCGTCACCCGAGGTCCTCCAGGCAGATGTCAAAGACACTAGAAGACAGGTGGTCGGACGCAACAACTTCAGATAGAACAGAAATGGACAGTGTTGTTGATGGTACACCACTGCGTACAACATGTCCCTGTTAGCTGCACAGGGTATGCAGGATCGGCCACATGCGTAGAGGCACGACAGGACCAGGGAGGCAGCCAAGTTAGCGTCACTGGGGTACCTGTGGAACGGTAGGACAGAAGCTGACCCTATGTGTGCTGAGATGCCGGTGTCTTGGCGCGACAGGCACCGATCGTCTTTCCCTGCCTACCATCCTAGCATACACACTAGTCTGCCACAACTACTGCAGACTGCATAAATATTGGTGCAATGCTCACAACCTGCTGACTCAGCCACATGTAACATGAAATGACGCTCGCACGCCGATGGGCGTGGCCTAGGGTCTTTTATAGCCTAAGCCCTGCTCCAAGCCAAATGGCAGTGGTGCCGGCTGCAGCCATACAACGGCTGCCACATCCCCGCTAACGTCATCAGCGGCCGCAACGTCACCACTGACGTCATCGACGGCCAATCAGCGGCCACTGTGTCATTGGTGACATCATGCACAGTATCCTGCACTTAGAGCCTGTAGAAGCAGTGAGAACCCGCACATGCACGGTAGGGCAAAACGGGGACTTAGGCTCAGGATGACTCAAGACCCTACATACCTGACGCCTCTCAGCCAGACACCTGGAGCGACGGACAGGAGACAAAGACGGAACAGGGCCGGTCCGACAACCCACAGATTTCCAATAGACTTCTATTGGCCCTTTTCATCCGTTCCAATGCTAAATAACAGACACTACACGTACTGGAGATACTGATGTTTGAAGGGGGCCTAAGAAAGCTTAAAGCCAAAAATGATCCCGCTGTCTCCTCACGACCAACACCGAAGCAGCCATAACTCCCCATCCTACTGTCTCTTTCCCTATTATCCTGTAGACCAGAGGTTCCCAACTCCAGTCCTCAAGGCACACCAACAGTGCATGTTTTCAGGATTTCTTTAGCATTGCATGGGTGTTGGATTCAGCACCTTTGCAGGTGATTAAATTATCACCTGTGCAATACTAAGGAAATCCTGAAAACATGCACTGTTGGTGTGCCTTGAGGACTGGAGTTGGGAACCTCTGCTGTAGACTGTAACCACTCTGTAGCAATCTGTCAATGTTAATTTGTGCATTGTAATATTTATTTATTCTATGTAAACCACTTTTCACAAGTATAGTGTGCCGCCCTGGACTATCCAGGTAGTCACCGTTAGAGCCCTGCACAACACCTGTCCCCTAATAAGGTGTCACCAGCCAACCATTAAAACCCTAGTCACCCCCCCTCAGGGCTTGATGGGCATACCAGGGGGCGGAGTGGAGCCAGTCGGTTGGCCACGCCCACCAAAGAGTTCAGAGAGCCTGAGGCGGGAAAACGTTAGTCAGTTGCTAGTCAGTTCAGTAGAGGAGTGGAGAATGGAAGCAGGCCTGTCCCCAGGTCTGCAGCAGTCTGACAGGTGCTAGGGTTTGAGCCCTGGCACCTTTGGCTAGGAGGCATACGGAGGCCTCTGCCTGCAGGAGCCGGGAAGATGGCTCGGTGGAACCGTGGTGGACCAGGACAGGGTAGTGGCCCGCCGGTACCAACACGGGGAACCAACTCGGAAACTGGTGCACAGAGGGGGGTACTCAGACCCTGAAACGAGGTCCAGAAGCTACTGGACTGAGTTCATTAACTGATTGCGGCCAGGACTATAGGTCCTTTTCCACCCAAAGTCCCGACTGAAGACAACAGCCCAACGAGGGGGATAGAAAGCCACCACCCAGGCAGAGAGATCCCACGGGCCAGCGTCTGCGGGCAAAGGGCTCCTCTGCCAATCACAAGCCGGGGAGCGGACTCCTGTATTGCAAGTTCAGGTAGTCCATCAACACTCAGGTGCAGGAGAAAGGCAGAGACCACCAACCGGGTGGGGGACCAGACCGCAGGCGGCTGTGGGCACTGACCACCATCATCTTGGTTTACCAGAGACTTGTGTGTGTTACTAATCGTGAGTACACCAGTGCCCTCCGGCCGCGCACCTCCGTGCACCGCCCAACTAGCCCCCCAATGGGTCCCGGGGCCACCATCTCTACCCACGGAGGGGTTAACATCTTGCTGCGCAACATCTCCCCCGGGTGCCCCGTAACCGCAGCGGTGGTATCCACCTTCACCACAACCCATGGGTGGCGTAACGAACTTAACCACGGCTCCAGCCGTAAACCTATGTCCCCCCAAAACGCCAGCCCCTTTCAGATCGAAGTGACCACAGGGCCCCCGTGTCCGGAGACACTCGAGCCACCCACCAGCGAGTTTGGATCCGAGCGGCTCGGTTGCAGCCGAGCCCGGGGCGGTACAATAGCACCATGGAATCAATAATAATAAATAGTAAAAGGTATATTGTTAGATACTGATTGTACAAATAATCACTTTTATTTTTACTGGTTTTGAAAATTTGCAGACATATGTACTCTGTGGTTGGCGGTAACAACATGCACCAGTGTTCCTGGCCAGCTTCAAAACTGTGCTTACAAGCGTAAGCGCTATGTATATTCTGTTGTCTAGAAGCTGTGGTCGGTATTCCAAGACAAAGAGCTGTAAACAAAAGTCTTAATATTTCAAGAATGGCTGACAATTTTAATAAGCAATATATATAGAAATTGCTTGTCTTTGCAAGCACCATGAATGATTAAAGGGAACCTGTCAGGTCCCATATGTGTTCTAACTTAGAAGCAGTTTGATGTGTGGCCTCGAAACCCCTTCCTAACCATCCCTGTGTTGTAATATTGTGTAATATGAATTTATAAAAAATGTTTTATAACTTATGTGTTCCCTATGTAAATATGCAGAGGGTCTAGTCCCCTGGGCGTCGCTTCGTCGGATGGTAATCCTCACATTCATGTGTGACTGTAGCCTTATACACAGGCCTGATATAATCACTTGTGTAGACCCTGATTAACAGGAGTTGGGGTTTCAGTTAATTTGACTTTTTGAATTTCCCTTTACCAGCATTGGATTATTGCAGTGGGCTACACACAGATAGGACATGCGCTGAACTTTTCACACGGAATGTTCTAGATGGATTAAATAAAAACGAAGCAGATGGAAGAGAAGTTATACGTATTTGTCAAATTAATAATTGGGTGAGGGCAATGTATTTGAATACACCAAGAGCCCTTAAGCTACACTATTGTTAATGAGCAATATATGACCCTCTTAAAGGTCAGTTCTTACATAATAAATCATAATAGGAGCAAATTAAAGTGTTTATATTAGAGTTGATGTCTCGGTATACAATGTCTGAAGTGACTTGCTGTCTATTCACAGAATGTATTCATAGAAGTATCCACATCCTTATATAGTGATTTAAGCCGAATCTGGGTCTTTCAAGTGATGGGAACCCCTCTATGGAACTCACAGCAATGTCTATAGTACACTGTTCTACACAATCGGTTATCTGCTGTTTATACAGAGTACAAATACAGAAGTGTTAGGTGCTGTATGTGTTCGTCTCTACCAATTTAGCCTTTTTCTTCTTTTTTTTTTTTTTTTTTTTTCAGTAGCAGAATTTCCTTCAGTTTTTTTTTCCCCCCGAAAAGATGCTGATTGTTTTCATGTATTTTTTTTTTCTACCAGAGGAGAAGAAAAACAGTAACTTTTGTTGAAAAGAATTATGGCAAAACATTTTTTACCACCAAATCTAAGAAAAGCATAATATAGAGACAGAGACGTGATGTGTCCCTTACTGGGCTGCTTGCTTTAATTTTGAAAAAATTACTGTTTTATCATAAGGAGATTATCACTAGAGGACTAGAAGCTTGCTGCCGTGTAGTCCTGCATAGTCATGAGCCCTGCCTCCACCACTGATTGTGCATAGGCAGAGCGTTGACAGAGTACACACTGCCAATCAGTGGTGTGGGTGGAGTTATACAGAGCTCAGCATTCAGAGAACTGGTAGATCTGCCTCAGAGAAAAGTGATTTTTTTAATTATTTATTTAAAGCTGCAGTACCTGTCTCAGGAAGTGATAAATTGATTGAATCAGAGTCTCTGCCCCCACATTAGTCTGCCTTCAGATTGGTATTTAAAAACCTCTTAAGATTCCTTTTCAAGGGTTTTTTTCAACTTCTGTGTTCAGCAGCACACTGCTAGACAGCTTTTCGTTTCCTTGTTTCTAGGAGGACACTTCTCCTTGATTGACAGGTCTGCTTCCATAGATTGTTGCAGTCAGGTACTCTGCCCTTACATTATATTGCTCTCACTTGGGGTAGCAAAACCTGGTGACAGATTTCTTTTTTTAAGTTTAATATCTGCATCTGCATCTGTATATGTATTGATTAGAGCCTTGTAAAGTTGGCCTCATATTGCAATATTTCAGTTTTATCTGACAATCTTGCCAAGTAAAGGCTACTTTACATGCTGCGACATCGCTAGCAATCTCGTTAGCGACGTGACACGCCCAGATCGTTGATACGATTTGCCGAGATCACTCATAGGTCGTTTTGTAGCGGTCACACGTACCCATCTCCCAAACGACGCTACATCGTTCAGTGATATATTGTTTTACCAAGGCGGTTGTGTGGACACCGTCACATAGCATTCCTCCCAACGATTCCGGCAACGACAGAGGCGTATAATTGGCCATAGCATACACCCTGGTGTGTGATTGCCTCGCCCTCTCCACGCCCCAACTTCCATACTGTCAGAATCTCCTACGATTTGTGTACGCCTTATCAACCATGGCTTCCAAATCAGAACGGAGTTGGGACCACCAATCGGAGCAGAGGAGGCATGGAGCATTGCTCGTAACGACACGCCCGCGTCGCTGATGACGGATGCACTAACGATGTTCGTCGTTGACAGGGTGTCAAACGTAGCACTATGTCTGCTGCGTTCGAAACGACGAACAATATTTTGAAAATGAACGAAGTGTCAACGATCAATGATTTTCGCTTGTTTTGCGAAAGTTCGGAGTCGCTCGTAGGTGTCACACGCAACGACGTGGCTAACGACGACGGAAGTGCGTCACGAAAACCGTGACCCCGACGAACATATCGTCAGATAAATTGTATCGTGTAACGGGGCCTTTATGAAGACTTATTTTGCTGCATCTTTTCTGAATCCCATTTGTTTGTAAAAACAGACTGTTTTATGATGGACAGAATAAAGGATGCATCATGCACTCGATTGTTGTAGTCATCAAATGTTACAACACATTATAATCATTGCTGTTCAAAGAGTGGAAATTTGACCTTGATGATATTGGTTTGTCACACGTTTGTTGTACAGCATATTTCATGCATTCATTAACTTGGGAAGCCTTCCAATAGAATAATATATAGGATTGCTACAATACTATCGTCCTTTGTGCTCACAAAAGAATGACTATTGAAAAAGCTTGTGTCAATACTTTAAGGGAATATGTCAGCAGGTTTTTGCTACCTTATCTGAGAGCAGAATGATGTAGGCAAAGAGATTCTGAATCCAACAATGTATTGCCTTAATTACTGGGTGTAGCCATTCTGACACAATCAGAATTTTTAGATTTATAGTGAAGGAAATAAGTATTTTATCCCTTGCTGATTTTTTTAAGTTTGCCTACTGACAAAGACATGAACAGTCTGTAATTTTAAGGGTGGGTTAATTGTAACAGTGAGAGATAGAGTATCCAAAATAAATCCAGAAAATCACATTGCATGAATTATATAAATTTATTTGCATTTTGCAGAGAGAAATAAGTATTTGATCCTTTTGGAAAACAAAACTTAAAACTTGGTGGCAAAATCCTTGTTGCCAAGCACAGCAGTCAGACTTTGTTGTAGTTGATGGTTAGGTTTGCGCACATGTCAGGAGGAATTTTGGTCCACTCCTCTTTGCAGATCATTTCTAAATCATTTAAGATTTTGAGGCTGTTGCTTGGCAACTCAGAGCTTCAGCTCCCTTCAGAGGTTTTCTATGGGGTTAAGATCTGGAGATTGACTACTGTAGGCCACTCGATGACCTTAAAGTGCTTATTTTTGAGCCACTCCTTTGTTGACTTGGCTATATGTTTTGGTTCATTGTCGTCCTGGAAGAACCAGCCACGACCCATTTTTAATATCCTGGCGGAGGGAAGGAGGTTGTCACTCAGGATTTTACGGTACATGGCTCCATCAATTGTGCTATTGATGCGGTGAAGTAGTCCTGTGCTCTTAGCAGAGAAACACCACCAAAATATAATGTTTCCACCTCCATGCTTGACAGTGGGGGACGGTGTTCTTTGGGTCATAGGCAGCATTTCTCTTCCTCCAAACACGGCGAGTTGAGTTAAGGCCAAGAGCTCAATTTTTATCTCATCTGAGCACAGCACCTTCTCCCAATCACTCTCAGAATCATCCAGGTGTTCATTGGGAAATTTCAGATGGGCCTGCACATGTGCCTTCTTGAGCAGTGGGACTTTGTGGACACTGCAGGATTTTAAGCCATTACGGCATAATGTGTTATCAGTGGTTTTCTTGGTGATAGTGGTCCCAGCTGCCTTGAAATCATTAACAAGTTTTATGCTGATCTCTCACTTTCCTTATGATCCTGGATACCCCACGAGGTGAGATTTTGCATGGTGCCCCAGATCAATGTCGATTGACATTCATTTTGTATTTCTTCCATTTTCTTACTATTGCAGCAACAGTTGTCTCCTTCTCACCCAGCATCTTACTTACGGTTTTGTAGCCCATTCCAGCCTTTGATCAGGTCTATGATCTCATCCCTGACATCCTTAGAAAGCTCTTTGGTCTTGCCCATGTTGTAGAGGTTAGAGTCTGACTGATTGAGTCTGTGAACAGGAGTCTTTTATACAGGTGACAATTTAAGACAGCTGTCTTTAATGGAGATAACGAGTTGATTAGAAGTGTCTAAAGGCTGCTTTACATGCAGCGACAGCGATAGCGATGTCGCTGGTGAAAGCACCTGCCCCCGTCGGTTGTGCGTGACGGGCAAATCGCTGCCCGTGGCGTACATCGTTAGTCCCCGTCACACGTACTTACCTGCCTAGCGACGTCGCTGTGGAGGCGAACTGCCTCCTTTCTAAGGGGGCTGTTCGTGCGGTGTCACAGCGACGTCACACGGCAGCCATCCAATAGAAGCGGAGGGGCGGAGAGCAGCCGAAAGAAAGACTGGCCCAGTCGCCCACCTCGTTGCTGGAGGACGCAGGTACGGTGTAGTGCCTCATTCCTGGGGTGTCACACATAGAGATGTGTGCTGCCTCAGGAACGATGAACAACCTGCGTCCAAAAGCAGCAATGATATTCGAGATTAGAACGACGTGTCAACGTTCAGCGATTTGGTGAGGATTTTATATCGTTAGCGGTCGCTCGTGTCACACGCAACAACGTCGCTAACGAGGCCGGATGTACGTCACGAATTCCATGAACCCAACGACATCTCGTTAGCGATGTCGTTGCGTGTAAAGTCGCCTTAAGTGGTGTGTAAGAGCCAGAACTTATAATGGTTGATAGGGGATCAAATACTTATTTCTCTCTGCAAAATGCAAATAAATGTATATAATTTATGCAATGGGATTTTCTGGATTTTATATTTGATAATCTCTCTCACTGTTAAAATCAACCTACCCTTAAAATTATAGACTGTTCATGTCTTTGTCAGTGGCTAAACTTACAAAATCAAATAATTATTTCCTTCACTGTAGCTATGTAGCAGAGCTGAGTAAGCTGCCACCACTCACACCAGGCTCTCTATAGAGATTGCACATTGACAGTGAGGTGTCAGGAGGAGGCTTGCCGGACTGCCGTTAATGTGACATTGTAGTCCAAGCAATAGTAAGTCCTGCTGCCTAAACAAACATAGCAAATAAACCTCACATCAGTAATTGGCAAGCCAGGCATCCCTGAATTCTATGTTTTAACACTTGCAGAATACTGTCTTCAGATTACATAGCAAAACACTACTGACAGATTCCCTTTAAGCTTGTTAAATGGCATTTACCACTTATTCATAGGATAGATGATAAATGCATGATCTCTATGTCCACCCCCAATAACTTGAACAGAGGTCTTGTGTAGAGATGAGCCGTTTTGCCGGCAGAAAACAAGCCTAGCTCCACGGGCTCAAGCTTGACCCGATCCCTGGAACAAGTGAATGATTGGCAATTTTAGTCTCCACCCACATACAGCCAGCCATAAGCAAAATACTTCCAGGGGAGGGTGGACGGGCTTTTTCAAACTTTTACTTTGTTTCATACTACATCCAAGCACCCTCAGTATGCCCCTTTAAACACTGCAAACGGCTCGCACTGGGTTGAGCACCAAGCGTACGTGAACACAGCGTTGCTCAATCGAGTTTCATTCGCACGTACAGCATCCGATCCACGGACCTGAACCTTGATATTAAAATTTGTTGTTTGGTTCGAAAGCTGAACCTCAGGTTCGCTCATCTCTAGTCTTGTGTTCCCCCCTGAATGGAGCATTGGTTACATGGTCACATATGCGCTGTAGCCTTATTCTCTATTGAATAGACATATATAGCCGAGTAAAGGTGCCCTTTCTACATCAGTGCCCTTTCTACATCTACATCTTTGTATGAAGTGGTAGTGTGCATGTGACCACTGCAGCGTTTAACCAGTCAATTTGTCTTCAAAAGACCATCATTTCTTCTACGTACACTTATGCACGGTTTTTAAAGGAACTCTGCTGAGCCGTTGTTCCAAATATCTTGGAGACCTCTGTAGATGTAGAATTCTGCAAATCCTTCTATCTCTTCATGTAATCTCAGACACGATATCCTCACTTCCAGGACTTCTTTTAGTGACATTGGCTCTCCATGACGTCATTGTCCTGTTTCAGAATTTGGAGCTAATCAGACGCCTTCCTGATGGTATTACATGATGGATAAGAATCTGCCTGTATTTCTCAGCATTCAGCAAATACAAACTCCATCTCTGAAATGCAGTTCCTGCAGATGTAAGTCGCAAAACCACGCACCAGAAAAGTGACTCTAGGCAGTTGAATTGATAAATGATTGCTTTACTTTACAAAAACAGAAAGGCATCCATAAAACAGAAGAATATAAATACAAAGCCTAAGAAAGTCACCTCTGTGCTGCGCCGAAATGTCTTACGGTGTATGTTTATAGTCGACCTAACTAGAACAGTTAGGTGTTTTGGTACCAAAACATAAAGTGTAGTATGCACGCGGTCCTGGTCCCAGCCTACCGTACCCGGGTACTATGGTATCCAGCTGCCATAATAAGAGACTTGGAGATCCTCTCATGGCTAACCTGTATAGCACAAAACCGCAGAATGGTGGATCTCCGCCACTGGTTGCTGCTCAGACGTGTCGCGGTCCTCTTTGCTAAACTCCAACAAGAATAGTCTCCCAATTCACTTAAATGTTTCTCCAGCGGCTCTTTTCCATTACGCACACCTTTCGCATTTCCTGCAGCTCATACACAGTGCCTCCTCAGCCCTCTAAGTCCAGTGGAGAAGTTCATTGAGATGTTGCTATAGTAACTAGAGCTGCTCGGACTAGCAAAAAAATGGGACCGGTGGATCACTACTCAATTACAAAAAAAAATATCCGCTCCGGAATCCGGTGCCCATATAGGTCAATATGAACCAGAATCCGGAGATTAAAAACGTTGGTGGAAGGGAAAGGAGCACGCGAGGTATACTCACCTAGGCTGTGTCATGGCTGCAAACTCCTTCCGTGTCACGCCGCTATTACCTCCTGGAGCCGACAATTCAATATTCACTGTTTTGCCCAGCCACCGGCACGTGTAATTGGTTGCAGCTAGACGAGCCCCCACCCTGAGTGGCAGCGTGTCAGCTGACTGCAAACAATCACAGGCACCAGGATGCCGGTGGGCAGGGAAAGCAGTGCAAGTGTCTGCGTGTCAGTATTGTGAGCATACATGTAGACAGAAACACATGCGGCCCACTCCTGTCAGAAGAGTGTGCGGCTGTGCCGGTGATGTGCTGTCAGACTCGTGCGAGTCTGGCATTACATCACCCGGCACGACCTGACGCTCTCTGTACATGAGTGTGCATTTACACAGAAACACATGCGGCTCGCTCTTGTCAGAAAAGTGCTGTGCCGGTGATGCGATGTCAGATTCGTGCGAGTCCCTCGCAAGTGTGACTCCGGCCTAAGAGAAACCGTATGCGGCTTTTTTTTTATTCTATTGAAATCATTTAAAAAAAATCGACGTGCGTTCCCCCCAATTTTGATCCCCAGCCAAGATAAAGCCAGCTGGGGGCTGGTATTCTCAGCCCGCAGCCGTCCGGCTCTTCCCAGTGCCCTGGTGCGGTGGCAATCGGGTTAATAACAGGGGTTAATAGCGCACAGCTGCTACTAAACCCTAGGTTATTGATGGCACAGGTGTCTGAGATACCTGCATCACTAACCTGTACATGACAGTAAATAAGAACAAACAGAGAGAAAAATCCTTTATTTGGAAAAAAAAATACAAAAAAGCACTCTCCTTCACCACTTTATTAACACCTAACACCCTGCAGGTCCGACGTAATCTACACGAGGTCCCACGGATATTCAGCTCTGCTACATCTGAATATCACAGCGAGTGGCCGTAGAGCATGACTGCTCGCTGTGAGCTCCAGAGAATGAATGAGCTGCACAATGAGCGGGGATGTCACTCAGGTCATTTGCGGTCACAGCTGGAGGTTCCCACGGTCCTTCACCTGTGATCGCAGGTAACCTGACCTCAGGTGGAGGTCACTGAGTTCACAGACCTGCATCTCCTAGCAGAAAATCGCAGGTTTTTTTGGCCAAGAGATGCAGATTTGGTGCTGAAGGTTTTACCATATTCATGCACCCAAACTACACCTTCTGGCAAAAAAAGTGTTGTTTTGACGTATTTTTTGCCACAGTTTTTACCGTGATTTTTCCCATGGTTTTGTGCCAGGAGGTGCACATTTGGTGCTGAAATTGTCTGCACCAGATATCAGCACCAAATTTCCACTTCCTGGTAGGGAAAAAAAAAAAAAACATTTTTGGGCCATGGGATGCAAATTTGATGCTGACATTTTTACACCATATTCCTGCACCTAATGTACACCTCCTTGGAAAAAAACAGCGTTTTTTTGATGCATTTTTGTGCATCGTTTTTTTACGCAGTTTTTTGCTCAGGCTTTTTGCCGCGGTTTTATGCCAGGAGGTGCACATTTCATGCTGAAATCGTCTGCACCAGATTTCAGCACCAAATTTGCATTTTTTTTTTTGTTACTTGAAAGAAAAATAAAAACGAGGTACGGTCCCCCGCCAATTTTCATCACGAGCCAAGATCAAGATAGCTGGAGGCTGGTATTCTCAGCCCGCAGCCGCCCAGTATTGCCGCATCGATTTAGATGTGACAATCCCGATACTTTACAGTCTCTTCCCGGTGCCCTAGTGCAGTGGCAATTGGGGTAATAGCAGGTTGTTTATAATAGCGCACAGCTGCTACTAAACCCTAGATTAGCGATGGCAAAGGCATCTATGAGATACCTTAATCACTAACCTGTACATGACAGTAAATAAAGACAGACATAGAGAAAAAATCCTTTATTCGAAATCTAATATATAAAGCTAAATGTGTGTATGTATGTATGTATGTGTGTGTGTGTGTATGTCCGGGATTGGCATCTCCACCGTCGCAGCTACAGCCACAAAATTTTGCACACTCACAAGTCTGGACCCCGAGAGCATCATAGGCTATGTTGTGAGGTGAAATTTTAACCCCGCGCGTTCCAATTTACCACTCAATTTTGCCCCTATCTACATAATGGGGAAAAAGTTAAACGAAAAGTGTATCCGCACCGTCGCATTTACAATCACGAAATTTTGCACAGACACGCCATGTGACCCAGGGAACGTCGTGGACTATGTTTTGACAGGAAAATTTAACCCCGCGCTTTACAGTTACTCTCCAAAAACATGCCTCCATTAAAGTAAATGGAGCCTGGAACTACAGGTTATTAGTAGGAGCTGTGATTGGTTGCTATAGGAACAAAAGACATTCATAGTATAAGAAGCTTATATGTGTGGTAATAAGATGTCGGTGGGGAGATGGAAAGAGAGAGACAGACAGAGACAAACGGGGAAAAAGACAGACTGGGAAAGAGACAGACGGGGAAAGAGACAGATGGGGAAAGAGACAGACAGCGCACATTACTTGGCCAATTTAGTTAAATCTGTGTGGAATATCTGTGGTGTTGAAATATATGTTGTGAAATGCTTCTATTAGCTTAGTTTTTGCCTTTTAATAATTACATTTCTATCTATTTGTTTTGTGTTTTTTGTGTGCAGAATAAATTTTTGTTAATACATTCTATTTTGTTAAAAACAGTTATTAACCCGGGCGAAGCCGGGTAGTACAGCTAGTAAATATAAAAAACACACCCTCCTTCACCACTTCATTAAACCCTAACACCGTGCTGGTCCGGTGTAATCCATATGAGGTCCCACGCCAAATCCAGCTCTGCTGCATGTCACAGCTAGCAGCCATTTAGAACTGCTGGCTGTGAGTGTAGCAATGAACGATGACTGCAGGCAGACGCTGTCACAGGCTGGGGGCGCATCTGCCTGCAACCAATCACAGACGAAAGGACGGCCGGTGGGCGGGGAAAGCATGGAAAGCTGTGTGTATGCGATGAGCGCAGTACAGGAAGTGAATGCGCGACCTGGAATCAGTTTGCCGCCATCACACAGACACTCCTTATAGTCTCACCCTCCAGCCCTTTGGCAAACATATACATTTTTTCTCATTTTGACTCCGCGGAGCACCTGCTGCCATTTTTCTGTGCCCCAGTTCCTGTGTTTTCTGGAATAATTGAGTCACTTGGCCATGCTTCCATATCAAAGGTATGGCTTTTTTTCCACTGCTCATGACGTTCCAAACAATAGATGTGTCTTTCATCTCGTACACCAAGTTTCCCTGCCTTCACAAAAGCTTGGACATCTTGAAACCACAGTCTGCTTTGAAATTTTTGCTTAGGAGAAACCTTGCTGATGCACTATAATCACCTGGTGTCTTGCTGCCGTGCTCAGTCTTGTCATAGTGTATAACCTTTGCTTAAAGCCATGTTTTTGCTTTTGTGTATACAAATAAGTTCTTATAAGATAGTAATAATAATACTCAATATAAGCTAAATATTTTTCTATCATTCTTGCAATTTTATATTTTCAGAAAACAGAGCACTATAATCCAAGTTGTGAAGAAGTTTGGAGGCTTTATGTTTTCTGATGAAGTCTGTGAGACCACTTCTCACGTGATTGCTGGAAGTCCACGGCGAACCTTAAATATCATCTTAGGCATTGCCAGAGGATGTTGGGTCTTATCCTATGACTGGGTAGGTAACTAGTTACATTGGAAATATTTCCAATCATTTTATAAATCTGCTCATCACATCCTCAACACACAATAAAGCCTTTATATAAAGATCACACGAAAAGCGAACATAGTATAATCTAAAATAATATGATAACCGAGAGCTCAGGCCCATCCACATCTTAGCTGGGGCACAGTAAAATTTACTTCTCCCATCATTTATACTGCAGTTGTACTTTTTCCAATTAGTTGCTGTTTTTACACATAACAATTGATATTGAATACTTTCTCTATCGCTTTCAATTAATGTAAGCAAGAGAAGAAGTTTGTGATGGATACATTTGGCACTGCATTTTAAATGATTGCATAAAAAGGAGCTTCATAAAAAAAAAAAAAAAAAAAGCCGTTTAAAGTTAATAGTCATTGTATATTAAATCTTGTAAAAAAAGAAGTCATTACCTACTGTGTTTATTTTTGTGGCTTATCTGCGTAATGATAGGTAGTTGCTGCCTAAGGGTACCTTCACACTTTAGCGATGCAGCAGCGATCCGACCAGCGATCTGACCTGGTCAGGATCGCTGCTGCATCGCTACATGGTCGCTGGTGAGCTGTCAAACAGGCAGATCTCACCAGCGACCAGTGAACAGCCCCCAGCCAGCAGCGACGTGCAAGCGACGCTGCGCTTGCACGGAGCCGCCGTCTGGAAGCTGCGGAGACTGGTAACTAAGGTAAACATCGGGTATGGTTACCCGATGTTTACATTAGTTACCAGTGTGAGCAGGGAGCAGGGAGCCGCGCACACTGAGCGCTGGCTCCTTGCTCTCCTAGCTGCATTACACATCGGGTTAATTAACCCGATGTGTAATGCAGCTACATGTGCAGAGAGCAGGGAGCCGCGCACACTGAGCGCTGGCTCCTTGCTCTCCTAGCTGCTGTACACATCGGGTTAATTAACCCGATGTGTACAGCAGCTACATGTGCAGAGAGCCGGAGCCGGCAGCACAGGCAGCGTGAGAGCTGCGGAGGCTGGTAACTAAGGTAAATATCGGGTAACCACCTTGGTTACCCGATGTTTATCTTGGATACAGCTTACCTCAGCTGTCAGACGCCGGCTCCTGCTCCCTGCTCGCTTCATTTGTCGCTCTCTTGCTGTCACACACAGCGATCTGTGTGTCACAGGAGGAGAGCGGCTTTGAAGAAAACGAACCAGGGCTGTGTGTAACGAGCAGCGATCTCGCAGCAGGGGCCAGATCGCTGCTCATTGTCACACACAGCGAGATCGCTAATGAGGTCACTGCTGCGTCACAAAAAGCGTGACTCAGCAGCGATCTCGGCAGCGAGCTCGCTGTGTGTGAAGCACCCCTAAGACCCAGTTGTGTCTGTGCTCTGTCAGTCATCCATGCAGCTAAAATACACAACAGTAAAATGATAACTTTCCTAAAGCATAAACTCTGAACCTGGATCAATCAGCAGACACTCGTGTATTCATAACACTGAGTATCCCTGTTGGTCATCACTTCAATATTAATCATTTCAATGACTTTTAAAAGCAAAATAAACAGTATGGGACTTGTGATACTGCTGAGGGAAAACCTAGAAACCGATATATAATATACCAGCTGTGCTCCACTCGCTGATCTATCACACAGCATTTAGACGACCCCTTAGAAGCCTAGTAATATCTTGATCTGTATTTTACAGCATGACATTGATATGAACTAGTGATAATAAAGGCTTCTAGCATTTAGGGCCATGTGCTCACGTTGAATATTTGGTGAGTTTTTACCTCCATATTTGTAAGTCAAAATGTGGGCTTATGTAGCGCTGACATCAAGGACGCCAACTTACTGCCCTGGCAGGGTTGCGTCCTCCCTCACTGCCCTGTGACTGTCCATATGTGCTCCTGCTCTCTCTCTCCACCCCCCCCCCCCCCCCCCCCCACCGGGGCCTGTGCACAGGCTCCCCGGGAATGCACTTAGGCTATGTGCCCACGGGAAAAGTGTCCTGCAGATATATCCGCAGGACATTCCGCAGGAGCTCCCAGAAAACCGCAGCACAACTTTTCTGTTTACATGCTGCGGTAGTATTGTGGAATGTCCTGCGGATATGCTGCGGTCATTCTCCATTGAGGATACAGTACCACGGCTTCGGCACTGCATCCTCAATACAGAACAAGTGTTGGAGTGATCGTGGAGTTCACACTTACCTCCATCACGCAGCACTTCACTTTCCGGCCGTTTCTGTCTGCACATTGCAGGAGAAGGTGGGCGGGCCTGCACTAGCTCCGGCTTTCACATGACCGGAGCTCGTGCAGGCCCCGCCCACCACCTCCTGCTGCTTCCTCCTGGCTCCATCACGCTCCTCTGCACTAGAGGAAGTAACTCCGGTATCTGCTATCAAGGCAGGTAAGTATGGGAGCCTGCAGAAAAATCCGCAAAAATAATTCACATGCTGCAGATTTTTCCACAGGGAAATCCGCATTATTTCCGCTGCGGATAAAAACGCAGCATGGGCACAGCACTCCCCAAATGCCATAGAAATGGCTGGGGACTTGCTGTACTGCGGATTTTTGAAAAATCTGCTGAATTTCCTCGAAAAAATCGCGGCAAATTTCGCAAATTTTCCGCAGCGTGGGCACATAGCCTAAGGGTGTGCACACGCACAAATGCCCTCCTCATAAAGGGTCAATGCGCCATTTCCCTGAAATGCCTCTCAGCCTATGACTGAGAAGCACAAGGAATTTAAGGCACCCTCCCCTTAGGGGAGATGCCTTTGCAACGCAACTAGTTATTTAAGCCATAAGTCTGCTAGCTAGTGGTCAAGTCCTGTCGTCCCGGTGTCTGTCCCCTTAACCAGAGCCTGCCTTTCCGTATCTGTCCGTACCCGCCTGCCTGTCACCTCAGTCATCCCGTCTGTACCTGCTTGTTCCTGAGTCCATCTCCTGTCCTGAGGAGTGGTACCTGGTGTCTGACTTGTGGTGGGCTAAGCCCCTCCCACTGAAGGTTAAGTCTGTGTCCCCTCTGTGATCTAGTGGGTCTATTCCCGCTCACCACCTTAAAAACTACACGTTGAGTGTTATACTGTTATTTCCCCACCGAAGTCCACTCTTGCGACTTCTGCTCCAATCACCAGGTGGCGCCATGTTCCTGCCATGGATAGTGCTGGTGATGGGAGAGGAGTCGGTGCCCGTGGCTCTACTGAGCACAGGCTCCGCTCATCCACTAGGCTGGATTTCTCTGGGATCTGTAGTACCACTGGCTGACTGTAGGTGGCGTGTGTCTTCCAGCTGAAGTTGCCATCATTCAAGTGCAGCCAATGGGAAGACACCACACCTTCTTATTCCCCCTCCTGTCATCTGACCACTGCCAGAGTTAGTCTGTATTCCTGGGTTCCTGTGCTGTTTGTATTTTGATTTCTGTGCGCTGACCTGGCTTGGGTTCTGACTACCCTTCTGCCTGTCGTTTTGTACCTTGCTGCCAGTCCTGGATTTGACCTTTGCTTTGTCTCCTCACTACGCTCTGCCTGACGATTCTGTTCCTGTATTGCATTTCCTGGTTTGACCCTGCTTGACTACCACGGACTGCAGCCTACCACAGGTGGTGATCTCTGGGGCTCTGTGTAATTCCAAATCCCTGTATAGGGGTTAAAGGGTTGCAGAGTTTTCGGGGTCCTGCTTTGTGAGTGGCTTTCCCCTGGCCTCCCTTTACAGCCAGTCTGTATCTGTGGCTCCTGGCAGGCATTACATACACCTTATATTAAAGAGGTTGACCACTACTTTAAGGCTGGGGCCACACGGGCACTACTGCGATCCACTTGCATGACACTCGGCTCGTGCTGGCAGTACAGCAGAGCCGAGTGTCAAGCGTGTGTCCTTGCAACTGAGGTCCGTTCGTGCAAGCAGACCTCAGCTGCGGGGGGCGGGCCGGCACTCAGGAGGGGAGGGAGGGATTTCTCTCCCTCTCTCCTGCGTAGTCTGCTATTGCCATTCTCGCACTGCACTAGCGGTACACCGGTGTACCGCGAGTGCAGTGCGATTTTTCTCTCGCCCCATTCACTTGAATGGGTGCGAGAGAAAGAGTCTCAGCTTACAATCGCAGCATGCTGCGATTGTTTTCTCGGTCCGATTAGGGCTGAGGAAATAATCGCTCGTGTGCTGACACACAGGCTAGAATTGGTCCCAGGGGAATGCGATGTTTTATCGCACTCCACTCGCACTGTTTTTCTCGCCGTGTGGCTTAGGCCTTACACTGATGATCTATCCTTAGGTCATCAATGTCTGATTGGCCGGGATCTCACACCCTACCTCCCTGCCAATCAGCAGCAGGCAGCTGGAAATACTCAGGTCCAGAGCTGCCACATCAACTGATAGCGGCTGGGTAATTCACATTCACCCCCTATTCAAATAAATGGGCAGCGGATGTGCAGTACCTGGCCACGGCTACTATCAAAAGACTGGGCAGCTCTAGAGCTCAGCATTTCCCGCCGTCTGCTGCCGCCACCAGCACCGAGAACAGCTGATTTGAAGGGTGCTGTATCCTGGCTGGTCAGATATTGATTACCTATCCTAAGGATAGGTCTTCAATGTAAAAATAGTGGACAACGGCTTTTAAGGGCTTGTTCACATGCTGCAGTTTGTCTTCAGATAAAAAAACACAGCATTTTATAATATCAGCAAAGGGAATAAGATGCACATGCTGCTTAGTTTTTCTCTGCATATTTGAATCATCATAGCATTTTTCCATTTAGCAGCATGTCAATTATTTAAGCGTTTGCAGTTCTTCTCCCATAGAAATGAATGAGTAGGGTAAAAACATAAAAAACACATATTTTACACAAAAATTTTCCTGCAAATACGGTTTGTTTTTCTGGCTGCAGAAAAATCTGCTACAAATAATCAGCATGTGTACATACCCTATTACCTGTGGCCTATAACATTGGTTAATCTTCAGTTGTTAACCCTTTCCTGCTGAGTTTTCAGATTCCTGACCACGACAAGTCTGACGTGACGCAATATGGTAAAGTCTTCGGAGCGCATCTTCCTATCTAAGCAATTCTAATATTGTGGGTGGGTGGGTTGTTTTTTGTGTGATACACTGTACTGTTAATGGTAAATATAGGTTCATATGATTTGTCAAAAGAAGGAGCCAGCACGATTTCTATACTGTATTTGTTGATAAAATAGAGATTTTTGGCAAAACATTGCAATATTTTGAGCCACCCCGCCAACGTCACGGCAAATCCCATGGGGCAGTCCTACACTAAATATTATATTTTGTTTGGGGTACCATATGGCCTCACACCTCTAATGCAGAACTGCTTGAGGCAGCACTTACCTGGTGCTTTTCATTCCCGTACCTGTGACTGAGTCACAGCTGTGGGCGGGACAGGCCCAGGCAAGTGCTGCTAAGATTAAAAGGCCTGTGGACAGGACCGGTGGCTGTGTGTGAACAGTCACCAATAGCTAAACCAGTTTACAGATAGAACAACCAAAATAGGGTGCACGGCCTGGTGGAGGCTAACCACTTGCCAAAAAAAATTCAAAAGGAGGAGCCAGCACGATTTCTATACTGTATTTGTTGATAAAATAGAGATTTTTGGCAAAACATTGCAATATTTTGAGCCGCCAACGTCAACGTCATATGATTTGTATTAATAAAAAAAAAATACTGAAATCTGAAAAACCAAAAATATAATATTTTTTTTGTCATACTGCACAAAACTACTAGTGACAAATACCAGGTGTCTACTGCATCAGCATAATTCTTGAAACGCTTCACTTTCTCAAGATGTCGGGCTTAAAGCTTTAGCTGCATTATTTTTAATGAAAGTTACAAAATGTATTTCTTTCTGGACCGCCTCACTTTTGAAGTGACTGATCCAGAAAGTGACATCTATATGTCAGAACACCCACAAACAAATTCTCATTTTAAAAAATGCCATCCCCCAACATATTTAATACTGTATTCAGAAATTTAACCATTCAGGTGCTTCATAGGATAATCTAATCTAAAGGATAATGGAAAATTAAGAAGTTAACTTTTTTCACTAAAATCAAGTTTTTAATTTTCACCTAAATGTGACAATACCTCATTTGGGGTTTGATACTACTACTGAGGCACATTGGAAGGGAAAGAGCACTATGTGATTTTTGAAGCTCAGATTTGGCTGGAAACGATTGTGAATGCAATGTGTTGCATTTGTAAACCTCTTAGGGAATCTGTCCGATTCCCTATGCCCTCCAACCCAGGACCATTGATACCTGTATGCCCAAATTCCCTCCCTAACAAGCCCTGTCTAACACTATTCACTAATAAATGTTTAAAAAAACAACTTGTAAAGCTCGCTGCTAATTAGGCCTGTGACTAGTCGCAGTGGTATTGGCCTACCAAACTAGTCTGCCCCTCTTTCCATGTTGTCACGCCTTTGTGGGCGTGGTCACATGATTTTTATGAGCAGACATCACTGCCCATTCCTAGAAATCTTGCTCATGCCTCATTTTGTCAATGTCACTGCGCCTTTGCAGCCAGGTGGATGCTTCCCAGTTTCGTTAGGTGCACTTAGCATGAGCAGAGGTTCAGAAAATATGTACATGATCCATCTTCTGAACTTCCAGTCATGCACAGTGCGCCTAATAAAGCTGGTAAGTTTACACCCAGCTTCAAAGGTACAGTGACATGGCCAAAATGAGCCACACACAAGAGCAAGGTTTCCATGAACTGGCATAGGCCCCGACTCGTGGAAATCATGTTATCACCCCTCCCCCAGATGCGTGATAACATGGAAAGAGGGCTGACTAGTCTGGGGAAACAACACCCCTGCAACTAGTCACAGGCCTAATTCGCATAGGGACAGTGAGTTTCAGAAGTTGTGAATAACATTATACAGGGCTGGTTAGACAGAATAGGCAGTAGATTTGGGCATACAACCCTAAATACTGCTGGGTTGGAGGGCATGGGGGAACTGACAGGTTCCCTTTAGGTGCAAAAAAAGGCAGACCCCCCCTCCCCCCCAAAAAAAATACCCCATTTTGGGAACTACACTCCTTAAGTAATTTAACTATAGTGTTTCACTACATTTTATAATTGGGCTATAAAAATCATTCTTATTTTCTCTAAAATGTTGCTTTACCCCCAAATTTTCCATTTTCACAAGTGTAAAAGGAAATCCAATATTTAAACAGCAAAAAAACAAAAAAAAATAACAAAAAACGAGTGACGTCACCGCTGATAGCGTGTCTCATTTCAATTGCTGCGTGGAGCTCATAGCGGGCAGTCATGTTGTATGGCACTCGCTGTGAGTATCAGATGTAGGAGGGCTTAAAGTGTCGTGGGACCTCGTGTGGATTACGTCGGACCTGGAGGGGTGTTTCAGAGGTAATAAAGTGGCGAAAGAGGATGCTTTTTTGTCTTTTATTTCAAATAAAGGAATTTTTGGGTGTTTGTGTTTATTTACCTTCACTTACAGATTAGTGATGGAGGTGTCTCATAGAAACCTGCCATCACTAAGCTAGGGCTTAGTAGCAGCTGTTGGCTGTTATTAACTCATTATCCTGATTACCAGCGTACCAGGGCAACTGGAAGAGCCGGGCTTAGCGCCAGAATTGGATCTCATGGATGCGCCACTTCTGGAGCGGCTGTGGGCTGCTATTGTTAGGCTGGAAAGGGCCAAATAACGATGGCCTTTCCCACCCTAATATCAGCCCCCAGTTGTCTGATGTATCTTGGCTGATTTTAGAAAACTGGGGCAGACTCCACTTCATTAAAGAAAAAAAAAAAAAATAAAATAATTTAAAAAAAGCGTGTAATCCGCTCTATTTCATAACCAGCCAAGGTTTAGCAGACAGCTGATTATATTTTTTTCTCCTTTAAAAACGCATTAACGGGGGGCGTGGCCTGGTCATGGAGGGATAAAGAAGTGCTGTACACTAGCTCCTCAGCCGGCGCAGGGAAATACCATATAAGAGCAACACTACAGGACCCCTAAAGACACGGATGGGCAATAGAAGGAAGGAGGAGGACCCCCAGCTCACCTCGTCCCGCTCCAGCACCCCAGACCAGAGCATTCGGAGGTATATGGTGCGGACACAGTCTGCAGGGCCCGCTCCCATCATGGCCGACACTGCGGTATCAACCAGAAGCAGCCGCGCGTCCTGCAGAGAGATGGCGGCGGCTGCAGAGAGGGAGGAAGCCGCACAGGAGATGCGGGCGGTGGAGGCGTCTGAGAAGGTGGAGGCTGCCCGGGGAGCGGTGAGTGCCGGCCAGCCCAGGGGTAATGGAGTAGCCGGGGCGGCCTCGCTGAAGGCCCAAAATGGCGCTGTGACGCCGGAGCCCGGCAGACAGGGAAGCAGTGGGGGAGGGCACCTAGTGAGGCCCGAGGAGAAGCGGGCAGAGTGTGCAGAAGCAGATGGGGCCACAGAAGGACACAGTACAGAGCAGGCAGCAGGCTCTCAAGCCCAGGCACAGTCTCTGTTGCAGCCAAATAAGATGACAGCTACCTCCTCAGCCCCTGATAAACCCCCAAATACTGACATGCCACATATAATCAGTCAGGAAGGGGTGCAAGGGGACCAAGATATCAGTCAGCTATGGCGGACCATTGGGGAGCTGAGTTCCCATATTAAAAACATCCCCACAAAAAAGGACATGGAGCAGTATATTTCCAGCCTGGAGAACTCATACAAGGCTGAACTTTCTGGGGTTAAAGATGAAGTACAACAGTTGGGAGAAAGAGTCACAACAGCAGAGTCCACAGTTCAGGCTCTGACAGTAAAGGCAGCAGAACAGAAGGCCGGATATGCATCCCATAATATACAACTGCAGTATTTGGCAGAAATGCTAGATGATGCTGAAAACAGAAACCGGCGTAATAATATTAGAGTACGCGGCATTCCTGAGTCGGTTGAGCACACAGCCTTGGAGGGGACTCTATGTCACATTTTCAATGACATACTGCATGTACCCAAAGACTCTCCTCTGGAGATGGACAGGGCTCATAGAGCTCTGGGTCCTAAAGCAATGGATCCAGAGTTCCCCAGAGACGTCATTTGCAAAGTACATAAGTATAAGTTGAAAGATAACATCATGGCCCAAGCACGGAAACTTGACAATATATCCTTTAAAGGACAAAAGATTCTGATTCTACCTGACCTGTCCAAGTGGACTCTTCAGAAGAGGAAGGCTCTGAGACCCTTATTGGACATATTACGCCAACGGAATATACAGTACACTTGGGGCTTTCCATTCCGCCTGAGAGTCCGGAGGGCAGGAAGGATGCACGTCCTCAGTCACCCTGGGGGCATACCTGAGTTCACTGCAGCCCTCCAAATTCCTTCAGTGACAATTCGGGACTGGCCATTTCTGCCTCCGGGGGCTCCCGGAGGGGTTCCACCTAGGGAAGCCCCTCAGAGGAGGCGAAGAGAGGCGCCTATGGATTTCGGTTGAATATGGAGTCTCGCTGAACAGGAAAAGAGACTTTGAATTGTTCTAAAGATGGTATGCAATTAGGACAATACGGTTGAAGTATGGAAGATGGCTTAATGTTATAGTTACAGTTATAGTCATATTGAAAAAGGGGTTTGGATTTGAAAGGGGAATAAGGGTAGAAGATAGCAGAAATAGCAGAAAAGGGGCAATGATTTGGTGTGGAGGAGTCAGAGAGGTACATAGAATAGTGACACAGTACGGCATGTTGGACCAAGTTTCAATTTATTCATAGATTAACATAGTTAATATACAGTTAATATAGAGGGGAAATATATGATCAGAAAGATGATGCAGATCTGCGCCGGTGGGGAGCAACTCTCCCTGGAAAGACTACCGCACTTAAGGGGGTACTATACCGTGTTGGACAAGGTATAGTTAGATACAGCCTCCCCCATCAAAGTAGGTGGGTTGGAACACCAGGATATAGTTACTGGTGTCTTAGTCCAACACCACCTTCCTATACTTGGGAACAAGTTTTGTTGTGTTTTTTTTTTTTTGTTTCTCTTCTTCCTCTTCTTCTTCTCTTCTTCTTTAATTCTATCTCAACTTACTATTCTTTTTACTAGTCCTGGGGTTTCCCATACCCTTACTATAAATCTCTCAAATCTCATCTGACCTAACCCCTTGTTGATAGCTTCCCCGTCCATACGTGTCCATCCCTTGTTTGTCTAACGGCCAGAAATAGACATGGCGGAACTAAAATTTGGATCTTTCAACACAAAGGGCTTTAATACGCCACAAAAAAGGACTCAAATACTAGCTGAAATGCATAAACAGAAAGTTCATATATTGCTCCTTCAAGAAACACATTTTAAAGTGGGACATATCCCAAACTTAAGAGACCGCAATTATGTATCATGGTTCCACAGCGCCAACGCTGAATCTCGGTCAAGGGGGGTATCGCTGGCCATACACAGAAATCTGCCTCATTCTATTATAGACACGAAACAGGACGTAGAAGGCAGATACATTATAGTCAAGCTACGGATATATGACACAGTATATACGGTGGCAGGATGGTATGCCCCTAATACGGGGCAGACACAGACATGCAGGGCCTTTCTAAAGGTTTTATCCGAGTTCGCAGAGGGAATAATGATTCTGGGGGGAGATTTTAATTTGTCGTTGAATCCCTTGGTAGATACCTCGGCTGGAAGGAGCAACATCTCCACAAAAAGATTGACCTCTTTGAAGCGAGACATACATCAGATGCACCTTAATGACGTGTGGCGCAGCATGCATCCTACGGGTAGGGATTATACCTTTTATTCCACCCCACATGACTCGTATAGTCGCATAGATCTATTCTTAGTGAGTCAGTGTGTTTTGGCTTGGAGACCGAATCCCACGATCGGTAGTATAGTTTGGTCCGATCACGCCCCTGTCTTTTTGGCATTTGCCCCTCCAGATGGAAGGAAACGGGAGTGGACATGGAGACTCAACGATAATTTGCTCAAAGATAAAATTTGTATGAATGACATCAGGGAGACGGAGGGGGTCTTCATGTCCTCTCACGAAACGGACCCCACTTCGTTGCCAATGCAGTGTGAGGCGTTTAAGTGTGTCATAAGATTGGTGCTGATAAAGCATGGGGCACGCACCAAAAAAAATAAGGAATATTCGCATAAAAGAATTGCTGGACGGGATTCATAAGTTGGAAACAGCACACAAAAATAAACAGTTGAGAGAAACACTAGCAGAACTTACAAAATGCAGAGAGGAACTAAGGACAGTGCTGAATGAAAGATTTCTCAGATATAGGAACCATTATAAACGCTTCCTCTATCAGCACTCTAATAAATGCGGTAGATCCTTGTCCAACCTTTTGCACCTCCGTAGTCTCACCACATTGATACCTAGCCTGCGGAGACGGGGAGGAGGGGAAGTAAGCAATCCGGCGGAGGTCTTGGAAGAATTGAGGGGCTTTTATTCGGAATTGTATAACATTCAAGGGAGGTTCTCTGGCATGTCGTCACAAGCTTTGACTGAGCGCATTAAGGGGTACATGATAGACACGGCTTTGCCAACTCTGAAAAACGAGGAAGTGCAACAATTGGAAAACCGGTTCACAGAGGAGGAGGTGGGAGAGGTAATTAGGAATACTCCAAAAGGGAAGAGTCCGGGGCCGGACGGATTCTCTCCTACATTTTATAAAATATTTGGGGAATTGCTTACCCCATTTCTGACTAAGGTCTTCAATGCAATCTCAGAGGAGACTCCCTTTGCGGCTCAGTCACTGGAGGCACATGTCACGGTCCTTCCGAAACCTGGCAAAGACCCCATGATAGTGTCTAATTACAGACCAATATCTTTACTCAATGTAGATATAAAGTTATTCTCCAAGATCCTAGCTAACAGGCTGGCTCCCCTTCTCCCCGCCATCATAGATACAGACCAAGTAGGATTCATACAAGGTAGGGAGGCGCGAGATAACGTCAATAAAACTTTACTGCTTATAGCGCACGCCAAAAGCACGAATCAACCCCTGGGAATATTATCAGTGGACGCAGAAAAAGCGTTTGATCGAGTACAGTGGGATTTTTTAAGGGCGGCTTTAATACAAATAGGGTTAGGCCCTGGCTTTTTGAATAAAGTATTGGCCCTTTATACATGTCCATCGGCAAGGATAAAGGCAAATGGCTTCTTATCAAAGCCTATACAAATTAGAAATGGAACGAGGCAGGGGTGCCCTCTTTCTCCGCTATTATATGTAATTACAATGGAGCATCTTGCCAACGCGATTAGGAGAAATCCCAATGTGCACGGTATAGATGTAGGGGGGAAAGCATACAAGACGGCATTATATGCGGATGATTTGTTGGTATATGTGACTCAGCCACACATATCTTTCCCCTCCTTGATAGCGGAGTTCGAGAGATTTGGGGATTTAAGTAATTTCAAAGTTAATGGCTCAAAAACAGAAGCTTTAAATATCACACTGCAGCCCCATGAGGTATCACTAGCCCAAAGTAACTTCCCATTTAAATGGCAATCCCAGACTCTGAAATATCTAGGCATCAATGTACTGGCAGATTTGGAATTATTGTATTCCAAGAACTATTTACCGCTATTGACACGAACAATTAAAGAGCTTAGGTCATACCATAAAAAACCCTTGTCCTGGTTTGGCCGTATAAACACATTTAAAATGGATATTCTCCCACGGTTTTTATATATATTTCTGGCAGTTCCGCTTCTTCCCCCTACCGGGTTCTTTCAGACACTTAGGTCTGCGCTTTCTCAGTTTGTGTGGGGCCACTCTAGGGCTAGAATAAAATACCACACACTCACTAGACATATCACTGTAGGGGGCGCAGGACTACCAGATGTGCGCAGATATCATGGGGCGGCACTGATGGTCCGAATGTTTGACTGGCATTTTAACGACCAGAATAAGAAATGGGTCAAACTTGAACAGGAAAGCTCATCAATTCCACTGAGGTATCTACCATGGGTGGGGTCAAGGGAGGGGGTGAGATCAGATGCGACGAGTCTCTTTATTAAGGCTACACTGAGGACATGGGACAAGGTTAAACAGAAAGGCGGAATGGTGGGCTGCCCTTTTCTCCTTGCTCCTATCATATCCAACCCAGATTTTCCTCCGGGAGTCGGTCGAACTAAATTTCTAAGATGGGGAGCACAACAAGATGGTAGGATATATCATACCCTTAGGGGGTCTAAATTGAGATCCTTTGAGGATATGCAAAATATGGAACCTCCCCAGAAATTATCCTGGATAGAATATAGACAACTCTATTCATTCGTGAACTCTAAGACACGAGGAATAGACGGAATATCAGAGGGCTTGGCCCTACCTTTTGAAAAATTATTTATGCAGGGCACTATACCCACTCATCTGATGTCACTTATATATAAGATGATTGGACAGGCAGATCCCTCTGCGGGCTCGGATCCCTCATACATGACCAAGTGGGAAGAAGAAATGGAAACGACATTCACAGATGCAGAAAAACAGAAAGCTTACATATTTACACATAAAATGTCAATTGCAGGATACACCAAGGAGAAAAATTATAAGATCCTAACAAGATGGTATCAGTATCCGGTGAGACTACACAGAATTTTTCCTTCTGTATCCGAGATGTGCTGGCGATGTGGAACACTAAAGGGGACAATGATACATATATGGTGGGACTGTGATAAATTGAAGCCTTTCTGGGAGGCAATTTTCCAAAGATATACAAAAATAACAGGAAAGGGATCAGTACGGACCCCACAAATAGCCTTGTTGTCAATGCTCCCCGGTTCAATTAAAGCCCAAAAGGGGGATTTACTGCGGTTCTGTCTAGCGGCAGCAAGAGCAGTGATTCCAAGACACTGGAGAACGCAGGAGGTCCCGTCATTAAGGGAATGGACGCAGGAATTTGAACACATTCATCATATGGAGGAATTAATGGCAGAGGCAGAGGGACATACTGAAAGATATCTGAGAATTTGGACGCCATGGATAACATTTAAAAGTTCAGACGAGTACCATACGGTATTTTGAGGCACAGCAGGTGCAGTATAAACAGAGTCAGAAGAAAGGCAATGATAGGACTCGCGTGTGGCCCCCCTCCCAGCCCCCCCAATCCCGAATAGATACACCCCTTTCTTACTTCTTGTCTCTCAGCTTTCCTTTCTACTTTATTCTTGTCCACCTATATCTTTTCTATGGTCACCTATGAAGGTTTTTATTATTTTTTAATTGTACGGATAAAATTATAACGAATTGAGATAGGCTAAGGTTCAAGGTTATATGGGAAGGTGGGATACCAAAATACAGACAGTAGTCTGGAGCTTATGGGATAGAAAGGGAGGAACGTAAGATTGGTAATGGTGAAGGATCCGAAGTCATTACCAGAAATATAATATAGAACTGTTATTCAAAATGTGGTATCATTTGCAATGATCCTTCCATAACCTTGATTGTTTGTACGTTATTCTATGTTTCTTTATTTTTCTTTTCTACTCAATAAAGAAAGATTATACATAAAAACGCATTAACAAAAATGCGACAAAAACAGATGCGTTTTACCACGTTCTTTTTTGTCAAATGCAGTGTTGAGTTGTCAAAGTCTGCCAGAGGATGCAGTTTTGTTGTCAAACCAAAATGCATCATGCGCATATACTTTGGATAAAGCAGCCTTCATCAGGCCTACTGGCTCTCGGTTTCTTTGTGCATGTTTATAAGGTAGATTGCTTTATCCAAACGTCCTTGCAGCATGGCTATAATCACTCAAGCAGAACTATCTGTATTTTAACTAATTGAGCATTGCTTGTGGGTAGAAGCAATCCCCAATTATTGGCAGTTCAGTTCCCCACCCACATATAACCCACATACAACCATATACAGAGCATTTCTGGGGTGGGAAATTGGGGATTTTTGGGGGGGGAAATGCACTTCATCTGAAAACAATGTTCCCAGTGAGAGCCATTCAGAGACTGCAAGTGGTTCTCACTGGAGTGCCGGCTCACAAGCTGGCACTTAATGTTCGATTTTTCACTAATGAAATATCCAAGCACCCATCGACTAATACCACGAGTACCCGAGCACCACTATGTTCCATCGAATATAGAGCAGTGGCACGCACTATCACTCATTATAACTCATCACCAAATTCTCAAGGATGGTTGAGAGAAGTTGCTCTTGAAGGATGCTCAGACACCGTTCTTTATTCATTGCACGGTTCCTAGGAAAATTTGTGAGTGAGCTCACTGCTTTCATGAAAAGCAACCGCTACATGAATAGTCTCGGATGTTTTTCTGGTAGCATGACACAGGGCTCACCTTTTCTTCTCTCGACAAAGATTCTTCCAGATGTCTCAAAAAGACTGAAGTGGACTTCATTGGTAAAAATAACTTTACCCCAGACCTCTCCAGTCCAATCGCTGTACTTTCTATATTATATGGTAGATACGATCACGCAATTTTAAGTTCCATAGGGGTCTAAAAAAAATGGGTTTTTTTAAAAAAAATATATAAACGTTAATCACCCCCTTTTTCCAAGTTTTAGAGTAAAGAAATACTAAACATATTCGATATTGTCGTGTCCATAAATGTTCAGTCCATCAAAATGTAAAAATACATAAAACTCATGTTGAAAACTGAAATCAAACCAAAAAAGTCAGGTTTGAGTGACAAAAAATGCATTAAAAATGATCAATATCATGTAACAAAAATAGCATGCATGAAAGCTACTGCATAGCATGCAAAAAAAACCGAGTACTGCATATCCGCCTCCGATTCATATCAATAGGTGAAAGATATGCAGTATCTGGCCGTGGCCACTCTCAGAGGACAGGGTAGCTCCGGGACTGAGCAATTCTGGCTGCCTGCTGCCGCCACTGAGAACAGCTGATCGGCGGGGGTGGTGGGTGTCAGACCCCGGCTGATCAGACATTCCTGACCCATCCCAAGAACAGGCCATCAATGTAAAAGTAGTGGAAAACCTCTTTAACCGAGCCTGCTTTTTAATCTATGCAATTTCCGCTAATAAATGTGGACAGGTTGAGTTGTATTTTTTTGTTTAGACAGTAGTCACTTTGAGGGCATATTCCTTTACAGCTAATACTATCAAATGGTGGAGAATGGGGTTAAAACAAACAATTAGATTGTTAAAACCATTACAACATGATTGCATGTCTTTGTGTGCATCCCCTCATTAATCTCTGACATCAATATGTTTTCTTTCCTAATGACAGCTGGATAGTTTATTTTGCTTGTGCCACAAATTGAGCATCACGAGCTGAGTTGCAGGGTTTCACATGCTTTCTAAAGGTGGGCATAAATCAGTCACAATTGGGGCTAATTCATTGCAATGCCCAGAAATTTGCTAGATCTCCCATGACCTGAGCTTAACTATTTCCAAGCAAAATGTACTCTGCTTAATTGGCTGCTAAAAAAAGGGTTGGTTTTTTTTTTTTTAGAACTTGATGAAATATAAGCATTTTTTTGCTTTTTTGAAGGCCGTCATGTAAATTGCTTTGCACTGCATCTCCTCTTTCTGTGACTGTCTGGTATGTTTATGAAAACCTCTAAATCTGCAATACCATTGTGTACCACAAAAGATAATTGAAGACTTTTTCAGCAGCACTGATTAGAATAAAACCATAGACTGAAGCCTTTTATATATAATTTTTTCAGAAGAACTGTTGGACTTTGGTTTAGATGGGTCCCTTGGGATCATTCAAGCGTCAGTGTTTTTTACGTATGCAAAAAAAAATTACATATGGATAAATAAATTAAGCTTCTTCTATACTTTGCAATCTAATACACAGATAGCACACGGATGAGACATATGTCTTTTGTGTGCTGTCTGTGTTTTTCACAGAACCAACGAGATGTACTGGCACTTCATCTGTGTTGCTAGAAAAAAAACAGACTTGTCTCCATGATTTCTGCAGACACACGGTCCTCAAAAAAACGCAATCAGATAAATTGTAGCATAATTATGAGTACATTGTAATATGGATAGGATAGGTACATGAAACAAGGGAATCTGTCAGCAGGTTTTTATGTAACCTAAAGACTGCATGCTCTAGGGGTTAAGACACACATTTCAGTGATGCCTCTCATATCAAGGAACATACTGTTGTTTACTTGCAATGAATGTTTTAGCACCCGGAGATTATCATTGCTTGGGTTACTGTCATCTGACACCTGCTCCTGTGATTAACAGCTCACAGTCTATAGACAATGTACAGACAATTGTAATGCGGGTGGTATTAGCTTTCTCGGCTCTGCTTCATGTGACACATCACTGGAATCGGGATTTCTGTCTTTACATCATGCTGCTTTTCGATGGGGTAGCCAAAACCTGTTGACATATTCCCTTTAATGCACCTTATATATGTCTTAAAGCAGTCACATTTTAAAATGCTTATAACCAAAAGAAAAAAACAATTTCTACTGTTGTTGTTTACACTATTTACACTCGCCCCTTTTTTATTATATTGAAAGGTGCTGTGGTCTCTTGAACATGGGCACTGGATTCCAGAGGAACCCTATGAGCTGTCTGATCATTTTCCTGGAGCTCCTGTAAGTCTTCCATTTGTTTAGTAGTTTTGTCCAACTAATTTGCGTCTTTTATTCAGTACCACAAGCAATTTTTGAAGGTGATCCAGATCTGAAAGTCACACTACCAGTCACCAATTTGTTGTATTTGTTGTACCTAGACGTTTAAAAACATGGAACCCGGTCTCCTATTATTGTTATATGCCACAGTACAGAGCCGTGTAGGAGAATGGAGAATGAGCAGTGGTCCGTTGTAAAGGGAGTTTTTCTCAGCAAAAAATGACAATTCAAACCAAACTCCGGCACATGGTGCAACCTCTCCCCCATAGCATGGCCAAGCAGTTTAGTGTACCTTCCCACATTTGTTTTTCATTTATCCCTGCCCTGCAATGTAAGGGCTGTCAATCAAGGAAGAGGGGACAGGGATAGATGCAGAATAAGAAGATGCACTAAAATGTTTGGTGAAACTAACACCCAGTGTTTTTGTACTGACATGCAATTCTCCAGAGCACATACATTTTCTTGATGTCACATGACCTAAGCGTAAACGGTTTCCAACAAAAATGTACTTTGTATAATTGGCTGCTAAAAAGGTATTTCAAAACTTGACAGACTTGTGAAAATATCTACATATACACTGGAGATCAAAATGAGAGAATAACAGTTTCCTAAATGTTAAGGTCATTATGTAGTCCTATGTGATTATAGCCTAACATGATCCAGCCTGCAGTATTTTAAGCTTATTTCATAATTAAATTTATTGAAAGCATATAATAAAAAAGTAAATAAGATAAATGAAAAAGAGCACTGATCAAAATTTCAGATACCTGCAAGTTATTGGTGTTAATCTGGCACCTGGTGCGAATTTCCTTAATTATCTGACAAATCCTATTTAACTAACAGCCTAAGGGTACCTTCACACTTTAGCGATGCAGCAGCGATCCGACCAGCGATCTGACCTGGTCAGGATCGCTGCTACATCGCTACATGGTCGCTGGTGAGCTGTCAAACAGGCAGATCTGACCAGCGACCATTGACCAGCCCCAACCAGCAGCGAAGTGCAAGCGACGCTGCGCTTGCACGGAGCCGGCGTCTGGAAGCTGCGGACACTGGTAACTAAGGTAAACATCGGGTATGGTTACCCGATGTTTACCTTAGTTACCAGCTCACACCGCTTAACTTAGCATGTGCAGGGAGCAGGAGCCGGCACTGGCAGCGTGAGAGCTGTGGAGGCTGGTAACGAAGGTAAATATCGGGTAACCACCTTGGTTACCCGATGTTTACCTTGGTTACAGCTTACCACAGGCTGTCAGACGCCGGCTCCTGCTCCCTGCACATTCAGGATTGTTGCTCTCTCGCTGTCACACACAGCGATGTGTGCTTATCAGCGGGAGAGCAACAATAAAAAAACGAACCAGGGCTGTGTGTAGCGAGCAGCGATCTCACAGCAGGGGCCAGATCGCTGCTCAGTGTCACACACAGCGAGATCGCTAATGAGGTCACAAAAAACGTGACTCAGCAGCGATCTCAGTAGCGATCTCGCTGTGTGTGAAGCACCCCTAACTTTCCAGTTTGCACTGGCTTTTCAAAAATGGTGGGCTATTCCAAAGTGACTGAAATCCTCCAGCAGCAGGTTGTCCAAATGAAGGCCAAAGGGGTGACCCTTTCAGCCATAGTAAGAGAAGTTGGTTATTCCAAGTCTGTGATTTTGAGAATATTGCATATTTACAACATCACAAACTCATTCAAGTTCCCCAAAAAGGCTGTTCGCCTTTGAAATACAAATGCAAGAGAGGACAGGATAATGGGAAGAATCTCCAAAAGTAAACATTTCAACACTGCAGTTGGAAATGCTCGCTAGTTGAGCACTGAACAGGGTAAGAATCAGTCTCGTCATATTTTGCCATGACATTTACGAGCATTTGGACTGAAAGCCCACTCTGCAGTGACCAAACCTCTCATTAGCCTAAAAAATCAAAAGGATCATGTTGTGTGGATATAGAAGAAGTGGTCCACAGTTCATGTTAGTGATGAAAGCAAGTTTAATTTATTTGGGTCTCACGGGAAACATTATGTTCGTCGAAAAACTGGGGAAAGACTGAACCCAAAGTGTGTTAAAAGTCAGTGAAAGGTGGTGGCTGAAGTGTCCTGGTTAGTGTTGAGCGAGTACTGTCCGCTACTTGCATATTCGTTATGAGTAGCGGGCACAATGTAAATCAATGGGAAATACTCGCTAAGCAGCAAGTAACCTGAAAGCCGTACTATTTGCTACTCGCATGAAAAGTACGGCTTTCAGGTTACTCAGTTTATGGGGCATCAGATCAAGACTCTATAGGCTTTCATTGTAAATGAGAATTAGAAACAAGGCACTCTCAAATAGTGATACAAACGAAGAATTTATTCCATAAGTCTTAAAGCAACATGTGACGTTTCGGCCAGGTGGCCTCATCAGACAACTTTTTATTAAGTTGTCTTATGAAGGCTACCTTAATAAATTCTTCGTTTGTATCACCATTTGAGAGTGCCTTGTTTCTAATTCTCTGGACATATGGTGTGGAAACCTACAAGTGCACCTCAACATCTCCTACACTGTGGCTGTGCCTTATCCTGCTATAAGTTCATTGTAAATCTAGAATCAGCCATCAGGTTTAATTTGCGGGGACATCATTGAGAAGAGAAAACTACTGGCACTGGATACCGTAGAGAGTGGTGGAAGGTAACACACTCACACTACATTAAATGCACATACACACAACTGTAAACAGTAAAAATGTTACTGGGAGTGCTTCTTGAAAGTTGAGAAAGCACACTTTTTTTGGGGCGGGGGAGTCAAGCGTTTGACAAACTGTTTTACTTTGTCCTCCATCAACGCTAACACAATTTTGATGTACTAGTAGAGTCGACAATGTTGCTAAGAAAGAAACAATAGCTGAAGTCCTATCGCTAGTGGTGATGGTTACCCTTGACCCTCTTGTGATTTTGCAGGTTGTATACTTTCCTATACTGTACATAGTAAGAATGCTCTTTGGGATTAACTTGGCTAAAGTTAGTGAATAGTGAAATTTACTTTTCAAACTCATTTTTAACAAAGGAAAAGTTGCAGTGCATATTGTTTATAGCTGAAAGGAAATTATGAAACGGAGTCTTAATCACTGGTTATTAAGATAGTTATGCAGTTATTAGCTCTTAGTGCCTCAGCAGGACATTCATTAAAAACAGAAGAAGTCTACAACTACAAAGCCTAATGGCTTGTAAAGGTCAAAACATGAGAACCACAAAGTCGGCAGAGAGCTTATGCCATGGACTCTTATATTATGGTAACGCTATGAATGGTAGAAGCTATTATTTCCCAAGAAACACAGAAAGAATAGACAGAATCCTTCTCTATGACCTGGCGTTAATAGCTCCGCTTGTCTTTCCATTAATTCAGCCCAAAAACTGTGGGTAATGTATAACTGCTGGATCATGTTTTCCTTTTTAATTTTATTTATAACTTTTTGCTGCTTCTTTCAGTAATAGATTATAAATGTTTACACTAGTTCAGCTGTATATTACACCTTACTATTGTTATCATTTTATACATTAATCTTGTCAATGTTCGTTAATTCCAAGGGAAGAATCAGTAAATTAATTACACAAAATATTTATGGGTGATTCTGAAAAAAGTAAAGTACTTCTTATCCCTTTACAAATGGGCCCAAGGTGGTGCCAAAGTTTATTTATTTTTATTTATTTAAAAAAGAAAAACAAAAAAACCCAAACTGTTATATATCACAGTGTTTCATGTACCCAACTTGGAATCAGGGTGGATAAAAATCAATGTTTTTTAAAAAAAAAAATCAAAAAAATCGGATTTTTTTTATTTAAATCGGATTTTTTTTATTTAAATCGGATTTTTTTTATTTAAATTGGATTTTTTTCAATAAACTGCTTTTTGAGGAAAATATTTTACTATCCAAAGGTTCTTCCATCATGAGATAAAGCTGAGTTGTTTAACTCAGTAGAATAAAGGCTGTATATGTGTAACATTCACAATGCCATGCTCTTCCAGAGGTTTCTGTAGGATTAGTGGGCAGTTTCTCTCCTATATTATCACAGACACTCGCTTTACTTACGCAGTTCTCAAAACTGAATTTGACTCCGCAGAAGTCCCAGCCTCTTCTTCACGGCAAAAATATTACAACATGAACAGAGTTGAGAAAAAGACCTTAATCCTATTGTTCTACAAACCTATGAATACAGAATCAACCCCTTCAGTGCCAAGTCCAAGAAGTTAGACAATATGTTTCTGATTGTTTGGAGTGGAATAGATCTGCACAACACAAGAAGAATGTGAATCTAAGTGTGAGGAGGAGGAAGGGCAAGCAGACAAGAAAATGAAAGTGAAACTTTGAGCACAATACTGCAGCATAGCCACAGACAGACAAGTCTGGATCTGTTTGTGTGTACGATCTGAGGTTTATTACATTCTTTCCTTATAATGGCAGCAGGCCGTAAAAGAGACCCAGTTTGGGAATATTTTAATGAAGCTCCTTCGCCTATCGGTAAGGCAGGCATGCGTGTAAAATGGAAACGATGCAACAAAGAGATGCAAGGCCTGGTGGCGCGAATGAGGCATCATCATGAGAAGTGCGGTGATGAAGATGACCAAAGAAACACTTCTGAACAGGCAGGATCTTCAGGTTGGTAAACATTTTTATTGAATCCTATTTCTAAAGACTGAACTGTCATGTGTGAGAAAAATTATATTTCTTATTATTACTGCATGTTACTGTCATTTGGTACAGTTATGAAGAAAAACAAATATTCCTTTTGGGGCAGGGGCAGTGATGTGTTGTGTACAATAAGCAGAAATTGTATAATAAACAATAAATAACAGCATTGACTTTTTTTGTTTAGGGGAACTCATGGATTCTGGAAACTATCCACCTCCAAGATCACCATCATCCTGTTCTACAGTTTCCGAGTTATCCATCCAGGATAGTGCTTCATTAGCAGCAGCATCATCATCAGACACCCACAGCCACATATCACCATCACCCAAAAGGAAGAAAAAACCTTTACCTCCTGGAACCACCATAGATAGGTTTGTGATAAGAACTAGCAGATTATAAAAAGAGTTGATTGATGAAAAAATTGCCCAGTTTATTTATGCAACGAACTCTTCTTTCCGTCTGACTGAGAACCCACATTTCATTTATATGGTTCAGTCACTGAGACCAGGATACAGTCCACCCAGCAGAGCTGATGTTGCAGGGAAACTGCTGGATCAAGTGTATGACAGAGAAATTGAGCAATGTGCAACAGCTCTGGAGGGTAAAATTGTTAACCTAAGTATTGATGGTTGGAGTAATGTCCACAATGATCCTATTGTATGTGCTTGTATAACAACAGAAGAAGGTAAAGTCTTCCTTGCACAAACAACTGATACGTCAGAAAATGCACGCACAGCAGAATACTTACAAGAAGTGGCAGTAAAAGCTATAACGACATGTGAACAAAAATTCAAATGTCTAGTACGCAGTTTGGTCACTGACAATGCTGCAAACGTATCCAAGATGAGAAGAGATTTAGAAGAGCAGGGAGGGAATACAAAGCTGCTAATAACATATGGTTGCAGTGCTCATTTGCTGCACCTCTTAGCCAAAGACTTAAGTGTTCCAGAAATAAAGGCTAATGTTGTTGAAATTGCTAAATACTTCCGTAATAATCATTTTTCTGCAGCAGCTCTGAAAAGGATGGGTGGAACCAAGCTAACGCTCCCACAAGATGTTAGATGGAACTCTGTGGTGGACTGTTTTGAGCAGTATATCAAAAACTGGCCTATTCTGATGACACTTTGTGAAGAAAATCGAGATAAAATAGATGGCACTGTCACGGCCAAAATCCTCAACATTGGGCTTAAGAGAAATGTTGAACATATGCTGAGCTTCCTGAAACCTATCCCTCAGGCTTTAAACAAAATACAGAAAAATAGCTGTTTTATTGCGGATGCTGTTGAAATTTGGAAGGAACTGAGTGAACACTTAAAAACAGAACTACACATGGACAGAATTAAATTACAAGCAGTAAACAAACGAATGGGACAAGCACTGACTCCAGCTCATTTTTTGGCAAATATTGTCAATATCCAATATCAGGGTCAAAACCTAAGTGCTGAGGAAGATGAGTTAGCTATCACATGGGTATCCAGCAATCATCCATCTTTAATGCCAACTATAATAAACTTCAGAGCTAATGGGGAACCATTCAAGAAATATATGTTTGCTGAAGATATTTTAAGGAAGGTCACACCAGTAAACTGGTGGAAGTCACTTAAGTGCTTGGATTTAGAGACTGTTCAAGTAATGATTTCACTTTTAACAGCAGTAGCTTCTTCTGCAGGCGTTGAAAGAATATTCTCTTCCTTTGGACTCATTCATTCTAAATTGAGAAATCGGTTGGGACCCAATAAAGCAGGAAAGCTTGTTTTTCTTTTCCAATTTATGAATAGGAACAAAGAAGAAGATGATGATGAAGATGACGACAAGTGAGCTACAGAGGACAGCAGGGACAGTAGTATTTAAGTTTTTCATGTGTCGGCTGGGCTGACAGTCTAAGTTTCTTAAAAAAAAAAAATATATATATATATATATATATATATATATATATATTTTGTTTAGCCAAATTAGTTAACAAACATGGATGTTTGTTTAAGCAAATAACTTATGATGTAATGTTGTTATTGTTTCAGTTGAATAAATCTATTTAAATTGTTATTAAGGTCAGGATTATTTTTCTCCTTCCTAAGTACAACAGGACAGTGGTGTCCAAATATGAATGATTAACCCATTAAACTGGGGAGAAAAAAGTAATATAAAAAGTGATTCTAAAAATCTTCATCTACTTGCATGTTAAAGTAGCAAGAACTAGTTTAGGTAGAAACTTTGATTTAAATCACTGATTTAAATCAAGCCTTACTGACTAGTGATTTAAATTGTGATTTAAATCGTGATTTAAATCAGTTAGATTTAAATCAAATCCACCCTGCTTGGAATCCACTAGTGTTCAAATGTAACGAGCGTGCGAGGTGCTGAACTGAGGAGCGTGCGAGGTGCTGAATTTAAGATAAGTGCATAGTTTCAACACAATTACATAGTGGTGATAACGGTAATTGTTGAATTTCATTAGGGAATTGTGTGTCTGTTTGTGATTCTGTGAAAAGGAAAAAAAAAAAAAAAAAAGTTAGTCTTGTGATTTAATTAGTAGGATTAGTCACACCTGTTTCTAGAAGCTTCTAGCAGCTTCTGGTAGTCATTGTACATCTATATAAACCAGCCAGTGCAAGCGAGGTGCGGAGCGTTCGAGGTGCTGAATTCAAGTAAAGTGCTGAATTTAAGATAAGTGCATAGTTTCAACACAATTACATAGTTTGACACAAGAACATAGTTTGAATTTATCCTTATACGTTTTCCATTGTTTTTTTTTCTCTTTGTTTTACTACTTTAACGTTTATCCCCATTTAATAGGTACTCCATGGACAATGCTACCAGGTGTGTATCTTGTCAGATGTATGCATGCCTTGAGCAGCCGTTCGAGGGTGACTATGTCTGCACTCGATGCAAGCATGTTGCGTATTTGGAAGCCAAGGTAACTGATCTAAATAAGCAGCTTGCAACACTAAGGGGCATTGCAAACCTGGAGAGGAGTTTAGAGCTCACTGAGCTTTCTCTGGCTGGGGCCAGTGATATGGAGGAGGGTGGAGGTGGGGAAGATCAGGACCCAGAAGTAGGTAGCTGGGTAACAGTTAGAAGAAGAGGTAGGGGGAAAAGTGTCAGGGAGCCTAGTCCAGACCTGGCACAACCTAGTAAATATGCCTGTTTGGCTGATATTAGGAATGAAGGGCCTGGACTAGGGTCACTACAGCAGGATGTTGCTCCTAGCAACCAGGAAAACAACTGCTGTAGGAAGGAGGGAAATAGGAGTGCAGCAAAGCCCAGACAGATGTTGGTGGTAGGGGACTCTATAATTAGGCGGACAGACAGGGTCATCTGTCGCCGAGACCGTGAATGCCGAACAGTGTGTTGTCTGCCGGGTGCTCGGGTTCGGCATATTGCGGATCGGATAGACAGATTGCTGGGTGGGGCTGGGGAAAACCCAGCGGTCATGGTGCACATTGGTACTAATGACAAAGTTAGAGGCAGGTGGAAGGTCCTTAAAAATGATTACAGGGAACTAGGAGAGAAGCTGAAGTCCAGGACCTCCAAGGTGGTGTTTTCAGAAATACTACCGGTGCCACGAGCGTCACTAGAAAGACAGCGGGAGCTTAGGGAGATAAATATGTGGCTTAGAAATTGGTGCAGGAAGGAAGGGTTCGGGTTCATGGAGAACTGGGCCGACTTCTCAGTCGGCTACAGGCTCTACGGTAGGGACGGGCTGCACCTCAATGGGGAAGGTGCAGCTGTGCTGGGGGAGAAAATGGTCAGACGGATGGAGGCGCTTTTAAACTAGGATCGGGGGGGAGGGAGGGTAGTGGAGCAAATAAGGTGAGAGAGCAGATAGAGACAGTGAGACGGTAGGGGTCAATGAAGGATTAGGGGGGGATGGGACATACAAGGAACGTAGGGAGGCTAGGAGTAATAAAGGTGTTAATAGGATTAAATGTCTTCTGGCAAATGCAAGATGTCTTTCAAACAAAATGAATGAATTGGAGACTCTTATGTCAACCATGGATTATGATGTGGTGGGCATGATGAAAGCCATGACTGGGTGACAAACATACAGGGTTATAGTACATTTAGGAAGGACAGGAAAGGCCAAAAAGGTGGTGGGGTGTGTATATTTATTAAATCTAACCTAAAACCTGTGTTGTATGATGACATTGAGGGGAACAGCAACAATGTAGAGTCAGTATGGGTAAATGTACATGGGGAGGGGAATAATGGAAAAATGCTAATTGGAGTTTGCTATAAGCCTCCTAACATACCTCAACAAATAGAGGGTGAAATGCTGGAACAAATTGAAAAGGCAGCTAATAATAATAATCGGGTTCTTATTATGGGGGATTTCAACTATCCAGACATACAGTGGGACATAGAATCTTCTGGTTCTGCTAAATGCTGTAAGTTCTTATCTACTATTCAAGAGCATTTCCTCTCTCAGATGGTAGGTGAACCGACCAGGGGAGATAATTTGCTAGATCTGGTCCTGTCAAATAGACCGGATACAATTACAGGTCCGGGAGCACTTGGGCACCAGCGATCATAATATGGTAAGCTTCAACATAATATTCAATAGAACATTTCAAAGGGGGAATGCTAAAACCTGGAATTTTAGGAAAGCTGATTTCAACAAATTAAGGGAAGAGCTTAAATGTGTAGATTGGGACAAAGTCATGGTAACTGGGGATACCGAACATAAATGGGGAAAGTTTAAGAATATGCTACTAGAGTCCTGTAAAAAAACGTATACCCTCTGGTAATAAAATGTCCAGGAATAAAAAGAAACCACTATGGATAAATAAGACTGTACAAAGTATAATAAAACAAAAACAAAGGGCATTTAAAATCTTAAAGGCTGAGAATACAGAAATAGCATTTCAGAAGTATAAAGATATCAATAGGAAATGTAAAAAAGAAATCAAACAAGCAAAATTAGCTACTGAAACAAAAATCGCCAATGACATTAAAATAAATCCCAAAATCTTTTATAAATACATTAATGCCAAAAGGAAAACAAAGGATAGTATCGGCCCCTTAAAATATAATAACAAGTTAGTTATAGAGGACAAACAAAAGACAGATATTAAATAGGCATTTCTCATCTGTATTCACCAAGGAACTGACTGTACCAGGGATCATTCAACAAGTGAAAAATCAAAGTTCACCACCCAATATAATTAATTTAACACAAGATGAAGTACGCCTACGTCTGAGTAAATTAAACATTGACAAATCCCCAGGGCCAGATGGCATTCATCCACGAATATTGAGGGAATTGAGCTCCGTAATCGACAGACCGCTGTATCTCATCTTTTTAGACTCACTTGTAACAGGGTTGGTGCCTCAGGATTGGAGGATTGCTGATGTGGTACCGATATTTAAGAAAGGTAAGAGGGTAGATCCAGGCAACTACCGTCCAGTAAGCCTGACATCAGTAGTATGCAAAGTTTTTGAGGGCATTTTAAGGGATGACATGCAAAAATATATTGCAGAAAATAATATGATAACTGACAAACAGCATGGATTCATGAAAGATAAGTCGTGTCTAACCAACCTGTTGGGGTTCTATGAGGGGGTAAGTTCAAACCTGGATATTGGTAATGCAGCTGATGTGATTTATTTGGACTTTGCAAAGGCATTTGATACTGTACCACATAATAGCCTTATACTAAAGCTCCAGAAGCAAGGACTAGGGGACACAATATGCAACTGGGTAAGGAATTGGCTAAAAGATAGGAAACAAAGAGTAGTCATAAATGGTACATTCTCTAAATGGGCTATAGTCAGCAGTGGGGTGCCGCAGGGATCTGTGCTTGGACCGATTATTTTTAATCTCTTTATTAATGACCTTGTGGATGGGATTGATAGTACAGTGTCAGTCTTTGCCGATGACACCAAACTATGTAGGATATTAAAAACTGACCTGCATAGTACAATATTACAAAAAGATCTGGATAAGATGTCAGAATGGGCAGATACTTGGCAAATGAGATTTAATGTTGATAAATGTAAAGTAATGCACCTAGGACGGAGTAATCCTATAGCTGCGTATACATTAAATGGAAGTAAACTCGGGACTACAGAACAGGAGAAGGACTTGGGTATTCTCATTACAAATAAGCTGAGCAGCAGCACTCAATGTCAAGCAGCAGCTGCTAAAGCAAACAAGATTTTAGGGTGTATAAAAAGAGAGATTAGATCCCGTGATCCCAACGTATTGTTACCCCTCTATAAATCACTTGTAAGGCCACATCTGGAATATGGGATCCAGTTTTGGGCTCCACATTTTAAAAAGGACATTCAGAAGTTAGAGTCAGTTCAAAGGCGGGCAACTAGACTATTACAAGGAATGGAAGGCCTCCCATATGATGACAGGTTGAAAAAGTTAGATATGTTTAGCTTAGAAAAAAGACGTCTCAGAGGAGATCTCATTTATATGTATAAATACATGTGTGGTCAATATAAAGGACTGGCACATGACTTATTTCTTCCAAAGACAGTACTAAGGACCAGGGGGCACTCACTGCGAGTGGAAGAAAAGCGATTCCAACAGCTAAATAGGAAAGGGTTCTTTACAGTTAGAGCAGTCAGACTGTGGAATGCCCTACCACAAGAGGTAGTAATGGCAGATACTATAACAGCTTTTAAAAAAGGGCTGGATGATTTCCTCAGTACACAAAATATTGTTAGTTATAAATGACTTAGTGACTAAATGTAGAACTGGTGGAGGAAGGTTGAACTAGATGGACCTAGGTCTTTTTTCAACCTAAGTAACTATGTAACTATGTAACATTGTATATCTTGATACTAATGTTCTGCAAAAAGCTTTTGTCCTAAAAAGGAGTAAAAAAATTACTTGCAGGGAAGTATCTAGGTGTACTAGTAGATGATCACAGACTGTACTTTTATATATTTAAGAAATCATTGTCCTTCTTTTGAGTGTATGTACTAGAAGGCATTTTATTCGTTATGTATATTGAGTGGAAGGTATGTGGCTTCTTTGTTGAAGGCTTGTATCATCTGTATTCTCATTTTTCCACCATTTTCAAGCGGTGTCATGCCGCCCCAAATCCACTCAAAGCTTGAACACACGTTTATGGAATTTTAGTAGGGGACAAAAAAAAAAAAAGACTATCCTTGTTTTCAGATGATGCTCTTTTAACTGTAAGGGCCAACAAGCCAGGCCAGTAGACAATACAAATAAGCCTGAAACTCTCCATTTGAATGTCCCGCAGATGTTTATTTTGCACACAGTATATATTCCACCTTTAAATAGCTTCAGTTAACTTGAAATGCCTGAATACCCTTTTAAAATGCCTGAATTCCCTATAGGGTTCTTAAAAGGAATCCAGGGCTCAATTCTCACACTTAATTACTTTATATAATACATACCAAAGTCAGAAATCAAAATCTACCGTGCATCCGAAGAGCATACTGGCCTGGCCTGGCCTCCACTACTGGCTTATAGTAAGTGGATAGGGAAAATATCATGGGTGTGCCCAGCTTAGGGAAGCCCTCTTGCAAGTCTGGGACCAGAAGGTCACAACGCCTTATTATGCACGTCTGCTGCTTGCATTTAAATGTAACTATTTTCTTTTGGTGCTGTAGGGGTTAAGGACACTTTTCTGTGTAGCTATCCTTATCCTATCTGTAGCTATAAATGGTCACATGTCTTACCATCAAATGCTGGTTATAGAATCTTCATTTCTAAATTATCCATGTTGGAAGGAGCCAGTCTGTGGAAGAAGCTGAGGTGTCATGATAATTGAAGCTGTGTTGTTTAGCTGCATTGGAGAAGTTTGGAAAATTTTCCTTATTGTATCTATTTTTTTCCCTGTCTGTCTCCCTTTCCTTGTTTTGCATTATTGTAGTGGTGAGACAAGTGCTTCCGCCGGCCTTCTTACTAGCCAGGGTGGCTTCAGGGTAAGCCAGGGATTAGGCACGTGATTGACGACGAGGGGAAGAACTTGTATAGTGATGTTAGAGTTTACAGGGAACAGCCTTAGGCGAATGTAGGAAGTGACCCCACTGCCCTCTACCTAGAGCCTGGGCCCATGGTTGTATTGTGTTTCCGGTGTACCCTGTGTGTTGCAGCACTCAACATAGGGCTCCCTTGTACCTTGTGTAACTCTGGTAGTCACTTCATGACAGAAAATTAGCGTTTCTAAATCCCTAACTCACTTCTTGGTCCTCTATAAAGATGTTGTTAGATGTTACCCTTTTAGGCCCTATTGCTTTCACAAGAGATATGTTACACCTTCTATTTTCCGCTACCGTCTGGTTTTCTTCACAGAACTATAATCCAGAATTAGGCACATGCATAATATGCATTACCACATAATAAGGTGGATTTAATTGACACGGTGTGGACTCTTCGGGAAGCTCATTAAATTATTAATTGGAGCCCTCTTTTCTAAAATTGTTCATAGTTTGTCTTGTTTGTTTGGTTTTTATTACATATCTATATGTAACATCCTGCTATTTTTCCATACTTTATCTTTGTGGCAATGTAATCGTCTAGATTATTCCCTATTCCAGTCTTATTTCCACTTCCTATGTCACTATCTGTTGTAGGCTTTTTATTACTACTGATATTCCTCAGATTGGGAACTGTACGACGTTAAATATCGTATATGATGACCTTTTTCTGTACACGTTTTAGAGATGTTCTATCATTTTCATTACTACATGTGAATTACTGTATATATTAGTATTTGCCTCTAATAACCGTGGTTCTTCTGCTGACATTTATATGCGTCTATGCATAGGGCTATGATAACTGTATGGCGCAGGCAGATCGCAACATTGCCTGTCTCAAGAACGGGGGCCTCTGTCCTGCCTGGCGCGAAGACTGTTGTCAAAGGAAACATGGGCGTACGTGCCTGGCTCACTCTATGCTCTTTGCAGCTTGGGAAAACTGTTTCTGCCAGGCCAGTGCAATAGAAGGGTTTATATTTAAGGCATACAAACAATCTACACTGCAAGGAACACTTGCACAGTGTCTTGGGCAAACATGACAAGTAAAAGGCACAGATATTTCCAGTGCCTTTTAATGAATCCGTTTTATTATCCTATACATTTTTTCCTTGATGTTTCTTTCAATAAATAGGAAACATTTTTTATACAAAACTTTTATTGCAAATTACCCTTAGTAATGTGCTTGTGTTAGAGCGAGAAAAGTTCAATTCCTAATTGGTATGGTGAAAATAATTTTAATATTTGTCACAACGTATAACATTTTGCGAAATCTAGAGAAATGAGACTCGGCAATGTAAAAAATGCAACTTTATGAGACGGTTACATTCTATGAAAACAGGAAAATAAATAATGACTCATTTATTGAAGACGGTCTAGGTTTACAAAAAAAATGACAGTGTTCAGAGGACATACATTTACTAGCTATTTATATCAAAATAGAAAAAAATGATGTATACAACACAAATAAAATGGATCTTGCATAGACTAGATATATCAGAGAAAATTGCTTTAATATGCAGTTGGCTGTAATATAGCAAGTCTTGCTGCCACTGCAAGCTGTGAAGTTTTGCAAACACTTTCAACATAATTTAAAGAGGTTTTCGGTGGTTTAGAATATAGTTATTTTTGTTTAGCTTTGTTTTATAGAAAGACTCCTACTTTTGCCCATGAGCCATCACCGGTATTGCAGATTATCCACCTTTTTTTTTTTAATTTGAATGAAATGCAATACTAGTTATATGCTACACAGAAGAATGGCACTGATTCTTTATCAAAATAAGACTGGACGGGTTCTTTATTTAATAATTCTGTAACTTTTAAAATGGTTATTATTAATTCAGGTTATTATAATGTCCAGCAACATTTGATTGGATAAACTTTAACTTGCTTCTCCTGTTATAATAGGTTTGTACAAAGTGGGTTTGAGAATAAAATAGTCCAAATTAATTTACCAATAAAACCTTTCTACAGCTTGAACGTAACTTGATTGCAGAGAATAGTGCGGATCACACTGAAGTCAAAGTGGTTTTTATTGACTTCCCCCATCCATCCTATGTAACTATTACCGGTGACATTATCCATGATCGCCTCTATGAACACAAGTGTTCTTTGTCTTCAGTCTTTTTTTTGAATTATACTCATGTACCGTATTTTTAGGACTATAGGACGCACCCTGGTTTTAGAGGAGGAAAATAGGAAAATAAAATTTTAAGCAAAAAATGTGGTTATCACACACTCTTATGGGGCGAGGTTTTGCTGCTGATGCTGTTATGGGGGTAATGTCCCTAAATTCTCTACTAAGGTACTGCATCCTGGTAATGATCCTTTTGCCTTGTATATGATCCCCATCCTTGTATATATGTCTATCATCCTGGTATAGCCCCCATCCTGTTATATACCCCCATCCTCATAAATACCCCTATCCTGCTATATACCCCCCATTCTGCTAAATACCCCTATCCTGCTAAATAACCCCATCCTGCTATATACCCCCATCCTGCTCATAATATACCCCCATCCTGCTCATAATATACACCCATCCTAGTATATGCCCTCATCCTGCTATATACCCCTATCCTGCTATATGGCCTGTATACTATGGCACAGAAAAAAATAAACATTTATACTCGCCTTTCCTCGCTCCAGCAGCATCAATCATCTTCCTCTCTGTGTGAGCAGCAGCGCCGCTAACCTGTGTGGAGCCGTTCCCCTGCAGCCTCGCTATGTCCTCCTGTCTGCCGGCTCGCGATGTGTGTTGAGACTAGCGGTGCGCACAGGAATGACGTCATCGCTGTGCCCACCGCTCTCTACACAGATCAGCTGGCCGGCAGACAGGAGGACATCGCGATGCTGCAGGGGAACGGTGAGTATACCTTACTTATTCACTGCCACCCACGCTGATGATGATGCGCGGGGGGCAGTGAATACAGCCGCACATGATCACTCCAGGCTGTAGTTGCCAGGGGTGATCATGCTGCCAGTTTTTTACTATGCGCGCACCCCCCGCCCATCATCCCGCCCACCTGTCAGCGCCGGTTTCAGCGCTGAGAGATGATGGGTGGGAGGATGCATATAAAATGAGCGGGCCCACGTGGTCACAGCAGGTGCTGCTACAGCCTGCTCGTGCCGCCGATGACCCTCATTCCCCGCAGTCCTACATGCAGACTATAAGACGCACCAGCCCACTTTCCCCCAACATTTGGGGGGGAGTGCGTCTTATAATCCGAAAAATACGGTAGGTATCTATAAATGTAATCTTATCTGCTAGATCCGTAACCTTTGTTCACCAGTTTACTATTGTGTTATGCAGGTCATACAAACCATTCAATCTTAGCGAGAAGTCAAGATTCATTGGTAATTTGAATCGTACCTCGATTACATGTGGAATTTGCACGTTTGGTTTTTTTACCATTAAGAAATGGGATTACCTTTAATAACCTAAAATATGTAAACAGGTCATAAAATATAATTTGGGTTACTCTCATTTATATGCTTAACACAACAAAAATCTGTATACAGTTAATTTACAGTCATATGTACACCACATAATACAAAACATAATACAAAGTGGTTTGCAGGTAGGCTGCCACGAAGACTGCAAGTATGTGTCTGCAGCCAGGCACAACTTTGGGTTTCTGTATATGGTACTTCACAGTTCCAGTTATTTACATACAAATAAAGGTTACACACAGCAGAAAGTTTCTCAAAGGCCGTGTCAAAGCTGCCTTGAAGTCTTGTAGATATGGGTTTCAATAATTCCCTTTAGTAAAGTAGTCCACTTTCTAGAGTATTGCTTAATTTCCAATCGACATGGCGGCAGATATGAGCCTTTAATCGTGTTTTTTAATGTTTATTGCTCTTGCAACTTTTTCCATAATGAAAGGAGCTTTTTAGATTTGTATTTAAAAGTCAACTGGCCGAATCATCATTGTTGTTGCTTTCAGAGAATACCCTGATCCTTTCCAATAGTACCATTTGATTCCATTAAATTTATTTGTATTCTGCCCCAAAGAGTAATACATCCCATTCAAGTTGGAGGGGCCACAGGCATCAAACCACCAGCCTGTAAGAAAATTCATCAAAAGATTAACTCCATAGTGCATTGGTTAAGTAACTCAATAAGACATATTTTATTCTAATTTTTAATTACTAAGTGTTGAGATCTATTTTATTTAAAACATGAGTGTCGCTTTACTGTTTATTTTCTTAAATCAATGGTACACATGAAAATAAGTAACTGTGTAATATATATTTTAGCGGACAAATTTGCTTCTTTCTCCTTTTTTTACTGATATTTAATTTTCAAAAATTCTCAGGTTTTACTGGGGGATTGTCTTTAGTGAATAGAGATTTTTATATTGTTAAAATGGGTGGGGGGCTCCGGTGAGTGTACTAAGGTGTTCCATGGTGGGCTGTGTATACATATTGTTATAGGTATTATGATCTGATCGGCCGCCTGGATGGTGGAGGGTCTCTGTGGATTCTCCTTAGACAGTGACATGTGAATCATACCCTATGGTAGGGGAATTAATATGGAGATTGTAACCATTGTCTGATGGGTGTCCCCGGACACTCTCCACCACTATCATTATTGTCAGCATTATTGTGGTTGGTGGACACCACCGTTTGTATGCCCCTCTGTGTATGCTTATCCCCATGCCTTGCACTGGCACCAATAAATATACATTTTCAATTGCATTGGATGTCTGATCGCCTCCTTTTTTCTGTTGTATTGTTAAAATAAGACATGGCAGTTGGTTTTGATCTATGCAGAAAGGGAGAGGGGGAAGGAGCTCTGTCTCTAGCTACTCCTCTGCCTCTAGTTCCTCCCTCTTCCTCTAGCTCCTCCCACCTCTCTTCCCCTCCGTACTATGATAGAATCTGGTCACTGTCAACTGCCATCTCTTATCCCAGTAATTTAAAATCTGTATACATTGAAGACAGATTTTATCTGGGACTTGAGAATTTCAGTCTAGGAAGCAAACTAAGCAAATGTGTCTGCTAAGCTATATTATAAAATTTCTTATTTTCATGTGTACTTTTTATTAAATATAAATTTAAAAAAATAGTTATGCTCTAAATGTGTAGAATTATTTACACTTCACCACAAATCTGATTTTCAAACAATTGAAAAATCTTTTGCTGCATTTGGCCAGGTAGAAGTTTAATTTAAAGTTTTCTTGTTGCAACATTCAAACCTCCTTTGGCGATTTAAGATAATTACTAGGGGGATTCCCTTAGATTCCACTTGTGAATGTAGTCCGTGCCAACCCAACAAGGTGCACTGTGTACGCTGTGGCAATTTTTCTTTTAAATTTAATACACGCAGCTAGTAATGAGTGAGCTTTCCATGCTTGTGCGCTCAGTACTCGTAACAAGCAGTCGGATGCTCGGATGTGCTCCACTTGAATACCTGAGTATAATGAAAGTCATTGCTGAACTCTAGCTTTCTTCCAGAAGATTTCCCAGAAAAATACTCAGGTCCCACGTTGACTTTCATTATATTCTGGTACACGAGTCGCACCAATCCAAGCATTTAACTTCTCAATACGAGTACCGAACACCTGAGCATGGTAGTGCACTGCTCACTCATCAATACACCCATTAGAAGAGCATTGATGATAGTTCAGTAAAAGGATTTCCGCTGCTCTGGTCCTTCGTCTATCCAGAGCCCTGCATCCTGGGCCCCTCCTTGTTTTGACTAGTCTTCACATGTTGTCTTGACATGCGTTGTGTTATTATAATGTCACAGGGCTCAGTAATTGCCAGAGGTCACAAGGATACTTGCCAAGGAGATGAAGACTGCTCTGGTCCAACTACCACAGAGTATGGACCAGATGCCAGACTAGAGAAGCACTGATTTTTCTGCTTAGCTTTTGTATTAATACATTTTAAGACTTCTAAGCAGTTTATTTGAATTTGCTACAACATATTGCTATGACCTGTATGATATAAAACTTTTATAGACTTGCTTGAAAATTAAGCAAATGAGACCTAAATTGAATCAGAAAACTAGAGATGAGTGGGACCCATGGAAGTTCGGTTTGGCTGGTTCAGCCGGACTTTAGATGTATTTCTGTTCCTGACCCAGATTTGACTTGAACCCCATTGGAAGTTACTGATTGGGCAGTTTGGCACTCCACCCACATACAGCCAGCATTATACAGATCACTTCCGGGGTGGATGGGCGGCCTTTTTTTATTTTATTTTTTGTACACACTACATCAGATAATGGTGATTTTACCCCCAAGTGCGAGCCATTCAGACTCTGCAAGCGGCTCACACTGGGCCGAACACCAAGCGTACTTGAGCATAGCGATGCTCGATCAAGTGGTTTGCATATGTAAAGCACTCGAACACTGATTTTATTGTAAAGTTCGGTATGAACACTGAACTTTAATGTTTGGGTCCACTCCTCTCTACAGAAAACCTATTTTAGGCAGGGAAAAAAAAAATCACACATTTGGCTTAATGCAACTTCAATGTTTCTTTATAGGAAAGCAAAGTCCCAACTTATGACCGGTTTACCAAAATCTTTGGTTGTTAAAAAACAAAACAAAACTGAAGTTTTCCTGTAATCCCAGCCTGAAAGAGAGATTCTGATTTTACTGTCCAGAGGCAGGCATAACTTTCCTAAAAACATTTTGGCCATTTCAAGTTCCAAGTAAATAGCAGCATGCAAATGCCAGTAAAAATATGAAGACCATAAAATTGAAGACAGTTCCTACCTCCTGTCGCCATTTGTGAGCACTTGCAGATACATTTGTCGTTGTCTGCATCCTTTGTGCTAAACTCATTTCCTGGTTGGCTTATACTGTTTATTTTGCCCGCTGTCCCAGTATATCCTTTGAGGTGAATCCTGCGGTAATTGAAAATGGAAAGAGAATTGGTGTTGGAAGTAAAGTGTTTTGCTGGTTCACATTAATGGAAAAATCTATCACCGTGTATATAGAAAGCTTTCCGTGTCTGGCTTCATATTGAATATGTTGGTTCCTGTTTTCTTGTTTCTTCCAACTTTTAGATATTGCTTTCTGTTATAAATGTGTATTATTATCTGTGACGGCAATACTTTTCACATTTACTGTTTACACCATAACCTCATAGACAGATCATCACAAGTAATGTTATAGTAAGTGTAAACTTGTCCTTGAACATAAATGCAGAAACAAGCCAATCCTCGGAAACATAAAGTGCCGGAGTTATTTATAAACTCTCCATCCATGATGTATCACATATTTGCTTATATTTCCAGAGGAAATGCCGTTTAGCAGCCTAATCTGTGGCATTTACTTGGAAGCTGTGCTATTGGCTGACTGTAATGACCCATCGCTGTCCTTTGCCCCCAAAAGCATTTGAGTGTCTGCCGTTAAAGAAATAGAAGTTCTGACTAGCACCAAATGACAAGGAAGGTTTAGTTTGGACTGAATATAGTGAGGGCTGAATGAGAAGAGTATTAATAAAGTAGACTTTGAACTGTCTTTTCTGCTTTGTCATGGCCCACAGCATGGAGTCGTAGTCTGGTATGGCTTATGGGCCGGTAATTCTTTTTACTAAACAAGATGTTGTTTATTATTATTCTATATTAAAAACTTGGGAACATGGGTAAGCCATTTTAAAACTGTAGCTTAAATTAATTTTATTATACTGTTTCTGTAAATGTAAACTGTCCTTTTAGTGTACAGTATATCACAAAAGTGAGTACACCCCTCATATTTTTTTTAAACCTTTATTATTATAGCTTTTCATCGGACAACACGGATGATATGACACTTTTATGCAATATAATGTAGTCAGTGTACAGCTTGTAGAACAGTGTAAATTTGGTCTGCCCTCTAAATAACTAACCACACAGCGAAAAATGTCTAAACCGCTGGCACCAAAAGTGAGTACACCCCAAAGGGAAAATGGTGTCACTTGACTCATTAGTTTTATAAGGTCTCAGGTGTGAATTGAGAGCAAGCGTTTGTTGTTATTGCTCACATACTCTCATACTGGTCACAGGAGCTACCTGAAAAAAACAAGAATTGTTGCTCTACATAAAGATGGCCTAGGCTATGAGAAGATTGCCAACACACTGAAACAGCTGCAGCTTAGTGGCCAAGAGCTGTGGTTTATCCAGACATGTTTCACTCAGAACAGGCCTTGTCATAGTCGACCAAAGAAGTTGAGTACACATGCTCAGCATTATATCCAGAGGTTGCCTTTTCATAATAGACATATTAGTGCAGTCAACATTGCTGCAGAGGTTAAATGGGTGGAGGGTCAGCCTGTCAGTGCTCAGACTATACACTGCACACTGTGTCAAATTGGTCTACTTAGCTGTTGTCCCTGACGGAAGTCTCTACTGAGGATAATGCACTAGAAAGCCCACAAATAGTTTGCTTGTAGAAAAGCAAAGAAAGGACATGGATTACTGCAACCATGTTCTGTGGTCTAATGACACCAAAGATACATTTATTTGGTTCAAATGGTGTCTATCATCAACCAGGTGAGGAGTACAAAGACAAGTGTGACTTGCCTACAGTGAAGCATGGTTGTGGAAGTGTCATGGTTTTGGGCTGCATGAGTGCTGCTGGCTGTTCATTGAGGGAACCATGCGTGCCAACATGTACTGTGACATACTGAAGCAGAGCATAATCCTCTCCTTTGGAAACTGAGCAATATTTAAACATGATAATGACCCAAACACACTTCAAAGATGACTACTGCCTTGCTAAAGAAACTGGGAGTAAAGGTGATGGACTGACCAGGCATGTCCACCTGAACCCTATTGAACATCTGTGGGGCATCAAATGGAAGGTTCAGGAGCACATGGTCTAACATTCACCAGCACTGTGATGTCATTATGGAGGAGTGGAATAGGATTCCAGTGGGAACCTGTGAAGCTTTATTGAAAACCATGCCCAAGAGATTTAAGGTATTGCTTGAAAATAATAGTGGCCACACAAAATATTGACATTTTGAGCACAACTTAGCCATTTACTTTAGGGGTGTAGTCGTTTTTGTTTCCCGCACTTTAGACATGAATGGCTGTGTTTTGAGTTATTTAGCGGGCACACCAAATTTACACTTTGATACAATGTAAAGTAGTTAGTGTAAAGCTGGAATAAAAGTGTCATATCTTCAGTGTTGTCCCATGAAAATATATAATAAAATATTTACAAAACTGTGGCGTATTCACTTTTGTTATATGCTCTATATCTGTCATTGAAAAATATCTGCAGTGGGTCTGAAAAATTACGTGTCAGCTCATAACGATTCTAGTACAATGACTGAAACCCATAATATTAGTCTCGGTAAGTAACCAACCAATAGAGCAGAATACTGGAAATTACATATTGTATTTTAACCTCAGCATCTACTGTCTGAACATAGCAAAAGATAGTAGACTGATTTTAGCGTTTTTTGAGAACTTGCATCCTAACATTTACTGTGCTTGCCACTGTTGACCAGTAGACGTCTATGTATTCATGATATGCACATTCCTCTGCATTTAACCACTGATTGACAGACGTCTACTGATGCAACATAGGGAGAAATCTTTAATCGTAGTATACATGTCATAAACACAATTTCTGCAGAGCACAGACAACACGGTGTCTACTAAGATATATGTTTTCAAAACCAGCCCCACAATAATGTAAGAAACCACTAATCTTGTCTTTGATTACTTTATCCTGTCCTCAAAGGGCTGACCAGTTCCATTGACATTTCACATTTAATATAGGCATCCTTTTTATTGATTTTAAAGGGGTTGTGCAGAACTTGACTATTGATACTCATCCCATAGCATTGGTCATCAGTTCGAGATTGGCTGAAATCTGCTCTGGCAATGATTGAATGGGAGATAAAGCACAGTACTTGGTAGTGGCCAATAAACAATGTAGGGGCCTATGTTCGTCCCGTGCTTGGCTTATATCCCGCCGCTGCCAGATCAGATTTCAGCTAATCCGTGTAGGTGATGACATATGCTTGATTCTCTCTATTGCATCAATCGTTATGTCATCAATCGTTAAGTCCCAGGCAACCCCTTATATATCAGATTGGATTGATAGATAACTTGAGCTATTGCTGTGTGAAATAGTTGCTATATTTTATGCCATTTTGTGTGAAGATTTGTATATTCTATTCTTTTCTTGCGCGGCAGTACAGAGCAGAGTTGCTGGTTATGTAGGCAAACACTTCCATTCTGTGACACAGGTTATCTCATTTTATATACTAATTTTCATTCTGTCTCACAGATTCTCACCTGTATTTCTGGGCCTCTGTTCCTAAATAAAATTGGTCATAGAGTGAATAGGCTTCATTTCCTTCCCAGTCTTTAAGCTGAATCTTGAGAACATAGCGCTGTAAATTTGTTAGTTGTGAGACGAGCTCATTGCCCAGCCAGTATTCTCCAGATGGGTCACCAAATCCCTAAGAAACAATTATCATTTCATAAATATCTTCGGTAAAAAAAAACAACAAATGTTTGTGCATTATATGTTTTGCAAAACTGCATCTTAGATTGCTTTTTTTGATCTTGGCTTTAAAGCACCACTTCTTTTTTTTTTTTTTTACATTGCACTGCTGGAGTGGTGCTTTAGATCCCTGACTGCCTTCTGGCAGTGTCATTTTATATCGCCACCAATCTGGCCGGCCTCTCACTAACTGTGACCTGCTGGCAGTTCCAGTATTTCACGGAGCGCGCCGGAGGTCACAACTCAATACAACTCTATGATAGCCTCGTTCTGGCTCTCATAGACTCGCATTGGGAGATTATGATGTTACTTCTGAATTTGGAGCAGTCAGAAGCTATGGGCACAAGATGGTATCGTGGGAATGGAGAGGTGCCTAAAAAAGATGAAGACAGAGGGTGAGTGTATGGCAGGGGGCTTAGATTTAGGGTATGTGCACATGCTGAGTTTTTTGTACAGAAATATGCAGATAGGAAAAATGACTGCTATCCTGTATAGTACAATTATATAGAATTAAATACAATTATATACAAAACCTTTTAGAGTGCAGAAGAAAAGTAAGGGAAAAATATTTTTTTGTATTTTTTATAATATTCCTTAAAGGGAACCTGTCACCAGATTTTTCCCTATACAACTAAAACTACCACCTTCTGCAGCTCCTCGGCTGCATTCTATGAAGGTGTGCCTTGTATCTGGCCCCCTTTTCAGACCGCAAAAACAACTTTATAAATATTACCTTTTCATATGTAATATTTTTTAGTAGGGCCTAAAGGGCGGGCTCTCTCCTTCGTTCCCCTTTCCTGCCGCTGTACGCTGTCCCCTGTGTTAATTTGAATTGATGACGACGGTCCCATCATCCTCCACGCTGTGCCGAAGGCTCGCGCATGTGCCGTTATCGTAGGCCGCTATCGCGGGCCTGTGCACAAACTATTTTGCAATTGGGTTTCACTTAAAATGTTTCACTAGGCTATTGCTGGCTGATCATTTGATGTCACCGGATTTGGCCAACATTTAGTCTAATGTATATGGGGTCCGTAACAGTATGACTGGAGAGTTTGTAACTGCTCTATCTTTTTCTGAGCTACTTTCAGCTGATTTATGACCACAGACCACATAAAAGTTGAATGTTAAGGAAACAAAGAACCTGTAAAAACCAAACTGTGCAACATTTTTAATGGAATCCAATTGCAAAAATATTTTTTTAGTCCCAAAAACTTGCATTTAAGTAAAAAAATAAATTTGTCCACAAAGCTGAAAACATCCCTTTAGCATTCACAACCCTATGCCAACAGTAACTGTCCTTTTATTTACCTTTTTATATTCTTTCCATGTTCTGTGGAAATCCACACTGCCATCAAAGCGTTTCTGAATAATGGTCCAACCACCACCGCCATTTTTCATGTCACAGTATGTCTGGAATAAGAGCATACATAATTTTTTTTTTAATTACAATATCATGCACATTGTTATAAAGTAGAAATAAGAAAAAATATCACCTGTTGTAAAGTGTTAAAGGCAGAAAAAATTCTGAAGTTTTACATTTACAATGATCAAAATATATATATATATATATATATATATATATATATATATATATATATATATATATATATATATATTTAAAGTCGCTATAACTGTACTGCAATCCTGCACATGTTCACGTTGTACACACAGTTTTTCCTGTCTAAGGCCAGAGTCATACTTGCGCGTATTTCGCGCAAGTCTCACAATGTATCACCCGGAATGGCCTGATGTTCTCCAGACAAGAGTATCTCGGCTGCATAGAAATACATGCAGCCAACCCGCTCCTGTCAGGAGAGTATGTGGCCGTGCCGGGTGATGCGATGCAAGACTCACACGAAATACGCACAAGTGTGACTCCAGCCTCAGGTCAATTCTAGGCAATTAATTTTAAATTTGTGCTTTTTTGGGGGGTGATTTTTCATTTTCACCTTGTTTTTTTTAATTTGCACATTGTTTAAAATGATTTTGTGTTCTCCCATTTGTTTGTTTTCTTTATGTTTGTAATTATGGGTTGTTCAGATGTTTCTGGGTGATTTCGTTATTTTTCAACTCTTTTAAAAAGTACTAATTATTAGGGGCAAATGTTCTTCATCCCTAACTCTGATTAATTTTTTTGTCTAAAATTTATTACGCCAATTTTGTGACACTTTAAAATTAGATAAAAAATTAAAAGCATTTTTGATTTTGCACAAAACTCCTAAACAAAGTGTGTTGTTTTAAAGGATTTGCTTTAAAAAAAAATCACAAAATAAAGAGATGACATAAAAAAATGCAAATGATAAATCGCCGCCATAATTTTTTTGTGAAAATTAGAACGTATTCAGAAAGCAGTTATTTTCCTGAACAAGAAAAAAAACAATCTGAGCTTTATCTGTGTTTTTCATAGTTACATAGGTTGAAAAAAGACCTAGGTCCATCTACTGTAGTTCAACCTTTTGAAGTTAATCAGATTTTCATCAGTATCATCAAGTTTGGTCCAAGTTTCATTATTTTATTTCCTGGATGTAAAAAAATTCTCCAGCTTCTTTTATCAAACAGTTCATGAAATACACACTGCTCATAGATCGCATCCAAGTGCTGTCCAATTTATTTATTTTTTAGCGGACTCAGACTTGCAGTGGCGAGTTTGATCTGACACTGGACAATATTAGATAAGACTGTGTGTTTTTGTATGGACCATTCGTCCCACTTAAAAATCGTGCTTGTGAACTATTGTATAGACTATCATAGGTGTGCGCAAGCTATCTGAAAAACATGGATAGCACAAATACGATAAAAAGTCAATCATCATCAGGTGAGACATATCGGTCTTACGACAGTTCTATTTTTAAAGGGGTTTTCCACTGATTTGACAACCCTTTCTCATTCCCCATGTTTGCCCCATAAAAATAAAAAAGCCTATACTACCCTCTGGTGCCAGCACTATTCCAGCTATGTCTGAACTTGCATTCCCGGAGCCCATGTGACATTATGACATGCGAGCCCCTCAACCAATCAGTACTGGCTGCATTATCCCCGCCTTTGGAGGATTAATTAACAGGAAGTGAGCTCCTGCGTCAAGAGGTGGGAAGCAGGAAGCTGGCTCGTGTGTCATAACAATGTCACTTGGACCCTGGGAACTCGAGACCAAACATCACTGGAACCTCAATGAGTATGTGCTTTTTTATTTTTATGGGGGCGAACATATTGACTGAGAAGGGGTTGTCCAATAGCAAACAATTCCTTTAAGCAACTTATCAAAATTCTTTGAGTTCGATTGACAAGTGCAGTGCAGTCTGATTATTCCCTGAAAAATATGTGCAACTTTTTTCTTTTTTTATTTAATGAAGTTTATAGTAAGACTTGCTGCATTCTTCTCAAGGATCTAAGATTTTATTTCTCCTCTGCCTGACACATGGCCTCATATTTCTGAAGCCTTGCCGCTTAGGAAGCCATCTAAGCTGGTTAGGAAAAAACAAGAGGGAATTCTGGAAACAAAATAGGGCACTTGCCTGTAGCATCTTATGAATGCAATCTGAACGGTATAAACAATGGAAAATGAAAACAGGATCTCCGTTTCATAGTTTCACTATATGAGCTTGCTCTAGCACACAATACTATGGGATACTGAGAAAAATATGTTTCTTTGAAAAAATATATATTACATCATTTGTAAATGTTTATACCAAGCTTATTATTTCCAGCCTGTTCAAAAAAATGTTTTTAGGCTTTTCTATTAAAAAATAAATAGAATATTGAAATATAGGCATACAGTATTAAACTAAAATTCCATACCTACATAAAAAGTTGAGCTGGCTCCTTTCGCAACCAATACATGTTTGCACATTATGGGCCCAATATATTGTCGCATTTGTGTACCTGCTTTTAATTTAATCATAATTTTTCTTTTATAAGTTTGCTCTTTTTTTAATGTCCATTTTATGAGCTTGCCTGTTCTTTTTATATAATATATATATATATATATATATATATATATATATACACTGTATATACACAGTTTCTTCAGTTTGGGATTTTTAGATGTTTCTAGCTGACTCATCAATTGCGACTTGATAAGGCAAATGTACACACCGTGCATTTTTTTTATGCGATTTTTCACAAGTATGCACCCAAATCTGCATGCCTATTCTGAAGCCGGCAAAGTCTGGGTTTTCTGAAGTGTCATGCCTAAGTTGCTTTTTTTCGGCATGTGAATTGCTGGTGCATTTTTTGCTGCATTTTGTAGTCCTTTCACACATTGACTTCATTAAAAAAACTCATGGCACAAACATGCACCCAAAATGCATGCGTTTTTTTGGAGTTCTTTTGTGCCAAAAGCTGCAGATTTCATGCAGCAAATTTCTGTGCCAATTCTGCAGTGTGGGCGCATACCCGAAACATTGTTAAATTCGGCTTACAGCTATTGGGTGAGCTGTAGTCGTTGCGTCATCACTGCAACAATTCAATAAAACATGTTTCATTTACTTTAGCTGTTAAGAGATAACAATCTCATTTGTCCTGTCCCTCCTTGGAACACATTACTGTGCTTGTGGTAGACTTTGTGCAAACGTCGCCCCAAAAGTCACAAATTGCACATACAATTTTTCCCACACTTGCCAGTATCGAAAAATGCCATGGAAAATGGGCATTGTTATAATAGTTTTGACCTGCAATTTTGAGACAGAATTATTAATGGGAAAAGCTGAAGGTTCATATATTGGTGTGACTGCATCCCTTAATAAGTTTGGAACAAATTATGACCTCTCTTTCTTTTACACCACTGTAAGTAAGGCTGGTCTGTAAATATATTAAAACCACCTTAATGTTTTTGGTTGCGCTTTCGTATTTTGTGTTTTTGTTATTTTTTTTCCCTCAAAAAAAGGATCAGAGAAAGTCTTGCCTAACAATATGTATCGTACTTTAAGTGCGAGTTCTTATATAAGGTAAAATCAGCATTTTTTTTTTTTACTAGTAGACCAATCATTACTGTTTTAAATTGTTAATGCAGTATATAAAAAAAAAATCAGGAAACTTTGCCAAGTGTTGAAGGAAGCATTGAATAAAGAGTCATCAGTTTTCACGAAACCTTAAGCGGCTGAGGTGTTAAATGACTTGCAGATGCACATCAAAATAGTTGTTCCCAGGGGAGCAACTGTTGGAGAAAGTAAGACTGCTGAGGGTACTTAAGAGCTCTTTGATTTTATATTTTATTTAGTAAGTGACCCTTTCTTTTACTCCAAGGTGAAAATATTACAATGTGGTGAATATCTGGACCACAGACATCAGTGTCTAGGAAAAGTAGACGGTCATTACATGACCAAATTCCTTTCTCGAAAAGCTTTTTATGGTGTCACTCATTAAAAGACACAAACTATCATTAATGGTCATGAAGTAGAACTGTCCTTAACTCTTAATGATGGAGTGTTGGTGACTTCTGACTAGACTACCCCACAAAAAAGAACCAATAACAGATTGAACATGAATAGCACCAACTTATACAGACACCACTGATAATGTTGGCATCCTTAAAATTGGTCAAGAAAATGAAGTATTTCTCTCAAAAAATTATTGCAATTATACATTGTGTTATGCACATGTTTATTTCCTTTTGTGTATTGGAACAAAAAAAGGCAAATTATACATTATTTTCACTCAAAACCTTGAAAATGAGCCGAGCAAAATTTTTGGCACCCCCAACTTAAAATTTGGTTGCACACCCTTTGGAATAAATAACTGCAATCCCTTCCTATAACCATGATTGAGATTCTTACGCCACTCAACTATAATTTTGCACCACTCTTTTGCAAACTGCTCCAAGTCTCTCATAATGCTTTCTCCCAACAGCAATGTTAAGATCTCTCCACAGGTGTTGAATGGGATTTAGATCCAGTCTCATTGCTGGCCACGCAAAAACTTTTCAGCTCTTTGTTTCCATCTATTTATGGGTGCTTCTTGAACTATGTTTGGGGTCTTTGTCTTGCTGAAAGACTCGACCTAGGATGCAAACCCAGATTTCTGACAGTAAGTGCTATATTGCGACCCAGAATCCGTTGGTATTCTTCAGATTTCATGATGCCTTGCACACAATCAAGGCATCCAGTGCCACAGGCAGCAAAACAACCCCAAAACATCTTTAAACTTCCATATTTGACTGTAGGTACTGTGTTCTTTTATTTGTAGGCCTCATTCCATTTTTGGTAAACAGTAAAATAATGTGCTTTACCAAAAAAGCTCTACCTTGTTCGCATCTGTCTAGAAGACTTTTTCCTAGAAGGGTTTTGGCTTGCATACATTTTGGCAAACTGCAATCTAGCTTTTTTAATGTGTCAGCATATGTTCTGTGTAAGCAGTGGGTTTCTCCTGTGTCTTCTGCCATTGTATTTCATTTCATTCAAACATTGATGGATATTTTGTGCTGACACTAATGCACCCTGAGCCTGCAGGACAGCTTGAATTCCTTTGTAACTTGATTGGGGATGCTTATCAATCACTTGGATTATCCTGAGTTGCAACCTTTCATCAATTTTTCTCTGCTGTCCACGTCCAAGGAGATTTGGCTACAGGATCATAGGTTGTAAATTTCTTGTTTCATGTTGAGCACCATGGACAACTGAACATCAAGATCTATGAAAATGGTCTTGTAACCTTGAGATTGTTGATATTTTTCAACAATTTTGGTTCTCAAGTCCTCTGACAGTTCTCTTCTCTTTCTGTTCTCCATGCTTATTGTGACCCACAAAGACAATACAATGCAAAGACTGAGTCAACTTGTTCCCTTTTTATCTGGCTTCAGCTATGGTTTCATTATTGCCCACACCTAATACTTGCCTCGGGTCAGTTTGAACGGCATCACATGCCCATGATGCCACTCTTCATAGGAGATTCAAATAGGGGAACAACTTGCAAGTGGCCACCTTAAATACCTTTTCTCATGATTGGATACACCTGCCTATAAAGTTCAAAGCTCAATGACGTTACAAAACCAATTTAGTGCTTTAGTAAGTCAGTAAAAAGTAGTTAGGAGTGTTCAAATAAAAAAAAATTGATAAGGGTGCCCATACTTTTTCACCGGTCAAATTTTGTTTAAATGCACATTTTCTGTTAGTACAATAAACCTCATTTCAGTCAGAAATATTACTCAGTCCATCAGTTATTAGATATATGAAACTGAAATAGCTGTTGCAAAACCCCAAATTGTTATAAAGAAAAAAGGTTAACATTAATAGGGGTGCCCAAACTTTTTCATATGACTGTATGTTTGCAGATAATCAGAAATTGTAGTTTAAAAAAAAATTGAATGACTTTCTATATACCCAATTGACAACTACTTGGAGTTGGCTTACCTTGACCTGTTCAGTGGTATTTGCAATTATCAATGTGTAGATGCCATTTGAAGTCAGCCCAGATTTATAGGCTTCAGCACAGTCTTTGAATGTTATCTGTTCTTCTTTGGCAACAAATGACGATCTCGGCACTAAAATGAAATTGCAACAAAGACTTATGTCAGTAAATCAGCAATAATATGATCTGTCTCACATATGCACTACTGGGCGTAAAGTGGATGCGTCAACACTATTCATTTAGCTAAGGTTTCAACAAATCCTTTTCAATATGTTAGTACATATGGATATTCCCAGCCTAGTTAAACGAACTCAGTCAGCACAGAATGACTATTCAAACCAAGGGTAGGCAGACAGTTCATAGTCCTGGCCAAACATTTTAGTGCACCCTCTCACCTACTTGTTTGTCTTCCGACTCCTCTTCTTTGATTGACAGCGCTATCAACATAGAGCCAGATAAGGGCAGCAATAAATGGAAAACAAGCAAGTTGTAAGCACACTTAAATGTCTGGTCACACCATGATGCACCGAGCGCCTCTACCTGGTTTGAACACTCTTTCTGTGCTGATAGTCCATTTAAAGGGACTTTGTCCATCAGTACAAAATGACTGTTCAAACCATGCAGAGTCGCTCAGTACACCCTTGGCATGGATTAATAGTTCAGTGCACCTTTCCACCTTCTATTTATGAGAATGTTCACCACACTGCTTGCACATGCTGTGCTTTGTTTGAAAAGTCAGTTTGTGCTCACAGGCTCCTTTTACAGCAATGCTAATTCTAAAGTCATTGTTTACATGACCATATTTTCTCCTTCTAAGAAAAACTGTCCGATTATGATAATCAAACCTTGAGTTTGATCATAGTGGGATATGTTTTTGTTAGATGCAGAGAAAAATAAAATTAAAATAATTCTTCTCCATTATGTTGGTATTTGAAAATCTGATTTTTTTCCATGGACCCATAGATTTGAATGGCCAATTGCCAACTGAAGGAAATTGTGCATGCTGTGATAAGACATCTGCACTGCCTCATGCAATAATGTTGGTCAGAGGGCCATACGATGTTTGTTCGGATTTTACTCGGGCTAAAAATACGGTCGTCTGCACAAGCCCTAACTGTAACACACAGTGTCCGTCTATTACTAAGCTAAATATTAACCTAAGGGAAAAGCCAAAGGAAAAATGAAACATCTAGAAAGATACCCCAAATCTATCATACTGAGTGAGCCACAGTGGGAAATTTTCTGCATCTTCTCTCCGCCTTATCTAGTTCAAAGTATCTTAAATGTAAGACCGCATTAATGCATTTCCTTCAGTGTTTTTATCTAAGATCGTAAAAGTGGGTTTGAGGTTCAGAAACTGAATCATTTTAGAATAGATGCATTTTACTATGAAAGTTCTACTTTTATTGTAATATTCAGTTTCACATTCTATTTCTAATTTTTTGGCTTCCATGTTTTCCTTTTGTTGTTAATAAGACCAATTTACTTGTCTCTCCATCTTGGTTGAGTAGTCATTCAACAATGTCGACTGATATTCACTAATATTTCTGCTTGTTTGCCTTTAGAAAAGTTACTGGTCTTAATAGACGGAGTGTGTATATCTACCGTATTTTTCGGACTATAAGACGCAACGGACTATAAGCCGCACCCTGGTTTTAGAGGAAAATAGGAAAATAAAATTTTAAGCAAAAAATGTGGTCATGGCACACTGTTATGGGGCGAGGATCTGCTGCTGACACTGTTATGGGGGTAATATCCCCAAATTCTCTACTAAGGTGCCGCATCCTGGTAATGATCCTCTTGCCTTGTATATACAGTATATGTCCCTCATCCTGCTATATACCGTCATGCTGCCATACGACCGCATCCTGCTATATACTGGCATATGGCCGCATCCTGCTATATACCCCCATCCTGCTATATACCCCCATCCTGCTCATATACCCCCATCCTGCTCATATACCCCCATCCTGCTCATATACCCCCATTCTGCTCATATACCCCCATCCTGCTCATATACCCCCATCCTGCTCATATACCCCCATCCTGCTTATATACCCCCATCCTGCTTATATACCCCCATCCTGCTCATAATATACCCCCATCCGGCTCATAATATACCCCCATCCTGCTCATATACTCCCATCCTGCTGATATGCGCCGCTGAGTGGAGCCGTCCCCGTTACCCTGCTGCATCGCGATCATCTCCTGTGTCTGTGCCGGTGGCTGCGTGTGGACACGTGACGTCATCGCTGTGCGCGCCGCTAGTCTCCACCCAGCCGCCGGCACGGACACAGGAGATGATCGCGATGCAGCAGGGTAATGGGGACGGCTCCACTCAGCGGCGCTGCCGCTGACACAGACGAGAGGACGAGCGATGCTGCAGGGGAATGGTAAGTATTGTACAGTGATACACTGCTCCCCGCGCTGATGATGATGCGCGGGGGGCAGTGAATACAGCTGCACATGATCACTCCAGGCCGTAGTTGCCAGGGGTGATCATGTGGGCCGGCTGTTTATCCCCCGCCCATCATCCCGCCCACCTGTCAGTGCCTGCTTCAGCGCTGAGGGATGATGGGCGGGGAATGGGCATGCATATTAAATGAACGGGTCCACGTGGTCACGGCAGGCTGCTACAGCCTGCTCGTGCCCCCGATGACCGGCTCCATCACAGCACCCACATTCCCCGCAGCTACATTCAGACCATAAGACGCACCCCCCACTTACCCCCAACATTTGGGGGAAAAAATGTGCGTCTTATGGTCCGAAAAATACGGTATATACTAATTAGTTAAACTACCCCCCCACAACCCCCATGCCCATTTATTTCTGCCATTGCCATTTTGTGAAATGTGATAATTTTATTACTTTTTATGTTATTAGTTTCCTTTATTTTTCTTTAAATATATACCAATATCTTACAGGGCACCGAGTCAACTTCTAAATTTAATACCCATCTGTTTCTGGAAAGTATTATGTTCTTAAGTTTGTGATCCAAAGTTTAAGAACACTTGAAATAACAGTTTTGTTATTGTGCTAGGCTAATCTTGCTTGGTATCCGTCCAGAAAAATACAACTGCTGGGTCCAAAATGTTGTTTTCACCAGACAATTTTTTTTTTTTTCATTATTTTTCTCAGTTCTTTCTATTGAAACCCATTAGATTCAAAATAGTTTACAAGGGGATATAAGATGATAAAATGCACGCCTCTTTACGTGAGTATGGCGAGCACATGCAAAGTAATTTATTACATGCTTCATTTAATGGTTGTAAAATGTTACATTGGCTATTGTCGGCATGTATCCATGTATCACACGATGGAACAATACATAAAAATGTATGGTCTTGCAATAGATAAAACGTTTATGGACAAAGAAATGGCTGTCATACAAAGTTTAACACAATTTAAAGAATTTTAGATGCAATAGTTGGCTGTACAGAAAAGATAGCTATGCTGAATGAGTGTTTATTTTGTGGGGGCAGATATCAGAATGCCATATACCTCTATCAGCACAGATCTTCTAAATGAACAATTAGTACATCAAAATTGCATAGGCCCAATATTTTATTGATGCTGTGTCCATACACTTTAGATTGTTAGTCAATCATGTCATCTGATCCATATGGGAGCCCCAATAATACAAGAAATGGATCCCCATCCTTGATAGTGACATATTAAAGGTGCATTTATACTGCACGATTTCATGAACAAGTGCTTCTACAAAACACACGGTTTACAGTAAATCTTGTAGTATAAACAGGCTGCTTAACGCCCAACGAATGAGCAAAATGCTCTTTTATTTGGTGAAATGATCTTTTTGCCATGATCAAAAGAGGCTTATGCATCCAAAAATAATTGCACCTTATGCACACTGAACAATTCACTACAGACTGTTCAGAGCACATCTGAAGCAGGGTATACCACCGACTGGCCAACATGCTGCAGTCACTTAATGCTGTGCAATACTCAGTGTAAATGGACTTTTAAGGTTCTTAAATTGGACTAGTGGAGCACAGTAGGGCAGTGGTGCTCAATCCAACTCTAACACAGGTGATGTGTGATGCCCTGGACTAGTCAGTTCGTCCCAGGTAGTCACACACAACACCACACCCCATCCCGATTAGGTGACATCAGTCAAACTAAAAGCCTTGTCACCACCCTCCAGGTTTGATGTCCACACCAGGGGGGGCGAAGCCAGGCGGTTGGCTCTGCTCACCAATGAGTTCACAGGCTTGGAGGCGGGAAAACACAGAGAGAAGTTCAAGTTCTAGAGGAGGGTGAGAGCAGTCATGTTCACGGGCAGTCCTGTGTCCAGGCCTGCCAAGAGACTACCAGGTGGCTGGGTCGGAGCCCAGTCGCCATTGGCAAGGAGGCAGATGGTGGTAGCTGCCTGCAGGAGCTGGGATTACAGCCAGTGGAACCGTAGGGACCAGGGTCGGGCGGTGGACCGCCGGTACCGAACCAGGGAACTGATTCGAAACTGGAGCACCAGGAAGGGGTACTCAGATCCAGTACAAAGCCCTGAACCGACAGGGCCGAGTCAAATCAACTGATTGCGGACTGGACTTAAGGACATATCCCACACAAGCCCCGTTAGAAGACAACAGCCCAACCATACAGGGTAAAGCCACCGCCAAGGCATAGAGACCCAAAGGGCCAGCGTCTGCAGGCAAACTGGCTCATACGGCATATACAAGTCAGGGAGCGGACTACACACTTACACACAGAGGTGCAGGAGAAAGGCGGAAATCACCAACCTATTCTGGGAGAAGCTGCAGCCGGCTGCGGGCCCCGTTCATCACTCCGTTTGGTTTACCAGAGACTCCAGTGTCTTGTGTCAGAGTGAGTACACCAGTGCCATCATGCACTGCACCGCAACACTTCACCCTGCACCCCGGCCCTCGCCAACCGGGCCCCAGGACCAACACCCCCTACCCACGGAGGGGTCAACACCTAGCTGCGCCATTACACCGCTCCCGGGAGCCCCCATACCTTCACCGCAGCGGTAGTGTCTATAATCATCACAACCCGTGGGTGGCGTCACAAACTTACATCCCAAATCAAACCACCGCGGCCCCGGCCGTGGAACTCCTCACCCAAGTCCCCGTGTGTAACGCCAACTCCCTTGCGGAGCGACGTGACCCCCGGGTCCGTGAGAGGCTCAAGCCACCACCTGCAGTACGAGCACGGATCCGAGCGGCTCGGCGGTCGCAGCCGAGTCCGCGGGGCGGTACAGATGCACTGCGTTGCTTTTCTTCTGTGCTCTGCAGCTCCAATAGCAGGAAATGATGCGGCAACTGCAGAGTGGGAGCGCGCTGAGCCAAGCTCTGACCATCTATGTGGGAATTTTTGCTTTTTCTCTTCGAGACACAGCCATGTTTTGAATATCCAGTGTCATAAAGGAGAAAGAGCAAAGACAGTGGGTAATTGAGAAATGGTTTGAAGAAAAAAAAAATGGGTCACATCGTAAATGGTGGATATACCCATAATTGTTCACCAGGAGTCTGAAGTGCTTTAAAGGAGAACTTACAGCAGAATTTCTGCTTCTGCCTCTAAAGCGGGCTTTACACACTGCGATATCGGTCCTGATATCGCTAGTGTGGGTACCCGCCCCCATCTGTTGTGTGACACGGGCAAATCGCTGCCCGTGCCGCACAACATCGCCCAGACCCGTCACACATACTTACCTGCCCGGCGACGTCTCTGTGACTGGCGAACCGCCTCCTTTCTAAGGGGGCGGTCCATGCGGCGTCACAGCGACGTCACTTAGCGGCCGCCCAATAGAAGCCGAGGGGCGGAGATGAGCGGGACGTAACATCCCGCCCGCCTCCTTCCTTCCGCATTGTGGCCAGGAGGCAGGTAAGGAGAGCTTCCTCGTTCCTGCGGTGTCACACGGAGCGATGTGTACTGCCGCAGGAACGAGAATAGAATCGTATCAGCAGCAACTGTCATCTCCTATTTCTGAATTGTGATGATGTATTCACTGAAGATAGGACTTACACAATTTACCCATGAATTGACTGTGTACTATCCGTCCAGGAGGAGAAAAAAGATTTTAGAAGACACTTTAATAATAAAAATAGGATAATCTACTTTTAGCATGATTTTACTCTTAAAGAAATCTGAAGTATTTGGACACTATGTTAATTTACGGTCATAATTTATATATTCTCGTTTACATATGACTTTATTTTACTAGACTAGAAACGTAGATCTATAAACCTGTATCTAATGATATGATAACTGAAATATATGTATTGGTTTGATTATACTGTGTATATATATATATATGTATATATATATATATATATATATATATATATATATATATATATATATATATGTAGATATATATATATATATATATATAATGTATATGTTTGCTTTTTTTTCTTTAGGAGAGGTAATAAATGTCAATTCACTTGGTGCCCTACCACTAGGAGCCCCAGTAATCAGTGGAACCAAGTTCCAATCCATTGTTCCTGCTGATCTCCCCCCTTCAGTCTGATTTATTTATATATATATATATATATATATATATATATATATATATATATATAAACATGTGTATGTATGTATGTGTGTGTATATATATATATATATATATATATATATATATATATATATATCTATATATATAACCTTACCAATCCAGTTATGACTGCACTAAGGAATAACAAGGGATCAGGACCAAAACCCCTTGAAAATCTTCAAAATATTTTACAAACGTAAGAACTTGCCATTGTCTTACATTTCCTGGGTGTGTGGATCGTACCTGTTTGAGGAGACATTCTTGTTAACAAATTGTGCACTGTCTCCATCAAGTCATGCTGCTGTTTTTGTAGAAGAGAATTATTTGCTGATGCTGTGATGAGCTGCTTTTCTAGATCTTCAATTATCGAGTTTTGTTTCAGCACCAAGACTTGGAGTTTATCCTTTTCTTCCTTCATTGACTGCAGTTGTTCAGAATGCTTATCTTCCATGCTTAGAACTTTCTTCTCTAAATAGCTGAGACGAAAAATAAAAACATTCTTATCCACCATTAAAGCAGATGTGAATATGATGTTTACCAATAAAGCCAACAGGGCATTTTATCCCTTAAAGGGGTTATCCACTACTCTAACAACCCCATCTCAATTGTTCTTTTCCCCCGCATAAAAAAAATGAGCCTCCAGTGTTCGGTCTCCCAGACCTTGTGTGATATTGTAATTCCATGTGAACCCGGCTGCTAATCAATGCATGCCTTGCTCTCACTTTCTTTGGAGGCAACTGTACTGCAGCTGCTCTCACTACCTCTGGAAGTCAATTATGTTCGAAGGAAGTGAGAGCAAAGCCACCACTGATTCGACTGTAGGGCTCTCATGAAATAATAACATCACACAAGCCCTGGGAGACCAGGTGCCGACATCGCTTGAACGGGGGTGGCTCTTTTTATGGTATACGGCGGGAATTGACAAGTGAGAAAGGGTTGTCTGAGTAGTGGACAAAAAAGGATACAGAAAGGACTGCATTGGATCACAAATTATTCTTTCTTTGGGGTGAAACAATGCTTAAAAATCGGCACGGAAAAGTTTTATGTTTTGCCTCACAAAAAGAATCCGTTATGATCCCCTGATGTAATAACTGTATACTCTTTTGTTTCCTCCCCTGCCCAGGCGATGTGGTATTATTAGACCACGTCCCTGTACAGTCACACACGACCATTACACAGTACACAGCAAGAACACATACATAAGATTATCTCATCACAGGAACATTTTTTTTTAATCCCATGCAATTAAGGAAAGTATCATTATTCCAAAATATATTAATTAAAATTAACTTTGTTCATGGGAAAACTCCTTTAAAAAAAACCTGTCAGGTGCAGTATGCACCCAGAACCATGAGCAGTTCTGGGTGCATCTTGCTAATCCCTGCCTAACAGTCCCTGTATACACTCACATAGATAGAGATCTTTAGAAAATTATTTCTAAAGATCTTTTATCGTATGCTAATGAGCAAGGGGACTAGTTCACCATGCATTAGTTTCCCTTGCTAGTCGGCTCTATTGGCATGTTAGTACGCCCCTGGTAGCGTGCTAACATGCTAATGAATGTGCAGCATCGGAGGATGATCTCCCTCACCTCTTCGCCGCCATCACTACCCGACACTAGATTTCGGCTCAGTGCGCATGACCCTGGAATTCTGGTGATGTGCACTACATCAGTTTGAAGCCAGGACACGAATGCCTGGCTTTATAGTGCACATGACCCAAACTCCAGGGTCATGCGCACTGAGCTGAAATCCAGTGTCAGGCAGCGATGGCAGCCAGAGAGGTGAGTGAGATCATCCTGTGACAATGCACATTCATTAGCATGTTAGCACTCCCACAGGGGCATACTAGCATGCTAATGGAGCCGACTAGCCAGGGGAACTAACGCCCAGGGGACTAGTCCCCTCGCTCATTAGCATACAGTAAAAGTTCTTTAGAAATACTTTTTCTAAAGATCCCTTTATCCCGGTATGTTAGACTCTGAAATGAGCCACACAGGAGACTAGCTGTACTGATGACTTCCCCCCCACCCGATCCAAGTGATTAAGGCTACATTCCCATAGTTAGCTTTTTGAGAGTTTTTGATGTTGCAGAATAATTTCTGCATCTTTTTACATGCTATTTTATCACGTTTTTGTCTCTTATTGGTGTGTCGCTTTAACAAAAGCAGCTTTGTTGTGGTACGTCTTGCTATTTTGCTTTGACAAAACTTTGATATACTTTAGGTGTGGATTACATGCAGTTTCGATACGCTTCCGCTGCAGAAACGCACTAAAGACGCATGTGCTTTTTTTACCTGAGAATTTTTCACATATGTATGGGGAAAATGTGCACATAAAACTCAGCGTATCGGCAACAGAAATTGACATGTTGCAAATTTGAAACACTCACCGCAAGTGAGCGTATGCTGATTAAAAAAAAAAAAACAAGGGCAGGAGATTTCTATAAATCCCATCCTGTTTGCTGGAACTGTAAGATGCTTCCTTTTTCACCAAAAGCTCATCATGGGAACATAGACTAACAGGTCCTTTCCCGATGCACACATGTAGGGGGAGTCCTGTCACCTCAGAACAGCCAGCATTGAGAATCCGCTAAGGACCAGCCTTTCGCTCTAGTCTCCAGTGAGGCTTGGTCACTTGGCCTGAAGTCATGCAGCTAATGTCTGATACATGCAGCCTGTAGATTCTTCTCCCCAGTTGATAACTAGTATGACACATTTTGCCTGCATATTAGTATATCTTAGTGGTCTTGTTTAGTCAAAACTAAAACAATTGGGGGGGTGTTTCTCATAGAAATTTATTTTCTGAGATGAAATTTAGGTCATGTATGTAGCAGAAAATAGCATAGGTGGTGCCTATATTCCTGATATGATAGAACTTTTCTGAAGTCACTTTGCTTTTTGAGCGCTTCTTAAAGCAGCACCCCAGTGTTTTGGGGTTTTTTTACCATTTGAGTGGGGCTTTTAATCAAAAATCTCTGACCCTACTCTTATACTCATCCACCAGCATCTATACCCCTTAATGTCAATGCTCTTGTCGGTCTCTCACAGTTTGTAACCTGCTGGCTGCTCCAGTGTTTCATAGAGTGATCCGGAAGTCACAACTCAATAAGAGTCTGAGGGCCTTGTTCTGACTCTCATAGACTTGCATTGAGAGCTTGTGACGTAATTTGTCACTTCCGGCCAGTCAACAGTTGGCATTGAGGGACCGGTGCGTTGGCGATAAAAGGGGAAGACTGCGGCGGTTCAGTATATGAGTAGGGTTAGGCATTTTATATTAAAAGCACCACTCCAGCCCTGAAAACCGTCCTCCTCGTACTGAAGTGGTGCTTTCGTTGATCTTTATGTCCACAAAAATATTCATGCTGAAATGTATAAATAGGCTGCTGAATTTGCACATAATGTTTTCACGCCTCAAGTTAAGCATCTTTGTAGTCAAATGAAATCGCCATATTTTAGTCTACATCTTAGATGACTGTTGTCAGATAAACCATGGTTCAGCTGACAGTGATCACACTTGACTCTCCCATACATAGGTGCGCTTGCTTTGCTGAGTACTCCTGTGTTCTCAGAGAGGACCGCTGTCAGACATGGGCAATGGGATCCTTAACTCTCCCTGAAAAGCTTTTGCTTGGGGCTCCCATGCACAAAATTGTTAGTCAAATATGTATGAGGGGAAGTAATTTAGGTCTGGATCAAAAGGCTGTACATCTACATGGGTTGCATAACTATTATATTGGGTTTTGTATGTATTGGACATTTATTACGTTCAGCATTACATCTTATTTAATAGTAATTTGTTGTGTCATGCCCAAATTCCAGTGGGAAGCCTATTGATTGATGTTACTTAAGACGTGTTGCCCTGCACACTCTAGTATTTTATTCGTCAAGCATTAGAAAGGCGACAAAAGCCATGTCAGTTGTCTGTTCAGTCCACATTAGGTATTTATTACTTTCTATTTATAACAGATGGAGCTACTGGAATGTTAAAAATGTTCACTAACCTAATACATATGGAAACCTAGATAACGTGGTTTAACCCTGGCATTGAAAGGCCCTTTTTCAAGCTAATGGTGATAAAGTCAGTGTTGTTATCACATCTTTATTGTGTCAAGTTGTATTTATTTCAGATGTGGGTTTGTACCATTCCCTGGTATGCAGTAATGACAAATAGGGGTTACTAGAAAGGGTGAGCTTCTGATTCTTAGAACTAAAGTACAAAAAGTTACACAAGTTTGTTTTAACTTTCACTGAGATTCTTAAGGCGATTTCCAAAAGATTTAAAAAAATAAATAAAGCAATAAACGGGACGCTTTCTGTTGAAATTTAGTGAGATTACATGTACAAACTCAGCTCAAAGCAGAGATGTACAACATTGTGAAGTAAGACAACTGCAAGTGACAGCAGATTAACCCTAGAACACGCATCCATAGAAATCTACCATAGAAAACAAGTAACCTAGTAGGCCTGCAAGGCCCCAGGTATGCATTCTAGGGTTAAGATAACGATGAATTGGCCATGGTGAAATGCAATACTAAAAGTTGGCATGAGAAAATATTAAAGCAACACTCTAGTATATATTTTTTTTTTTTATTTCACCACTGGAGTGGTGCTTTAAATCGAAGTCCCCTGTACCCAGTCTTATACTTACCATCCGTCAACTTCACCTTTTTTCAGCGTTGCTTTGGTCTCATGCTGGCATCTTGTGCCCATAACTTTTTGTTGATGGAAGTAGACTTGTTTTAAGTGCTTGAGACATAACTGCTAACTTAGAAGTTATGTCTCAAGCACTCAAAACAAGTCTGCGAGGCTAAAGGGGGCTTTACACGAAGTGACATCGCTAGCGATGGCACCCGCCCCCATCGTTTGTACGTCACGGGCAAATCGCTGCCCGTGGCGCACAATCTCGCTTGTCCATGTCACACGTACAGCCCTCCCTAACGACATCACTGTGGGCAGTGAACAACCTCCCATGAAAGGGGGAGGTTTGTTCGGCATCACAGCGATGTCACAGAGCGGGCCGCCAATAGAAGCGGAGGGGCGCAGAGCACCCGCATTTCCGTCACTCCCACCTCGGTGCTCGTTGAGGACACAGGTACACTGTAGTTCATCGTTCCTGAGGTGTCACACATAGTGATGTGTGCTGCCACGGGAACGACGAACAACCTACGTCCTCAACAACCAACGATTTTTTGAAAATGAATGACATGTCAACGATGAACGATTTGGTGAGTATTTTCCATCATTAACGGACGCTCGTTGGTGTCACACGCAACAACGCCGCTAACGATGCCGGATGTGCGTCACGAAATCCGTGACCCCGGCGATATATTGTTAGATACGTTGTTGTGTGTAATGGGGCCTTTAAGAATGAGGCGCTCATAGAGTTGTAATGATTTCTAACCTCCGACGTCCTCCATGAAACACTGGAGCTGCTGGAATGTCACAAATTGCCAGAAACCAACAGATACGGCGGTGATAGAAGATGAAGCCGGCGGGGGGTGAGTATGAGACCAGGGTCAGGGGACTTTTAAAGCATCACTCCAGCGGTGAAATAAAAAAAAAAAATACCAAACACTATTGGTGTTTTAAGTGAAAAATAATACTCTCCCATCATTCTTTGTTCTGATTATTCCTAGGTTCCCTTAATAACTCTAGTATCTTTTAGCAAACCAAAAATGATTGCTTATGGGTCATTTGCAGACAAACACAGAGCAGGGTTGGTAATCTGTGGCTTATAAACCATAGCCCTGCAAACCTCCTCCTGCTACTACATCCCTGGCACTTCTTTTGACTTACTAGGTTAAGCGCAACATTGTGTATTCATTCCTTAGCAACAGTAAGATCGTGCCGGACCTACTAATCAAAAGATTGGCTGGGAATGTAGCACGAGAAGGAGGTTTCCAAGGCTCTGGTCCAGTGGCCACACACTAGCAATGTTTCTACTGGAATAAGGTCTAGCAACTCTTTTTGCTTACAGAATTACTCCCATGAAGATTTTTATTTAATAATCCTGTGCATATGTGGATGTAGTTTAGTGTGTGTGTGTGTGTGTGTGTGTGATAATCTCACCCACTGCATCCTTGTTTGGGATCCAGATCCGTTCTGCTCCTCTTTTCAGTGACAGCAACACATTTCAGACTATTCGTCTCACTCAATGCTCTATGCGTGAAACAGAAGTCTCTCTTACAATGTAAGTATATAGAGTCTTATTCTGACTCACCATAGACTTACACTGTATAAGTCACTTCCGGGATCAGACAAAGCATAGTGTGACCCGTACACCCAGAAGAGCGGTGACGTCACTGAGAGGAGTCCCAGAACAGGGCTTGACCATGGAGAAGTTGACAGTAGGCGAGTATATTATCACATACATATGCACAATCTTCATGGGAGTGATTCTACTATAACTGTACGGAGCAGTCATTTCTCATTGGTAGAGCGGGACCAGAAAGAAGAACAGCAGGAAACCTGGGAAGTGTCAGAGCAGAGGGGAACAGTGGGTGAATATCACAATTTAACAAAATTGTAGTAATACCCTATAATGAGAAAATGAAAATAAGAGGTAGAACTATACTGAGCTCTGTAACAATGTAGTAATACTCCATATCTGAAAAGTCGTGTGTTCAGTAGTGCTTCCAGCAAAAAAGTAGATGTAGCAAGGGCTGGTAAACACAGCAGTCTTTACTGTCCACCCGATATCCTCGTCTACACTACTTTCTGCACCTCGGTGCCCTAATTATGGTGATATGGTGATATGGTGATATGGTATGTGCATACACATTCCTAGTGAGATTCTGTAAAAATAAAAACACACTGTATATCTTCAAGTGTTGATTGCCCTTAGACTTCCACAAAGTTCCATAATATTCCCATTCATAATACAAATGTGAAAAAAGGATGTACTTTATCTGTTACAGACGTGACCATGGAGAATTTTATATATATTTTATATATCTAGAGAATATATACAGATAACGACTGGACAAACATGGTGTAAGGAATGTTACGGTTCTCTATATGTGCAGAGTATAATTGGATATTGTTTATCTTCAATCTAGTCCATTCACACTGCATAAATGCATGTGTTCCAGGCACAGGATGGGATGTAATAGACAGAAAGAGAGAATAATATGTCATTGTGTCTGTGGAAATGCTTTTTATCTCCGTCCTGAGGAAGAACCCCTGAACTCTGGCACAATTGCTTTTTTATGAAAACAGATGGTATTTCCTCTATTGATCACTGGGGAAATGAGCATGATCACCATAATAATCACCTTGTTAAAAACATTGTCTATGGCCTTTGGACACCAGCACTGCACAATGAATGGATGTGTTACCCAATACTACTGCACAGTGTTCAAAACAACTCTGTCCAAATCCGGCAGCTTGTCTGGAAAGTCCCGCAATAGTGAAACATTTTCATGGTTGACTTCATCTCTGGGCAATTGTACTTTATTCTTTTTAATTAAGGTTCACAAATTGGCAAGATAATGACATTGTAAAATAATTTAATTTGAATGAGTGATAGATTGTAAAATGTTTTGAAAAATCATTCTTTTAGATACAATCTAAGATATTCAGGGTTCCAAAATCAGTCCTATTAACTCCTGATGCACAATTAGAACATATTTTTATGATCTATTGTATTCGGGTTCAGTGCTGATACTGTATTTACATGTCTACAAGCTACCATGAAAACTACTTGTTTCTCAGTACTGCCTTTTAGGAAAGTGTGACAAGCAGCTTGGTTTATCAAAGGTGAATTTCTACTAATTGTCTATTTAATTTAATAATCTAACCACTTTTCTAATTTGTCAATTAGAAATTCCATACTGTTCCCCTACTACTCTATCTTCCTCCCTTTCCTCACTTTTTCAGAAAAAAATTCCAGTGAACCCTCAATGCATGCTGAGATTCCAAAGTTGGACATCATCAGAGAGACGAGGATACAGTAACTGCCAAATCCGCTGTCCGTACCCTGAAACAAAGTCATCAGTGATGTCTGCTTGGCTGGTCCCTGCTATACTGCGCATACGCTGTCAATTCCAATGCATGCTCAGTATGCGCTCACTGCGCTTATTTCTTTTGAAGGCGCAGTGACATTGAGCTCCCTCACCAGATCTAAAAATAAATTACAAGCCAGAAAGCGAGCACTCTATCAGTGCACATTTAAAAGGAAAGAATATGCTTAGCAGGGAGAACAGAGACCAATCCTTGAAATGGATGTCACTGTTCTTAGACGGGATGTCGTCAATGGCGTCTATTTCTACCGTTGGTCTCTGTTCTCCCTGCTAACCACATTATTTCCTTTTCAATGCGCACTTACCATATGTTCTTTTGTCGGATCATCATATCTTTAGACCCAGTGAGGGAGCGCAGTGTCAGTGCGCATCCAAAGGAATATATAGAGCAGGGAGCACATATTGAACATGCACTGGAATAGACAACAGGCTCATGCTCAGAACAGTGACTAGCCCAGCCCCTGAGCATCACTGATGACTCTTTATTTCCGGTTGGAACAGCAGCTACGGCAGTAACCATAACAGCATAGCCAGAGCCCCCGATGAAGTCACGTTTGAGAATCTCCAATGCATGCTGGAATATTCAAACAAAAGAAAATGGTTAGATTATTACTTTAAACAGACATTTAGTATTACATTCACCTTTGGTTTCTGATAACCCCTTAAGTTGTTGTTCTGTAGACAAAAAATAAGTCCAATGATTTACCTGTTCTTGTCTTGTAGTTTGTTTATTTCAGTAGTTTGATCTGTTATTTGCCTTTCCAGTTTGTTAGTTGAAAATGAGTTTTCCAGAAGCTGAAGTTCAAGGCGACTTGTTTGATTAAATACCTGTGAAAATGAGTGAAACCAAGTGGTGAATCTCTTATCATATTGCTTATGGCATTATAAAGTCATTTGCTTACACCTCCAGTATTGCATTTGTTATACCAGTAGTCCTCAACCTCAGTCAATGCTGTATCACACCTATTGTAGTCTCTTGGGTTGTCTGTGTACTTTGAGTAAATAGTAGGATTAATTGGCAAAGATCTTTGTTTTATCTTCAAACTTAATCTTTCATTTAAGTGCAATGTTTTCATCTTCGGCTACATATTTTTTTCTAATTGTGGAGTACAATCAAGCATGGAGTAGCAGTTTTGGCTAATTGAATGCAATGAACATCTTCATTGTGGCCTCTTTTTACTTGGAATTGTAGGGTAGATCCAACAGGTTGAATATTTAAAAAATACATGAATGGTGTACATTACACTAAGTTAACAGAGGCATGGTGGCTCAGTGGTTAGCACTGCAGCCTTGCAGCACTGGGGTCCTGGGTTCTAGTCCCACTAAGGACACCATCTGCAAGGAGTTTGTATGTTCTCCCCGTGTTTGTGTGGGTTTCCTCCGGGTACTCCGGTTTCCTCCCACACTCCAAAAACATACTGATAGGGACTCTAGATTGTGAGCCGAAATGGGGACAGTGTTGCCAATGTATGTAAAGTGCTGTGGAATTAACAGCGCTATATAAATGAATAAAATTATTATTAATTAATTATTATATGATTCTAAAAGGTAATAGAAGGACTATTCTGATTTGATTGCACCATAAATTTGTCCAGGTATTATTTAAAATCTTTATTAAAGGAGTTTGTCTCTTCTTACTATATTGGGACAATTGCAAGATGCTTGAGAAAATAAGCAAGTTTGCATTTAAAGGGGCTTTCCAACTAACACAAAGCTCATTTTAATCAATAGATCTTGGAATAATATTATGTTCCACAATAGAATGTGTTGGAAAAAAAAAAAATCTTACTGTGCTGAGATTTTATAAATGTGCCCCTGCTATGTACTGTGTAAGTGCAGTGTCTGACTGTACAGGGACATGATCTGATCATACCACAGCTCCTGAGCAGGGGATGATGTAAAAGAGTATACAGACTGAACAGCACAGGATCGCTAATCTTTCTTTGAGGCAAAACAATTTTTTAAATCAGTCAGTGAAATGTTTTACCTCACAAAAAGAATTAGCTGTGATCCCGTACTGTAATGTCTGTGTGCTCTCTTGTGTCCTCTCCAGCCCAGTATCTGTGGTATGATCAGATCATGTACCTGTCCAGGCAGACACAGCGATTATATAGTACACAGCAGGGGCACATATATAAGATTGTCTCAGAACAGGAACAGTTTATTTTTTTTTTTTTAAACATATCCAATTGTGTAGCTTATTTTTATTCCAAAATCTATTCATTAAATTTGTTTATTGGAAAACCCCTTTAAAGGGAATCTGACAGAAGGTTTTTGCTACCTCATCTAAGAGCAGCATGATCTAGGCAAGGAGATTCTGAATCTGTATCACATATTACTGGGTGCAGACATTCTGACACAGTGAAAGATTTTATTTTTTGTATGTAGCGGAGCTCTGAGAGCTGTCCCCGCCCACATCAGGCTTTCAGTGTATATTTCCATAGAGAGAAGCTGCAAATCACGGAAGGGGCGGAGGCAGACTACAACTTATGTGCAGTTGAGATCCACTAATGAAAAAGATAACAGGCTTAAACTAACAATGCAGGTAAACAAAAATGGTTTGAGCTAAGAGATGGCTGGCCACATGTTAACTCTTAAGGGTACTTTACATGCTGCGACATCGCTAGCGATCTCATTAGCGATGTGAAATTCTAGATCGCAAGTGCGATCTTTCGAGATCGCACATAGGTCATTTTATGCATGTGCGATCTCGAAAGAACGTACTTGCGATCTAGAATTTCACATCGCTAACGAGATCGCTAGCGATGTCGCAGCATGTAAAGTACCCTTTACAGCATACCAAAATCCTCCTGACAGAGTAACTTTAACTTTCACTAAATACTCTCTAAAAAATTGTTTAAAAGACCTGAGGACTCTCAGTTCTTTTAAACAATTTTTTATCTCTACTGGCTAACACGGTACAAAGATATATTTTACCTATATCTAAATACTCTCTATGATTCTCTGAAAAGTGAAGGGATTTTGAATAGTGTACAGCTTATTACCTAGGTTACTAGCCACCTCAAAGATTGACAGTTTTCTAGGCAAAGATGACGCGCTTGTATGCTATGCTGCTTGAAAGTGCTGCTCTCAAGCTTGCTGGACCTCCAGATTTGGTGCACATGCGCAATGAAGGGCTGGTGTCTCAGCAATGCCACATGTACGAACATGCAATCAGTGCATCACTCACTTTAAGGAGAAAAAAGTGATGCACATCTGAGTATGGAACTTACCCCTTTAATTATAAAACTTAACAGTCTTGACACCCCTACACCCATCAAAAAATACTTAGTACTGTGGTTGCATGTGAGGCCACCTCTAATAACATACTGTTTTCGGTATATTTAATAGTTTTCTATGTGTTTGAGAAACCCCCTTTCATTTTGCTTTATTCAACTTGCATGAGATATGTGGCATACCTGAGAAATGACAATTTTTTATGAGAGAAATAGTTTGATGTTTGTCTTCTGCATAGTTCACTCGCAGGAATGTTATTTATTCCATTGATGAGAATGTCTCGGAAGGAAAACGCGGCTATGGACGTTTGCACGTTTTGCATCATCATGCTACATGCTGTTCAGACAATGCTATTTGTGTAACTGTTCCATTTTCTTCTTTCATCTGGGGCCCGTCTCTGTTGACAGGAAGACCTCATTACTCATATCCGTCATGCTAAATTTTTACTTGAGGATATGATTTCACATTTGTAGATTTCTTGGAAAAGACCGCTTTTAACGATGATCCTGCCACATTTTGCAAAGGAACAAAAAAATTTCAAGTGGCGAGTGCAAGTTTATGTTCTACATATCGATAAGCTTTATGCACACTTAAAGGGAATGTATCATTTGTTTTAAATATGGGCCAGAATTCTTACACCAAAAGTCACAAAATTCTGAGCAACTTTAAGAAGCACAAATATTTTGGCAACATTTCAAGGTGTTTTACATCAGTCCCGGCCTGCTATGCCAAAATTTGCACTTTCAGTCCCTGACTGATATAACATTTCTAGACGAGGCACATGGAAGTTGTAAGATACGCCTAATTCATTAAGTGCCATGTGCCTCTTAGTATAAAGAGACTGATGGAATAAGATGCACATAATGAATTAAAGGGGTTTTCCCACGAACAACGTTGATTTTAAAATTTATTTTAATCAATATATCTTAGAATAATAATAATTTCCACAATTGGATGTATTTAAGAAAAAAAAAATCCTGTACTGAGATAATTGTGTCCCTACTATGTGCTGTGTAATGGCCGTGTCTGACCGTACAGGGACATGGTCTGATCATACCACATCTCCTGGGTAGAAGAGGAAGTAATGAAGAATACAGACGTTACAGCTTGAGATCGCAATTTATTCTTTCTATGAGGTAAAATATTTTTTAAAAACAGACAGGGAAAAAAAGAAAGCACAGCATCTGATTCTTTTTTTATCGGTATACTCCCTTTTGCGTCCTCCCCTGCACTGGAGATGTGGTATGATCAGACCTTGTCCTTGTACGGTCAGACACGGCCATTACAAAGTATAGCAGGATAACCTATATAAGATTCTCAGCACAGGAACATTTTTTTTAAACACATCCAATTGTATAAATTATTATTATTATTCTAAGATCTATTGATTTAAAATCAACCTTTTTCCTGGGAAAACCCCTTTAAGACCTTAGTGCAAAATGCTAGTCTTAAATAATTAGGTCCTATGTGTTTTTTTTCTTTCTTTATTTTTATTAATGCTTTCTTCCCTGAAGGGGTATTGTTTGTGTTTCCTACTGTGTAACGTATCTGTGCATGACACTTACTCAAAGCAAGTATGGCATCCAAATGGCACGGGACATTAGAGACGGTCTCCAACTCTCTTCTATGCTGTGCCCATGTCAACTGTGCACCCTGTACCCTTACTGGCATGCACAGTTTAAAGCATACATTTAACTGTATGGGTAACCCAGTGCCATGTTTGTGGAATCCATTGTGATGCACGATATCCTCTACACTTTCTGAGCCTGCTTCGGCCAGGACTTGAAATTGGAAGTAGCTTTCACAGTACTATCTTAAGGCAACACGTGTGGGCTAGCAAAAAAATCTCTCTAAAAGGGTCACAGTGGAGGGTATTGGTTCTGCTCACCAAAATGATTTCTCCACTGTGACACTTCTTGTAGTTCTCATAGTTCTCTGCTCACAAAAGGTCCACTATTTACATACAAGGGAAATTAACAAATGTTCATGACCGTGCAGTCATTAACAAAATAGAGCTGCACTGCGATTCCAAAGGATATCTTCCCCCCTGGTGAACACAGACCGAAAATGGCCCCTGTACAAAAATTGTATGGGCCCTTTTCAGTCCAATAACTCATCAAAATGCACAATCTTTGAAAGTAGAAATGGGCCCCCGTTACCTCTTGGTCCCCTGTGTGGTCGCACAAGTTGCACCAGTGATATGGTCATCCCTGTCTTCCCCCTTCTTCTGTTTCTCACAACTAGAATGGGAAACATAATGTGACTTTACACTAGAGCAGTGTTCCCCAACTAAAGACCTCAGGTGCCACCACCCAATTATGTTTTCAGGATTTCCTTAATATTGCATGGGTGATAATTTTATTACTTGTGCAACACTAAGGAACTCCTGACAACATAATCTGTTGGTGGCACCTGAGGACTCGAGTTGAGGAACACTGCTCTAGAGGAAGCAGTTGCTGGTTTCTATTACTATTACTTTTTTGGAAAAATGTGAGCAGCTGCTTACTATAGGGGTCACAACCTGTACCTTGCTAGACCATGATGTGTTGCTTGTGGCTCTCTGTTAACTTGGGGCATTAGCACTAGGTCTAGCAGACTATTATGAAGAGCATGGGCTCCAGATGGTGACATAGGTGAGTACCTGAGCAGAGAATAGTTGATCTGGAGGTGCATACAACGGTCCTGGGATTGGAAGATAAATGAAGTGGTAAGCTGAGGATAGGATAATATTGCTAGGTAGAGGGGTGCTTGAAGCTGGATGTGATAGTGTGGAGGGATGGTGCTAGAATGAAGGTAAGGTGGGAACCCGTGAGTGCAAATTTACTGCCTTGGTGAGATTTCTGTGGTGAAACTTTGGCTGTCATTATACAGATAATGGGGGCCGTGCGGGTCACTACTGTGGAGGAAATGGGCACTTGATGTCAGTATTCGGGCGGGGGAGTGAGCTAGATATGGCTCACAACTCTTCTCCAAGCTGAAGGTGGCTCTTAAGGTAAGAAATGTTGGGGACCTTTGCTCTAGTGTCTGACCGGAAAATATGAAAAAATTGTAATTTGTTTCATATTTAAAAAATGTGTATATCTTTAAATTGTTATAATAATCTGTTTCTTTTAACATAAATATAGTAGTTATTAAATGAATATTATTGCATTTGTGAAGCAGGGCTACACTGAACCAGTAAACGGTCTCTGTTCATTGAACCGTTGATTGGTGTCTGTATCTTTCTATCTTTAGAGTAGGACTATAAATTAATGTCGTTATTAATCTCCAAAAAGCAGTAATTTTAAATGGGAACTGCTTTAAGCATACTGGAGGTAATGGCCTATGTTATCAGTAATCTGAAAAGCATTGCTGTCAATTTTGGGACATGATGAATGACCACTCTTTGACACAGTCTCCTTGCTTTGAAGAAAAGGAAGCATTTAGCAATAGTATATAATTAGGATATTACTGAATAACTTGCAGGCAGGAACATTGCCTAGCTTATAACAGCCAGCTTAATGCTTGCATTGTTATTTTTTTTTACTACAAGTTAGAAAACCAAGCGCCCATTCACACTGGTCGATAAGCGCGATCTAAACTGGCTGCCAATCACCTAGTTTAATAATGAGCGTCCTGTGTAGTTAGGACATGTGCTGCCAGGAATAATGATATTGTATGTGCACAGGATTGTTGTGGTCATGTAAGGGGCACTTTGCACTCTACGACATCGCAGGTGCGATGTCGGTGGGGTCAAATCGAAAGTGATGCACATCCGGTGTCGCTGTCGATATCGTAGTGTGTAAATCCTTTTTGATACGATTAAGGAACGCAAAAACATCCAAATCGTATCATCGGTGTAGCGTCGGTCATTTCCATAATTTCGGAAGGACCGATGTTACAATGTTGTTTGTCGTTCCTGGGGCAGTACACATCGCTGTGTGTGAAGCCGCAGGAGCGAGGAATATCACCTTATCTGCGTCCTGCGGCTCACACTGGCTATGCGGAAGGACGGAGGTGGGCGGGATGTTTACATCCTGCTCAGCTCTGCCCCTCCGCTTCTATTGGCCGCCTGCCGTGTGACGTCACTATGACGCCGCACGACCCGCCCCGTAAATAAGAAGGCGGTTCGCTGGCCAGAGCGACGTCGCAGGGCAGGTAAGTGCATGTGAAGTTGCCGTAGCGATAATATTCGCTCCAGCAGCTATCACCATGATATCGCAGCTGCGACGGGAGCGGGGACTATCGCGCTCTGCATCGCAAGCATCGGCTTGCGATGTCGTAGTGTGCAAAGTGCCCCTAAGTGCGATCGGCCAACTATAGTCCAAACTAGTTATTAATTGAATGTCAATCAGCTTACATGTACATGGCCGCTGTCAGCCATTGTGGATCTAGTATGACCTCTACATTTTTACATTAAAAAAAACTAACAATATCTAGATTAAAGTATATAGTGATTTTCCAGTTTTGTGAGTGCTTTAAGTTAGAGATAGAAAGTATTCTGGAGTTTACATGATTTGCAAGAACCATCGCTTATGTCCAGCTTTCCTTGTTTAAGTTTTCCTGAATGATCTTTCAAATGATTGTCTTATTGCCAAGTATTAAATGCTGCCGTGTGGGGGTGGGAGGGTGAAGACTGGGTGGTAACAGTAACTCTTGTGATTAAGGTGATTTATGGAGAACAGAGATGGTTAGTCTGGCAAGCATGGAAGTTCAACTCAGTACCAGAGATTAATGAAGCAGTTTACTGACCATGTTCCTTCCTGAGCGGGTTACTAGTACACACATTTTACATAAACATCACAAATTGTATGACTTTACTTGAGGCAATTTTCTCCTTTTTTCATGGTTATGTTAAAGAACCACTTAATTTTTTGTCACCGCTGGAGTGGTTTCTTTAAATCTAAGTCCCCTGCCCCCTTTCTTATGCACGCCCTCCGGCAGCATCCATTTTTGGCGCTACTCCAGTCCCGCGCTGCATCTTGTGCCCATAATTTTTGACTGACAAGAAGTCAGAAGTTACATCGCAAGCATTTAATACAAGTCTAGGAGAGCCAGAATGAGGCACTCATAGACTTGCATTGAAAAGTGATCTCCGGCTCGCTCTATGAAAGACTGGAGCTGCCGCTCGGTCACAAATCGCCGGAGCCCGTCCAGAGTAACGCCGATAACAGAAGAAGATGGCTGATGGCAGGGGAGTAGAAGACAAGAGGTAGGGAGCTTATATTTAAAGCACTACTCTAGAAGTGCCATAAAAAAAAAAAAGAACACTGGAGACACTGGTGGGGGGATTTAAGGCGCTATACAGCTCTGATACGAATATGGCATATGGCACAAATTGTGGATGTATAGACTTACCTGGGCTTCAACATCTGTTAGCTTCTTAGTCTGCTCTGCGGTTTGATTGAGCAGATTTGTCCCAATCTCCATCATCATAGCAGTGTGATTCTGTACCGCATGTTTTTGCATCTCCACCATCTCTTTTTTCATGCTGTCTTGGATATAATTTTCAAGCTGCCGAAAAGAAAAAAAAAACGTAAGGTTATAGATATACGACAGCGCTACATACGAGTGACATCAAGACTGACTCGTTACAATATGGAATGTTAGTGTAACAAGTCCGCTAGTGTTTTGCCGGCGCCAATGTGGTTAATAAAACTGCTATCACTAGCAAACCATATATCCAAATTACTATACTCAAGATAGACCAACCCAGAAAAGTTTTCGGTTTTTAAGTACCCTTACAAATATATCTATAGGACATACAGTACTATAGCAATATACAGTAAGAAGTGATGCATCAGCAGCAAATTTTGAGATGCATTGGTTACTTGCTTCTTTGGATTCACTTAATCATGTCTTTTAAAGGGAATCTGTCACCAAATATTTGCTACCCCATCTGAGAGCAGTATGATGTAGGGGCAGAGACCCTGATTTCAGCATTGTATCATTTAGTGTGCTGCTTGCTGCAGTTTTGATAATTATCAAATGGATGCCCATATAATTGATTGACAACTTTCCATTTACACCCTATAGGCAGAAAGCTGCCAACTGTAGATTTGCGTGGGGTTATACGGAGTCCATAAGTATAGAGGACTACCTGGCAGCATTTTTTACTAGTCCTCTAATAATAATCTCCTCTTGATAAAACAGGAGTTTCTGTCCCTACATCATATTGTTCTCACATTAGGCAGCAAAAACCTGGTGACAGATTCCTTTTAAGTTAGACACCTTTCTTGGGTTTTCCATTAGAAACTTAATATAATTCATTGCCAAATGAGATAAGGAGCGATCAACATTTTTTTTTTTAATTTAATGTTTTGTTTTTCTCTTGGTGATAAATTCATAGCTTCTGTTTCACAATCGTAGGACAGAAGACAGACGTTTCTAGAGTATTCATCTGCAGTGATAGTCTTTACATTGCGCACTAATGTACAGTAGCAGGCCTGTTACAGTAGCAGTACAAGGCCTGTTAGTTGTCACTTGCCAGTTGTTGGACCAAGGTCATCAGTGTGTCTTGCATGGTACATGTTACATCTGTTATTACTAATTCTTGTCTGAAGAAGTACATGTTGGAGAGTTTGTAGTTCTCCATGTTTTCTTTGCATACTACATGGAATTTGAGCCCTGATGCTGATATGACTGTTCCTGCAGAACATTGCAGTCGGCAACATTGTTTTCATGTCTCTTTCATCTCACAGAACGGATTTACCTGAAGGGTTAGAGATTGTCCACTACTTTTAGATTGATGGCCTATCCTTCGTAAAGGTTATTAATGTCTGATTGTGCGGGGTCTGACACCCGGCACCTCCACCGATCAGCTGTTTTCAATGCCGGCGTCAGCAGGCCGATGGAAATGTTGAGTTCCGGAACTGCCTCGTCAACTGATATCAGCCACGTTCGGGTCCTGCACATCCGCCTCCCATTCAAATCAGTAGTAAGCCAATGTTCAGTACCTGGCCACAGCCGCTATAAGAAGCCGGGATAGTTCTACAACTAATTCCCACTGCCAGCACTGAAAACAGCTAATCGATGGGGATGCGGGGTGTCAGACCACAGCCAATCAGACATTGGTTTTTATAAACTGTGGAGGAAAGACAGGCGCATAAGGTCTTAACCGGTAAAATCAATAAAAGGATAATAGGGTGTACTCACCTATGGATGTTGTGAAAGTCACAACACCTCATGAAGCATAGAAGTCGGTGGAGACAGCTGCAGACCCATAACAATAAGATAGAAGTTTCATAAGGAAATCGGGGATCAGTGCTGCACTTATCGCCATTCAATCCAAAGGATAATTTTCCAAGTCATTTATTAAGGAAGCATGAACAAGTCTACGCGTTTCAGTGCTCTCTGCCCCCTTCCTCAGGACAATGCAACAATGACACAGAAGATTTTACATCTTCTGTGTCATTGTTGCATTGTCCTTGGGAAGGGGGCAGAGACCCCTGAAATGGTGATAAGCGCGGCGCTGATCCCCAATTTTCTTATGAAACTTCAATCAGACATTGATGACCTATCCGAAGGGCAGGCCATCAATGTAATGGTAGTAAACAACCTCTTTTATGTGTGCATAGTGCATTCTTTTCACTCTTTAAAGAACTAAATCCTGATAAATGATCTACATGTGTAGTATCTAAACAACATGTAATACAATTATAACTCCCTTCTTTTTTTTACCAAATCTCATCTGCACGGAAATTGACCTGTGGTGCTGATTTTAATTCTGCAGCATGTCAATTTATACCACGGATTTAAATTATTTGCTATCCATATGACAAAAAATCCACAATAAATATGCAGATAACTCTGATTTTGTCTTGTATCCGTGGAAGATTTTTTTGCTCAATTTACACCCCATTTGAGCATGCTGTAAATGTCCTAAAATTGACGTGTTTGTGCTACCTCCAGCACGCTGTACTACTGGGCATAAAGTAAGAGTCTCATAAACTAAGCCCATATTGACATTATTTATCACCAGTTTAGAAATGGCCCAGAATATTTTAACTATCTGGAATGAATGAATGCCAGGCATTTGACATGCAGACTAATCTCAACCATGTGTAACGTTGAGGGCCTGAAATGTATGCTATCCGTGTTATACAAATAAACAGCAATGATTGAACTAATTATTCTGTTAGAATATTTTAACTGCATATTGTTTTTGCATTGTAATGCACATCTTGCAAATTGTCAACTTAATTCCCTATAAACTCTGAATTCTGCGATGAGAGTTGACTGACACAGAAGAGTTATATAATATGGCTGAAAATTACAGAGAGGTGGGGGAGTATTAAGTTCTGGGTCAGGGTTCAGGATTCATTACTATTTTTCTATGCTGAGCCCACAGACTTGCTTATTCCAATGCAGGTAACAAGCAAAAAGTGTAACCCGAGAAGAATCCTTAAGTATGAACATTTGTTCCTAACTACTAATGTATGTGGTGCACAGCAGGTACATAAGCATAAATGCCCAATTTTCCCTACTGAAAGCCATTTGTCATCTGTTCTTGTGAGAACGTGCAGATTTTATGGACCATTGGAGATATTTGGCTTTGACAATATTATGTTTGGCTCATGTGCCACCTGTCGTTTTTACACATAACTGACTTGAAAAGATTAATGTGATGATGAGATTATGGTGGTGGTGTTCATGAATTCACAATTTTAAGAGGTTTTCTGAACATGAATAAGTGTATTCTAGGAGGACGGTAAGATTAGGAACATAATGTGGTTGGTTTGTTTTTAAGGGTTGCAAAAATATTTTTTGTACATAGTACATATTCTGCAAATATTCCTTTTGTCAGTCATTATCCTCTTGATCTCATTTAGTATCTTATATCGTATATGTTTAGAGGGTTGTAGCTTATAGTCTGCAGCAGAAGCCTAAACAAAAACATCCCAAACAACGTTTGATGAGTCAAGTGGTATCTCGTGTTCGTACATGTTCCATGAATTGGGCAATATTTTCTCTTCAGGTAACTATCTTATAAAGCTAAAAGAATCAGTCAATTTTTTTCTTTGCCCTTTAAATTGGTTAATTTACCGCTGTTTTGGGTGCACCATAAACATTTTACCTTTTTTTGTAAGGCTGTGTGCCCATGATCAGGCATGGCAGCGTTTTGGACTCAGCGATTTTCAATGCTTCCACAACTCTGCGTTGTACTGTAGAAGCACAGTGAATGGGATTTAAAGAAGTCTCATGCCCACTGTACTTTTTTTCCGCAAAATTAACTGACCTGTGGCTCGGCTTTCCTAGCTGCAGCATTTTGATTTTATGTTTGCGGAGACGCAAGTGCTCTCGACGGGAGTAAACAGCAAAAATCAGCTGTTCCAAAAACCCTAATCGTGGGCACGGACGTTACATTCACCTGTGGAGAACACTCGTGTCTCCGCAAGAGAAGACACACTATGTCTTGAACACATTGTATCTGGATCGTGGGCATGTACCCTAAGAGATTAGTGTCTGGATATTTGTTTCCAATTTTACAATTTTTTTCTTACACTAACACCATTAGTTTTGTGACCATATTGACCGTTATGTTAAGAGGACCGATTAGCTCTCCTGATTGGTCTCTCTTGGTAAATACCCATAACCTGTATAAAATAAGAGTTCTGGAGCACCTTTTTGTAGAACATTGCCTCTATTCTTCATAGGAATGTAGGAATAAATGGACAACTCAACTGGGTATTCTCAATTGAGAGGTTTCCCCACACAGTAGAACACTAATTATTTGGTGCCGATTCTGTAGGGACACACCCTTTTAACAAGGGGGAATGTTAACACCCAGTTGTCCATGTATTTATACATTTATTTGAGAAATAAAAAAGGAATGTAACATCTTTTAGTTTTAGAAACCACTAGGCTCTGTTATTTTCTTTTGTTTAAATTTTCCAAAGAATTGTTGCAAACATGTAGGCTTACAGGCAGATAGACAAACGGAGAAACCTTACCATCGGAGAGGGAGGAAAATAAGCGATAAAGTCTAATCTGGAAACACTGACTTGGGGACAAATGGGAACAAATTGTTACATATGTGAACTTACAAATGGTTGGACCTTTTAGGGTTTTTTTATATCAACAATAGAACTACATACAGTACTGTTCTTGTCACCAACATGAAGTTTTAGCAAACTGTAGACTAACGTGTAATAAAGTTGTCAGCCATGAGCCATGACACGAACAAGTTTGTGCTTAACATCTACTAAGACACTTTCCTAATTGTAGAGTTACTAATGATGAGGTTATTGTGAAAATGGTCCTTAGAGCATTTCTTTATATTTTGTGTGTTATCATCCGTTTGATACAAATTTTTGACTTATTAACCTTCTCAAAGGTCCACAGGAGTCTATTAAGTAAATAAAGTAGACAAGTCATCAGAAGCCCTGCTTGTATAAAGAATGTAAGGGATTATGGATAAAGCAGAAACAGGCTTGTTAGATATGTGTCACCCTTAACAATGTTTGACCTCCGTTTACAAAAAGTGTGTCATGAAGAATGAGAAAAGTCAAAGATCAAATGTCTAAAGTGATCTTTAATTTCACTGTCACCCACCACAAACAAACACTGTGTACATGGAAAGTTGAACTTAATGTGTAATCATTATAGGGCATCAAATATTTGTTACCCCATTGACACAGAGAGAATCTACTGACTACATGTTGAAGATTTTCACTCGATGTACACGCTTAAAAGATAATACATTTAAAAGGATTACCATTTATCTATCTAATAATGAATCTAAATGCATGATTATGTAGCCATGTCAACTTCTTTGTCAGTAATAGTCATACTAAGGGTATGTGCACACTCTGCATCTTTGTAGTGACCACAAAGATGCACGTTTTTGGTCCCAAAATAACGCACCCTCGGCATGCATTTTTTGCCGCGTTTTACTGCAGTTTTTTACAGCGTTGTTGCTCATTGCATTTTTTTAAGCCTAATCTATTGACTGGAAGGGCTCAAAAAGGCTGGAAAAACAGAGATAGATTTGACATGCTGCACCTTTGTGGTCACCACAAAGACGCAGCCAAAAAAAAGCTGTAACGTGCGCACAGCAAAAGTGAAATCTCATAGACTTTGCTGGGGAAGGAAATGAATGGAGTTTTGGGACCAAAACTGCACCGCACAAACGCATCAAAAAACGCAGTGTGCGCACAAGGCCTTAAGGTTGTGTCTTGAGCAGCATGCAGCTCTGCAGTCTCCTTACTTCCTAGTTCTGTTGTATTTTTTTTTCTGAATTGGCCTGCAGTAATGAAATTAGATCACTGAATGTCATGTGTATGAGATCGGAGCATCATCATTGCATGCCACTTCACAAAGAACTATATGGAGAGAAGGTATGCACACCAACGTAGAGAAATACTTTGGCGTAGTGTTGGGGCTCTGTTGCATTGATCAATTCAATAGCTAAATTTCTCTTTTTTTCATGTCAGTATTCTCTCAGTTTCTGCTTTTCATATATTCCCCTTACATAGTCACTGGTGTGCATACCTTCTCTCCATATAGTGTAGATTTTTTAGGTTTTTGCACCCAGTTCAGACTCAGAATGGTGTTCCAGACGTTATTTCTTGATTGACTTCACAAAGAACGACAGGACCAGCGATAGGCAATTTTACCAAGTGCGTATAAGGCGGTGGATTATTTTAAAGTGTACCCATCAGAAGTAACCCAGTTAGCAAAGAAATTGAGAGTGTAGCCTCTCTTTTAAGATCCTTGTCCACATTAATATACAGATAAATTGTCAGATTTATTTTTTTCGTTCACTCTTGACAGTAAGATTAGTGAAAAACTAATGAAACACTGAGGTATGTCTTTGGTACATTGTACGTTTTATACAGATCCCTATAAAATGTAAAAGCCAAGTCTGATCTGCAAAACTGGATGAGAATAGGACCGGCTCAGTATTTAACAGACTATACACAAAGATGAGTTTCTAAGTCTGGTGTGTCTGGATGAATGAAGCTCTACGAGTCTGTTCTGTCCGTGGAAAAAAAACCACAATAACATGTACAACGGATGTGTGAATATAGCTTTACTTTTTATACGTTTTTGCACTGTGTTGGGGAAATAAGTCATCATTTCTTATATAAAAGAATTCCCGTATTTTCTAATTCTATGTCATAACATTGTGTTCTTACTCGGAGTATCCTACAATTAAAATGAAAGAGGCAGAGGTCAATAGGTTGTCGTATCATGCTACCTAAACCATTTCTCTTATGTTTCTAACCAAAAGTAAGCTGGTTTTATGAGAAATCTAATCCCATTCCACCAAGCACATGTTTAGTCTCTACATATGAACATGCAGATTCCACATGACATTTTTGCAGTGATTGCCTGACCTCACCTTTCTGTACCAGCTTTATACAGTGATTGCCACTTCCCTCAACTAATCCCAAAGCACTAAATCCTTTTGACCCTGTCACTGAGCACTTGCCGTGCAGGAATGTACTGCAGATTATATGAAGACTATTTGTGATGGAATGTCTATCTTTCTTTCTCCTGAATGTTTAAGGAAAATAATCCGCAATAATCAATCTGTATTGTTTTTAAAGAAACTCTAACTATTCTTCCATTTTTGTACCACCTGTATGCAGTGAAATTGACAGACACCCATTGAAATTAATGAGATTAGCCTCTTTCTACATGGCTTTATTGGGTTCTGTCCCAGAAGTTGATTGATGGTTTGGGTCTGTCACATGACTGACACCAATTACACCCAGTAGACCTCATTCCTAATGAGGCTGTTGAGTTTCCTTGATGGTGTCTGTCATTATATCTGAAGAATGTAGCGGCATGCTGCCCTAATCTTTCCATTAAATGTATTCTCCCCTTTCAAAAGTTATAACTCCAGAGGCTCAGTGGGATGAAAAAAATAAAACTCACGCTCCTCAATCCAGTGCTTCCTTTCGTTGCTGCTCTTGTGATTGTGGACATGCTGTAGCCAGTCAATAAGCGTTGCACACCTGCCTATGTAGATGTTACCACTCGAGCTTAGTGATTGACTATAGCCTTCATGATCTTCTGAAAGGATAATTTTTTTAAAGGGGACATCATTTTGTATATACAAGTTTAAAAAAAATGCCAGTAGCAAAGCCACCGCAAGATGTGGCAATGGCGCCAAAAAGGGCTTTTTCGGCATTCTGCTCAAGTGTGTTCCCCCCTTTTCCCTCCTTTGGTGTCTTATTATTCCGAATGATCCCTATGGTTTGGTTAGTTCCCACACATTAGTTATCCTTTGGTTATCCCTAAATAACATTGACCCTTTTTTTATTCCATGCTATCCCAACTCCGAACTCCCCATTTTAACTTACAAAATCAATAAAAACAATTGAATCACAAATTGCATGTATTTATTAATCTAAAGGGGGCTTTACACGCAAGGACATCGCTAACGAGATGTCGTTGGGGTCACGGAATTCGTGACACACATCCGGCCTCATTAGCAACGTCGTTGCGTGTGAAACGCACGAACGACCGCTAACGATCAAAATTACTCACCATATCGTTGATCTCAAATATCGTTGCTATTGCAGGACGCAGGTTGTTTGTCGTTCCTGTGGCAGGACACATCGCTATGTGTGACACCACAGGAATGAGGAACAACATCGTACCTGCGGCCACCTGCAATGAGGAAGGAAGGAGGTTGGCGGGATGTTCCGGCCGCCTATCTATGCCCCTTCACTTATATTGGGCGGCCGCTTAGTGACGACTTAAAAAGGAGGCGGTTCGCCGGCCACAGCGACGTCGCTAGGCATGTAAGTATGTGTGATGGGAACTAACGATGTTGTGCACCACGGGCAGCGATTTGCCCGTGATGCACAACCGACGGGGGCGGGTGCTTGCACCAGCAACATTGCTAGCGATGTCGCTCTGTGTAAAGTGGCCTTAAAGGAATTTTCTAGGTTTATAATGAAAGTCTGTAGTCACTGTCATGCAGATTTTTTAATCCTGATCAGCCAACCACGCTCTTTCAGGGTTCTCTAGAGTCGTTGATGAAAGCAGGGGTCATGTGACTGCAAGTATGCAGTATTCATACTCCTGGCCACATTTCAACTAGACGTGCCTAGTCTTACACAATACAAATGAATAGAGCAAAGCCATGCACGTCTAGTTGGAATGTAGCCGAAAGTATGCATATGACATACTTGCAGTCACATAACTGCGCACTGTCCCCTCCGGCATTGGATAATCCTGACTGCACAAAGGTAGGGCACTGTGAAGATTCAATAGTGTGCGATCACATAGGGTTTCCCTTTGATTTAAACAAGAAAATCACAGTGTCGTTCATACTGCCAGGTTTTATTTCCACAATGTGATTTCATAAATACCATCATGGAAAATAAAAAAAAAAAAGTGAGGTGAGGCTTCTTTAAAGCCAATTTCACAAGGAATTTCCATCAAGCTCAATAGTGGGGAAAACATATCAAGAACACATAGAAAACTTGCACAAATACACTTAATTTCTCTTGAATACCACATTAGATTTTTCTACTCCAAAGCAAAAGTTTTGAACATACCCTTAAATTGTTCATGAAGTTTAGTTTCTTGCAAAATGTACTGATTTTTTTTTAACGGTTGGCAATCAAATTTAAATGTGAGCCACCAAATTAAAGGGTAAATGGAGCATTCTAGCTCAATTTAAAACTTTCTAGTCTTTTAATGATTGTTGTTATTAAAAAAAAGTATCGTGGGATTTTTCTCCCCCATTTAAAAAGATTCATTTATTTCACGTTGACTACAGAAATGTATGGTGTGTCAAATATATCAAGTAGAATGGATCCAGTGTTTAGGTAGGAACACGTGCGCTATATTTAAAGGTACTTTGTGCTTAAAAAATTACCTTTTAAGTGTAAAAATATTTTATAAATGATTTTTGTTTGGGCAATATAAACAAACTGTAAGCTAAGAGTATGCTAGCCAGGTTCATTTATGATATAGGTACATGATATATGGAGGCAAAGTAATGATTGCCCAAGGTCACAATGGAAGCTGGTGCTAGGATTTTTAATGGTAATAACCTAGCCCTTCATCCTAATTCCACTTGACCTATGGTTACAACTGTAACCTGAGGAGCTTCTAAGATGCTAGGAGTTACAAAAGGTATAATGGAATACATAAACTACAGGCTAAAAGCAAACTGATCCTGAAAAATGGAAACAGATGGACCAATTATGAAACCTGAATTAGGATGGATCACTTTCTAACTGTTTACAGGTGTTTCATTTAAATGATGCTCACCTCAGTAAGTGTGTAACCTTAATGTTTGCAGACCTGAAAGCAGTCATTCAAGGTTAGAAATTAGGGGATTGCAAAAAGTGACATTACTAACCCTAATTTTGTGTGCTATTCTTAAAGGGGTGGTCTGAGGGCCGTAATCTAAACTGAATTCTAATATGCTTGTGTTAACCATTTCCAATCCTTCCCTCACTACACTATCTAAGTATTATTTATGTTTTCCCTAGTTCCTGTATGATGACGCTTCGTTTGAGAATCCCAGTGCATCCTAGGATAACCGAATTATGCTTCATCAGGGGACAGAGACTGCGGTAATTACCACAGCAATCTGCCCCCTCCCTGAAATAAAGCGTCATAACTGATGCTTGTTTCAGGGGCTCGGCTAGTCCCTGCGCGTCATCAGTGACGTCCATTTCAGTGGTTGGGCTAGTGTCTGCTATGACCCAGCTTGATGTGCACTGTGCAATGTGCACAATGACAGCATGCTCTGTGTTGCTGGCTCAGTTCAGAGCAGACTGTCAGTTATCAGTGCGTGGTGTCAGGATACCCAGTGTGCAGAGATCAGTGATATCACTTGCTAGAGTGGCACTGGTCTCTGTAGCTGGGTATCCTGACACCGCGTACTGACTGTGTGGTCTGCATTTTTGCCGCCTCATTATCACTGAACTGAGCTGGCAACACAGGGTGCACGGTCATTGTGTACATTGCACAATGCTATCACGCAGGGACAGAGCAGACACCAGTTCAGCCCCTGAAATGGACATCACTGATGGCTCTTCATTTCAGTGAGGGAGAAGAGGCTGTGACACTGACTGCAGCCTCTGCCCCTTGATGATACTTTTTTTTTGAGTATCCCAGGATGCACTGGAATTCTCAAATGAAGTTGCATAACACTGAAGTAGGAAAAAAAATTCAAGAACCGTTTAGATATTTTAGTTATGGAAGGTTAGGGGATTTTTAATGCAGCCATTTTAGCAATGAGTTTAAATTACGGCACTAAATAGATGGGAATTAGATCAAAATTTCTTTCTACTTCGGACCATCTCCTTTAAGCTGGCCATACATTCAATTGATATACAACCATCCCTCCTCAATCTTCCATACTAATGAGTGCTTGACCGAGTGTTCATGTGTTGTAAACTGGGAGAGAGGAGAAAGGTGCTGCCAGTGGATTCTGGCAGCAGCTTATTTTCTCTGAATACAAAAGGATTGGACATTGAAATTTCAACTTTTCAACAGTTATCTCTAGACATTATATGTTGCGGAGAGTTAGTAAGTCAAGAAGGCCATCGTACATACCAGGTAGTCTGTCAGTCCTTTTGAATTTCCTCCAATATGTATATGGCCTATATACTGTACTGTACCATATCTGAAGTGATAATATTTTCAGCCCCTTAATATTGCTATCTTTTGATGCTGCAATGTTGCATGAAGTCTGCAGTCTCTAAAGCAGCTATTGGTCACCACATCCACCTCTAAGCTTCTGTTTTGGGGATTCAACGTTGACACCAGACCCAAATTATTGGTGGAAAATATGCAACCTTAAGGCTCAGTTACAGACAAAGACATCACTAACGAGATATCGCTGGGGTCACAGAATTTGTAAAGCACATCTGGCTTAGTTAGGGACGTTGTTGCATGTGACACCTACGAGCGACCGCTAACGATCCAAAAAGTGGCACAAATCGTTGATTGTTGACACGTCATTCTTTTCCCAAATATCGTTGCTCATTTGGGACGCAGGTTGTTCGTCGTTCCTGAGACAGCACACATCGCTACGTGTGACACCTTGGGAATGACTAACAACAGCGTTCCTGCATCCTCCGGCAATGAGGTGGGAGTGACGTTAATGCGACTGCTCTCTGCCCCTCCACTTCTATTACTGGCCCACTGTGTAACGTTGCTGTGACGCTGCACGAGCCGCCCCCTTAAAAAAAGAGTTTGTTCACCGGCCACAGCAACGTTGTTAGGAAGGTATGTGCGTGTGACACGTACTAGCGATATTGTTCGACACGGGCAGCGATTTGCTCGTGACGTACAAACAACGGGGGCGGGTACAATCGCTAGCGACATCGCTAGCAATGTCGCAGCGTGTAAAGCGGCCTTTAGAATAAAAAGTTGTTCATTGTTTTGCTATGGACGGACAGAGTTTTGCTGACACATCAGATTTTATAGATTTACCTTTGGTGAAACCAACATAAAATAGAGACTTTTGCTCCATTTAATTGTTTGCTTGTTTTTTATTTAATGCCCTGTGTTCCTTAGATATGGGTGCATGGATGGGAGAACATATGCAGGCCATTACTCTGTATTGAGTAAGTGCAAGATACCTCTCTACTGGATAGTGGGATGCCACAGACCCCGATTTTCAGCTCTAGGTATGCTATAATTGCATAATTCGGAACTATGGAAGGCACTCTAATAGTCCTGATAATAGCCACTAAAAATTGTTCTACGGACAATGAAATATTTGACTACACAGTGAAACTACACACTATATCTCTCTCTCTGTCTCTCTCTCTCTGTATATGTGTATATATATATATATATATATATATATATATATATATATAATATATATAGTCTAGATTACACACAGGTAGCTTCTATTTATCATCATCAGTCGTTTAGGATAACATTAGATCATCTCTGAATGATCCTTAATGACCTTCTATAGTGAGTTTGCTGCACTGAAAGTAAAGGGGATGAATAATATTGCACGCCCCAATTTTCAGTTATTTCTTTTTTTACAAAAGTTTAAAATAAACAATAAATTTCGTTCAACTTCACAATTGTGTCCGACTTGTTGATTCTTCACCATAACATTAACATTTTTATCTTTATATTTGAAGCCTGAAATGTGGGAAAAGGTTGAAAAATTCAAGGGGGCCGAATACATTTGCAAGGCATTGTACACACTAATACATTGTTTAATATATAATATATATATATATAGTTAAATTGATGGGAAGATAGATGGAGCCAAATACAGGACCATTCTTGAAGAAAACCTGTTGCAGTCTGCAAAAGACCTGAGACTGGGACGGAGATTTGTCTTCCAACAAGACAATGATCCCAAACGTAAAGCAAAATCTACAATGGAATGGTTCACAAATAAACATATACAGGCGTTAGAATGGCCAAGTCAAAGTCCAGACCTGAATCTAATGGAAAATATGTGGAAGGAGCTGAAAACTCCTGTTCACAAACGCTCTCCATCCAACTTCACTCAGCTCGAGCTGTTTGCAAAGGAGGAATGGGCAAGAATTTCAGTCTCTCGATGTGCAAAACTGATAGACACATACCCCAAGCGATGTGCAGCTGTAATTGCAGCAAAAGGTGGCGCTACAAAGTATTAACTTAAAGGGACCGAATAATATTGCACGCCCCAATTTTCAGTTATTTTTTTTTTAAGAAAAGTTTAAAGTAAACAAAAAAATTTGTTTAACTTCACAATTGTGTCCCACTTGTTGTTGATTCTTCACCATAACATTAAAATTTTTAACTTTGTAGCCTGAAATGTGGGAAAAGGTTGAAAAAGTCAAGGGGGGCGAATACTTTCGAAAGGCACTGCGTGTGTATGTATATATGTATATATATATAAATGTATGTATGTGCTCAGAACTGCATATCCTGCGAAGGGATGGCACCTACAGTAGCTGTGAACTGTCCGTACTGTATTTGGCTTTAAATCAGGAGCCAAGGCCAGTGGGTGAGCACCACCAAGGGCCACCCTTGGCACACAAAAAACTTGTTTAGGGCCTTTAAGTAAGAAACTGACCCTTAAAGTACTCCACTACTTTATAAGCAAGCGGATTGTGCTGCTCTGCTCTGGAGAACGCTCTTGTATTCACCATGAGAATATTTCTTCTGCAGACCTTCAGTGAACCCTGCTCCATGCATCCATTTACATGACCCTCATGTGACAATCATAAACATGATTTATTATCTTGCACTCTTAGTACTGTACAAACTGTATTTTTCTTTCTAATCAGTTTGAGACATGGAAAGGGTGACTTCACAACGGCCACAAGGGACTTGTTCAGCATCATGGTTTGCACTAAAAGGTAAAACCGCCATGGTAGAAGGATTGCAGCTGGATTATGGGGCTTACCTGTGTGGGTGGCCAAGTACTCTTTTTTTTTTTTTTTCCTTTTAGTATTTTAGTTCTTTGGCTTGTATTGCTAGCCATTGGATTGATATAGAAAAGATTTCTGCTTGGTTAAAGAGAATTACTCAACATACCCTTTTAATCAAGAGCTTCTAGAGGATTCTCTTTAATGTAATTCAGCACTAATTATGGCACCTTCCAGTTTGATTTGAACTACAGGAAACTGTATTTATGTCCATGGCACCTATGTGGTAATCCAAGGTGCAGCCATGACCACATGGTATCTGCTTATAGATGTGCACGAGAACAAGATGACAAAGTTACTGAAAGTGAGGCTATTATGATGGATGGAGCTCAATGTGTCATTGACCTGTTTGGCAACTGGCCTGTACACATTTTTATGAGTATGATAGTAGGCACTATGGAAAGCCTCATATTGTGTTGTTTTGTGCCAAATGGCAAGCTCAGCTCTGTTACATCTGTAATTTGATAGGGACTTTTACAAGACAAATTTCCCTAGTGTAATATTCTTAGCTTAATAATTTCCCAACCAGCCTGCAGAGGAAATCATAGTCCTACAACAGATTTCATGATCAGAATACAAATCTTCTGTCAGCGATCTACACCAGTGTTCCCCAACTTTGGTCCTCAGGAGCCCCCAACAGTGCAAGTTTTCAGGATTTCTTTAGTATCCTAGTATTATTAATAATAATAATAATAATAATAATAATAATTAGTAATAACTATAATCAAATACAGTAGTATATCTCCATCCATCTATCCCATCTAATATATGTGTGTATATATACATATATATATATATATATATATATCTCTATATAGTGTGTGTGTGTGTATATAAATATATATACACTGTGTGTGTGTGTGTGTGTGTGTATATATATATATATATATATATATATAATTGTATGTAATTTCTACTTAGTACTTATGTACTATATACAGTATACTTGACTTGTCTATAGTATGTTATATACTAATATAGTTGACTTGCAGCAAACGGTTATAGACATGAGCTATGACAGCAGTTCTGATTTTGCTTTCTTCTATCACTCAACTACAAATGTATTTTCTGTCCCACTTAAACTGTCTTTCAATAAAGTAGTTTGTATCTGAGATCCATCCTGTCACCATTATATTATCTTCATGATATTTTGCTACCAATAATTCCTAATTTCCAGACAATTCCAACATTTACAGCTCTGTATCTCCTGTAATTACTGTTTTTAAAAGGCCTAAAGGGTATTTTCTAAATAAATAGGATGTTATACCATATTAATTGTATAACTAAAATATTATTTTAATGATATAGCGTCAATGTTCGACTCTACAGAGCCCCGTGTTGCATACAGCAGTGGTGCGTATGCTCGATTTACAATCTATTCATCGTCTGTGAACCCCAATGGTTAGTTTTTCAACATTAAATTATGCATTATTCTATGTAAAAACACCAATTTAATCAGCTGTAATACGTGAGAAATCTGTTTAAGTTGGTAGTTTACACCCATAGATATTTTGTTAGGATAGAACCATTTCTCCATTTCTTCCTCTGTTAAGATCGTTCTACAATAAAACCTCTATGCCCCACAGTGGAGTCATCTAATCTATGCAGTTACACACTACAATCAGATCTTAAGCATGTCAGATCACTTGTCATTATAAACCAACTCAGATTGCTATTGGCCTGATTGGACAGAAGTTGGCCAGTTCTTGTATAGTGATTCTGGAGAACTTACAAGCAACCCTGACAGTAAATTCTACCACATTGAAGTCTGCATCAGAATCCTATCATATGAGTCTATAACTTCAGGATATAACCTATAAAAAAGAGTTTGCTTTAGTGATGTGAGATGTTGGTTTACTCAACATACTGTATAGTGTATGATAAATTCAGCTCTGCTATATTTGCATTTTGTTTCTATAGATATGAGCACTTTTTCTAAAATCTGTCACATTTTCTATCACTTATGTAGCTCACCTTTAGAAGCCACTGTGTGTTATTCTCCATGATGTTCTCCAAAAGTTGTAATCTCTGCACAGAATCATCATAGTCCAGTGGAGCATCCCTTTGTACAGAATTGGACACGTAGGGACTGGCAGGAGCAGAGCGGCAGCTGTCCACCTCTGGCAGAAGAAAGGTATAGCTGCAGGCTCCATGCTGCACCTGGTATTGCTTTTTCCCCGGACTTTCCACATTTTTCCGATTTGTTGCCAAACTACCATCAAAGCTCCTGAAGACCAGCAGCATGGTGATTGCAGAAAGCCACATGATAGTTGTGTATTATAAAGGAAGAATAATCTTAAAATATAAAAATATTTCAAAGCTAATAAACACAGGATAATAGTTCTATAAAATGTGCAAACAAGAGTGATCTTCCTATTTCCAAATCAATGCAGGGTTGCTTGTGGGTGAGAGATTTGGAGCCTGAAGTACATAGTCTTAAACAGCGAGCAGATGACATGTGCACAGTCTGGTAGACCACCCCTCTCCTGCCATAGGGGAGAGCTCTACTAAACCACGCCTGTTTCATAGGCTTTTGAGGGACTCTTACCAGAGACCCTGGGGAATGTCAGATGAAAATGTCTTAAAACCAAAGAACTGCAATTCGCTGAACTGTAGAGTAGAGGAAGACAGCCGCTTCCCTTATTCCTAGGTAATTGAGAATCCAGAGTTCAGAATGCAAGTCTACTAAACAATACAGATCTGGAGAGCTGACAATCGCATGAGCTACAGTCTGTCAAATCCAGTAACATGTTGGCAAGCATGGACTAAAAGTGTATTGTTGTCAACTCATCCTGGCTGTGTATGTAGAAAATGTAAGAAATAATTATAGTCTCTTATCACATCCCCTGGAGCACAATACAATTTATCCTGTCATTAAGAAATGCACTATATAGTGTGCGCTTCATAAGAGATACATCCAGTAAAGTAATGGCACTGACTTATAGTCAGGCAGAAAAGGTTATAATACTTAAGACCTTACATTGAAATCCTGTTACAGATACCTTGTAAGTCTTGCAAAATTCCTCAGGTTCCCCAAAGTAGATCCTGATAGCACATTTCTGCTTTGTAAAGGTAGTTAATGTATGGGGATGTAAACCTGGCCAAACACAGTATACGTTTCCTTAAAGATTTCCAAAGAGCAGCCACTTGTGTCTTAGATAAAAAAATGCACCAAAAACTTTGTGCCTAAAAGCCTCTTGAAATTATTTTCTATGTTGAATATCACTGGCTTTTCTGCTCGACTGTCCACATGGGTTAGGTAATGTAGGTGGTGCAGATATTGGCTAGGAATATTTCAAAACTTCTTTTAAACTCTTAGAAGTAGTATTTTTTTTTTGCATATAGAATAGAGTCAGTCATTCACACAAGTAATCATGAGCCAGTAACGTCCACGAAGTACAACTTCCAGGAATGTAGCAGCAGAACTTAGACTTTCGCTGCTCCAAAGGATTGTCCCTTCTCATCTGTCACCCCTCCTTCCTCCTACTACACAGAAATGCTTGTTTCTGCTGCTATCTTCATCTCCGCATGAGACTGACTGCTCAGTTTTAGCTGGGCGGGATTCTTTCTCACTGAGGTGTCCATAATATACAGTAGATCTATATGCTTTGTCTGTATTGTTTGACCTGTTCTAGGACAGTCACTATTTTATTTTTTTTTTTTACTTTCTGGACTTTAAAGGGCTTAGCCAAAGTCAAACAGGGATTTGGAATGAAATCGTATCTATTTAGTGCTGTAATCTAAGCTATTTTCTAATACATTAATGGATGAAAGTATTGGCACTAGAGATGGGCGAACCCACAGATGTTGGGCCACTTTCACATTGCGTTTTTACCTACGTTCACTAGTCCCGTCAGGGCATCCGTCCGAACCCTCCTCCCCCTCCCCCCCTCAAAACATGTTTCAGACGCATACGCCGACGGGGCCATTGACTAAAATGGAGCAGATGGAGTTAGCGTGTGCTCTGTCTTGCACCTTTTCAGACATATACGTTTTCTGTAGGCAGACACCCGAACATAGTAGACTACGTTCGGGTGTCTGCCTGCAGAAAACGTATATGCCCGAAAATGGTGCAAGACAGACCACATGCTGACTCTGTTTGCTCCATTATAGTCAATGGCCCCATCGGCGTATGCGTCCAAAACACATTTTGCGGGGGGAGGGGGTTTGGATGGATGTCTCGATGGGACCAGTGAATGTAGGTAAAAACGCAATGTGAAAGCAGCCTAAAGGGTGCTTTACACGCTGCGACATTGCTAGCGATTGAGAGCACCCGCCCCCGTCGTTGGTGCAATATGTGGTGATCGCTGCCGTTGTGAACATTATCGCTACGGCAGCGTCACACGCACAAACCTGTTCTGCGACGTCGCTGTTGATGACGAACAATCCCTTCTTCAAGGAGGAGGTGCGTTTGGCGTCACAGCGACGTCACAAAATAACCGTCCAATAGAAGAGGAGGGGCGGAGATGAGCGGCAGGAACATGCCACCCACCTCCTTCCTTCCTCATTGCCGGTGGACGCAGGTAAGGAGATGTTCGTCGTTCCTGCGGTGTCACACATAGCGATGTGTGCTGCCGCAGGAACGACAAACAACATCGTATCTGCAGCAGCAATGATATTTGGAAAAGGAGCGACGTGTCAACGAACAACGATTTTTCGCGTTTTTCCGCTCGTTGATCGTCACTCCTTGATGTCACACGCTGCAATGTCGCTAATGGCGCCGGATGTGCGTCACTACCGACGTGACCTCGATGATATATCGTTAGCGATGTCGCAGCGTGTAAAGCCCCATTTAGAGTCTGGCCAGACTTAAAAAAATAAATAAAGTCCGGTTCAGGACCAAACGTAAACCTTAACATTTGCCTGGTCATCAAATCCCATGTAAGTCTATAGGGACTTTAACATGATGCTGTAAAATTGTGGTACAAAGGGCTAGAGGGATTAGTGCAGGAATGTTATACTTACCAAGTCTCCCGCGTGACTGTCACACTGCTTTCGGGTCATCATTAACTCTTACATATTCACTGCTTCCCCCGGCCACCGTCAATCTCTCTTTGATTAGTAGCAGTCAGACCACGCTACCATCCTGTGTTACAACGTCGGTGATTGGTTGGAATCACATGCTGTTTACATCCCTATAGTGGTGTAAAAAAAAATTTTAAAAATTGGCTTAGGGTCCCCCCAGTATCGTGATACCCAGCGCAGATAAAGCATACGGCTACAGGCTGCAGCCACCAGCCGTGTGCTTATTTTGGCTGTGTATCAAAATAACAGAGACCCTATACAGCTTTTTTTTTTTAATTATTTAAATAATTTTAAAAACGACCTGCAGTCCCACCTATTTTATTACCCTGCTAAGATAAAGCCGACAGCTGGAGGCTGGCATTCTCAGGCTAGGGAGGCCCATGGTTTTTGGCCCCCTAGCCTAAAAATAGCAGCCTATATCCACCCAGCATTGTCACATCTATTAGATAATATATTTTTTAGTGTACTGCATTGCTTAACTTATTACAATGTTCTAAAATGCCTTGTTTTGTGTTGTAGTAATAAATGATGGAACTTGAGAAGTTTCTGTTCTTTGTGTTATAAATCAATCTATGTTTTCACAAAAAGTACTACTCAACTTGTTTTCACCAGACAACCTCTTTATGACCTAACCAATGGATAAATGAGAACTTATTGATCAGTGAGAGTCTGACGGGTGGGCAGTGCACTGATAAGCAGAACAGGGCACTTCTACCCCATTAGTATGGTGTGGTAGTGCTCCTTGTCTGTTAACCCATTCATTCCCTGTGGGGCTGCTAAGTGATGCACTCGTATTTTGCTGGTAGCCCCATACAGAATGAATGGCGCGGCAGTCAGCTATGCTCACTGCCTCTCCTTTCTAACCATGAAAAAAGTACTGCCTTCTGCTGATCAGTGCAGGTCTCAGCAATCCGATCCACACTGATCAATACATTATCACTAGAGCTGATCAAACGCCCAAAAAAACGGGGCCGGTGGATCACTGACAGACTTAAAAATAAGTCCGATCAGCTCCAGAATCCGGTGCCCATATAAGTCAATGTGGACCAGAATCCGGATATTAAAAATGTTTGTGGAACGGATGGCGGGTAGGAGCGCGCGGTGTGCTCACTGACATGGCGGAACACTTCTTCCGGGTCACGTTTTTCTCTTTCGGAGCCGACAATTCAATATTCATTGTTTTGCCCGCCCACCGGCGCGTGTCATTGGTTGCAGTTAGGCACGCCCCCACCCTGAGTGTCAGCTGACTGCAACCAATCACAGGCGGCAGGACGGCCGGTGGGTGGGGAAAACCGCAAGTGTGACTCTGGCTTTTTAATTTTTTTTTTATTTATTTAAATAAATAATTAAAAAACCCGACGTGCGGTCCCCCCTAATTTTCATCCCCACCCATGGTAATTCTGGCTGGGGGCTGGTATTTCAGCCCGCAGCCGCTCAGTATTGCCGTATCTATTAGATGTGGCAGTCCCGGTACATTACCGGCTCTTCCCGGAGGCGTGATGCGGTGCCAGTCGGGGTAATAGGTTTGTGATCGCACAGGCGTCTGTGAGATACCCGCATCACAAACCTGTAAATGAATTTAAATAAACACACACACAGAAAAATCCTTTATTTAGAATAAAGTACAAACGCGCCCTCGTTTACCACTTTATTACCCAACACCCTACAGCTCCGGCGTAATCAATACATCCCACGGAGACACATCCGGCTCTGCTACATATCACACAGCTAGCAGCCGTAAAGCACAGCTGCCAGCTCTGAGTGTAGACACTGACTGAGCAGAGGCTGTGACAGGCTGGGCTATGACATTCTCTTCACCGCAGCTCCAGCCCCTAACCTCCTCAGTGCCGGCTCACCCCCCACAGCAGAGTTCCGCTCTCACTGACCTCTTTCAGGGACACTCGCCTGACACTCGGCTCTGCTGTACTGCCAGCGTGAGCCGTGTGTCATGCAAGGGGATCGCACCAGTGCACGTGGAGACAAACAGTGGAGGAGATGGGGAGAAAGTGCTCCCCCTCTTCTCCGCTCCTGTGATGCGATTGCAAGATTGCATCACAGTCGCATGACCCTCGGCTGACACCCGCAGCAGAGGGTCATTTGCGTATCGCTTCCGATGCTGTCGCATCTGAGACCCCGCCCCAATCACTACTCTGGAAGTGAAAGTAAATAAACACACCCCCAAAATCTTTTATTTGGAAGAAAATACAAAAAACACCCTCTTTCACCACTTTAGTAACCCCAACACACCCTGCTGGTCCGACGTAATCCACACGAGGTCCCATGGCAATTCAGCAGAGACAGAGCCGCGCGGTGAGAATTAACTCAGGCAGTAGTGTGGGGCCCGCAGTTGTGAAGTCAGAAGTTCACCTGAGTTCATTCTCAGCTCGCGCTTCTGTCTCTGTGTCGCGGCCTGATTTGCGGTCACAAGTGAAGGACTCCAGCTGTGACCGAAAATCACCTGAGTAACCGGATCGCTGATGGCACTGCTCACTTCAGTCACTCTGGCGATTTGCTGTCACGGGTTGACGACTCCAGCTGTGGCAGCGGCTAACCTGAGTGACGTCACCGTTAATAGCTCGACTCACTTCAGTTGCTGCGCGGAGCTCACAGCGGCAGTCTTATTTTATAAGGCGCTCACTGTGAGTGCAGATATAGAAGTGCTGGAAGCATCGTGGGTAGAGTTTATCGAATCCGCCAAAATCCTGAGTGTCAGCTGACTGCAACCAATCACAGGTGGCAGGACGGCCGGTGGGCGGGGAAAGCAGTCCAAGTGTCTGCGGGTCAGTATGGTGAACATGCATGTGTTTCTGTGTATATGCATATTCTGTCAGAAGTGTGCGGCTGTGCCGGTGATGTGCTGCCAGACTCGTACAAACAAGTCTGACATGACATCAGCCGGCACTGCCTGCACTCTTTGAGTATGAGTGTTCATGTTCACAGAAACACATGCACGTTCCTGTCAGAAGTGTAGGCTGCTGTGTCGGTGATGCGGCTCTTTTTTAATTTAAATAAATTTTAAAAAAACGGCATTCGTTCCCCCCCTAATTTTGATACCGAGCCATGATAAAGCCGGCTGGGGGCTGGTATTCTCCGCCCACAGCCACCCAGTATTGCGGCATCTATTAGATGTGAGGGGTTAATAACAGCGCACAGCTGCTATTAAGCCCCAGGTTAGTGATGGCACGGGCGTCTATGAGATACCTGCATCACACTAACCTGTAAGTGAAAGTAAATAAACACAGACAGAGAGAAATCCTTTATTTGGAATAAAGTACAAAACGCACACCCTCCACCTCTTTATTAACCCCCAACACCCTGCAGGTCTGGCATAATCCACTTGAGGTCCCACGTCGCTTCAGCTCTGCTAAATAGCACAGCCAGCGGCCATAGAGCGTGACCGCTGGCTGTGGAGACAATGACTGAGCCACGATGACTGCACTGCAGGCAGATACTGTCACAGGCTGGGGGCGCGGTTGCCTGCAACCAATCACAAACGAGAGGATGGCCGGTGGGCAGGGAAAACACAGAAAGCTGTGTGTATACGATGCACAGTATAGAAAGTGAATGTGCGACCCGGAAGCAGTGTGGCGCCATAACACCGAGTCTCGGTAAGTATGAAACGCTGTTTTATTTCTGTTTTTCTTTATTTTTAAATTATTTTCCCCAGTGCCGGATCCAGATCGTGCACCTGGAATTCTGGATCTACTCAGCCCTAGTCGTGGGACCTCATGTGGATTACGTCAAACCTGGAGGGGTGTTTGGGGGTTAATAAAGTGGTGGAAGAGGGTGTCTTTTTTTTGTCTTTTATTTCAAATAAAGGATTTTTCGGTGTTCACTTTTATTTACTTTCACTTACAGATTAGTGATGAGGGGGTGTCTTATAGACACCTGCCATCACAAAGCTAGGACTTAGTGGCAGCTATGGGATGCCATTAACTCCTTATTACCCCGATTGCCACCGCACCAGGGCAATCGGGATGAGCCAGGTAAAGTCCTGAGACTGTCTCATCTAATGGATGCAGCAATTCCGGGTGGCTGCTGGCTGGTATTTTTAGGCTGGGGACTCCCAATAACATGGGTCTCCCTAGCCCGAGAATACCAGCTCCCAGCTGAGAGGCTTTATCTTGGCTGGGTATCAAAATTTAGGGGGACCGCACACCGTTTTTTTACAATTATTTATTTATTTTACTGTACAATATAGACCCTCCCACTGGCAGCTGTGATTGGTTGCAGTCAGACAGCTGTCACTCAGAGTGGGAGCGTGTCTGACTGCAACCAATCATAGGCGCCGGTGGGGCGGGAAAGTAGTGAATATGAAATGAGCCTAATGAGCGGGTGCAGTGAACATGAAATGAGCCTAATGAGCAGTCGGCACGGGAGCAGTGTGACAGCCGTGCCGTGCCAGTAATCTGTTAGTATGAAGCGGAGAGAGAATGGAGAAAAGTTGGTGACCTGCGTTTTTGTTGACAAAAATGCATGCAAAACTCAGTGCAATGCAGAGCTAACATTTTGGTTGCGTTTTGACACACATCATTCATTGCAAAGGGTGACAAAACAAGACCAAAACGCAAAAAGAATGAACATGCTGCTTTTTTTTAAGCAACAATTTTGACAAATTTTTGTCAAACAAAACGCTGCCGAAAAAAAAGCAACACGCGGATGGAAATTTTAATTTCTCATATACTTTGCTAAGGAGGCAAAATCATACAGTTTGTCAATGACACAGTGCAGTTTAAAACGCAATTAAAACGCATGAAAAAACACGACGTGCCGACATAGGCTAAAGGGAACCTGTCACATTGAACATGCAGTTTGAAAATACAACAGGAAAGTAGTGATAGTGCTGCACTCAACTCCAAGTAATAACAGTCCTTTATTTCATAACTTGTAACAGCAGCGCTTATCACTCAGGTAATAAAACAGGCAATCTGATTTTCCAAGAGATTAGATTGTTGTACAGCAGAAGGAGCTGATATAATTGACCTTATAGTTTTGTTTCAGTATAGCTTGTATTTCTTTCTATGCTTGGGAGTCAAGTGGGTGGATCTAAACAGTGGTTTCACCACTCATATGATCTGCCTACTGGACTCCTGAGCTCAAAATGAACTGAGATTTTAGTGAATTAAATACCAGTTTTTTTTAAATTGTTCCTATGAAATAGCTTCTCCTGCTCTATAGCAATGCTGCCCATAGGCCTCACTGCTTAAAAAAAAAAAAAAAAAAAAAAAAAAGGGGGTTCCCTTTAATTGTTGTGGTGCAGCAACGTTCTGCCTGTTTTTCTGACTACGAAACCTACAAGACACAGCTGTAGCATCAATATGGAATTCACATGAGTCAATGGTTTCCTTCTACTGATAGGAAATATCTTGGACTAGTGACAAAAGTAAAAAGTTCTTCTTTTCCTTTCACAATGGCTCATTTGGAGTTTTACTGGGAGGAATTTTACACCTATTTGTTTCACAAATGTTACTAGTGCTGGCTTTCACTCAGACCTTTCGAAGGTACAGAAGCGGATGTCTAGCAGTGGATATTGATCTGACATGCTGGATTGTGTTGCTTGTACATTATCACATTTTTAACAGCTCTTAATGACCTATTCACAACCCTGTCATGTTACTACAAGCTATTGAGCTCGGCTGTTTTGCTATTTTAAGCTTCTTATCGTATTGAAGTGAAGTTAAATTTCAGCATTTTATCTCTGAAAGGAGACTGGTCTCTGAGGGGGTATCCTGAGAAAGCAAACTTTTTTTTTTTTTCGTTTTTTGTTTTTTTTGTAAAAAAAAAAAACCTTTTTACATATAAACGAAGCCTGACAATTGTCAAATCTAAATATACAAACTAGTCCTATCCCAGGACGGGACTTGAACCCGACCTTCTGCCCAGACGCCGAACCCCATATTACTCTATGTGAACTCGAACATTGTGCTGTAAAATGGTGGTAGAAAGGGCCATTGGGGCTGTAAAGCAGGACAGTTATACTTACTGAGTCTCCCACATGGCTGTCACATTGCTTATTAATTCTCATACATATTCACTGCTTCCTCCGCCTACCATCATTTCTAACGTCTGTGATTGGTTGCAGTTAGCCTGCGCTCCCACCTTGTGTGACAGTGTCTGTAATTGGTTGGAATTACACTTGCTGTGTGTGTCCCTATAGTGGTGTAAAAATAAATTTTAAAAAATGGTGTAGGGTTCCCCCATAGTGAAACCCAGTGCACAAAAATCAGACAGCTGCATTTCCCAGCCATGTGCTTATCTTGGCTGTGTATCAAAATAAAAGAGGATCTATGCAGCTTTTTTAAATGATTTAAATAAATAATTTTTAATAAACTGACATACAGATAGGGACTCTAGATTGTGAGCCCCAATGGGGACAGTGTTGCCAATGTATGTAAAGTGCTATGGAATTAATAGCGCTATATAAATGAATAAAATTATTAATTATATTATTATTAACTGTGTGCGGTCCCCCACAATTTTATACCCAGCCATGAGAAAGCCAACAGCAGGGGGCTGATATTCTCAGGCCGGGGAGGCCTATGGTCATCAGTTCCTACTGTGGCGCCCCTGAGGCTTCCGTCGCCACAGGAACATGGCACCCCAGCCAGAGGTGTGATGTCCCATTCTGGGTAAGGAAAGGAGTGAACGTCGGTACTCATGTAAATCTACACTACACCTATTGTTAGGTACACACTGGGACCAGGGACAGTGGCAGCAATCCTCCCATTCATGCATGCTGGGAGGGGCCGTAAGACCCATCCTTGCTCCTATAGGGTGGTAGCTTAGCAACTGGGGGGTGGGAGGAGCCACCCGAGAGCAGAGTAGTAAGGAAGGTCAAGAGAGAGAGAGTTTCAGTTTACCTCAGGGAGGAGGTGAGGAGAGAGAGTCTGCGGGAGGCAGAGAAGGGAGCTGAGGATAGAGCTCTAGTCAGACAGGAGCAAAGAAAGAAAGAGACGCTTCCTGGTGAAGATCCTGGGACTCAGAGGGTCCAGGTGACACCTAGCAGAGAAAAGAAGGGATTCCAGGGCCGCTGCAAGGCTTACGAGCGCAGGGCCTGTTCCACAAAGTCATTCGGTGGAGGGATCAAGCTGCAAACAGGGGACGGTCCGTAGAAACCGGAGGAGTGAAAAATCATCTCCAACAGTAAAAACCGAGGCCCAGGGAAAGTTGCAAACTCCCCGGGCCACAGCCCACAGCAGAACCTTCAGAAAGGGGGTAAAGATCCGACAGGCGAGCCCCCGGCCCAGAGGCTGTAGTGGAGGCCGGGCCAGGTTCATCCAACAAGGGCAAGGCTTAAGGAGACAGCTGAAGACAGAGACACTTTAGAAGAGGGTACCGGCTTTCATTCCAGGATCTACCCAGGATTGGCGGAGGTCCCTGACAGTGGGTTCCAGCCGCCCAAAGGCACCAGTGTGCTGCAGCCCAGGAAATGTGAGTAAAGACCTTGGATTTGCACCCTCTGGTGTTGTCTCAGTTATTCTCGCCTGCATAGACTTCCATCACACCATAGACTCTCACGAGCACCAACTGTGCCCCGGGGCACCGCTCCACCTGTGCGGAGCAGTAACACCATTGCTGCCGTTCCATCACCCCAGAGGCCTCATACAGCAGCGGCGGCTTAATAGCCGCAAACCACAGGTGGTGTCACGAAAATACAACCTTTAATCAACCCCACTGAAGCCATATTAATTGACCCCACCAGGGTACGGAGTCAGGCCCAGCCACCACTGACGTCCCCCGGACTAGTCCGGCCCGGCACCGGGTGTCCCATAGCCCTGGGGTGGGCGAGTCACTACCCCAGCCTAAAAATCGCAGACTTCAGCTGCCAGAATTGTTGTATCCATTAGATGCGACAATTCCAGAGTTTTATTGAGCTCATCCTGTGGGAACCTCCGCTGTGACCGCAAGTAAACTGTGACATCAACGCTCACAGCTTTGCCTCAGTCAGTGTCTGCCTATCGTCACAGCGTTCATGTTCTCCAATGTGCCCACGCGCTGCGACTTCAGTATGAAGCAGAGGCGGGATCGTCATGGGATGTTGTGGTGTAGATTACGTCGTGTGGATTACATCGGATCTGCAGGGTGTTTTGTGTATTAATACAATTGAGAAAGAGGGTGGTTTTTGTTTTTTAAATAAAGGATTTTTATCTGTGTTATGTGTTCATTTCTTTTGACTTACAGGGCTAGTAATGAGGGCGTCATAGACCCCTACCCATTACTGATCCAGGGTTTATTGGCAGTGATTTTTGACAAATGACATCTGTCTTTCACCCCTTACATTACCCCAATTGCCACTGCACCAGGGCAATCGGAATGAGCTGGGTATAGCGCCGGAATTGTCACATCTAATGGATGCGACAATTCTGGGCTGCTATTTTTAGACTGGGAGGGCCCAATAACCATTTTAAAAATTTTTTTTTTAAAAATCCTCACTGTGTCCCTTGTATTTTGATACATAACCAAGATAACGCTCACGGTTGGGGCCTGTAGCCGTATGCTTTATCTGTGCTGGGTATCTATATACGGAGGACCCTACCTCATTTTTTTTATTTATTTTTACACTCCATTAGGGGACACAGACAGCCTCTGTGAGGGCAACCAATCAGATGCTGCCTGTCTGACTGCAACCAATCACAGATGCTGTCACACATTGTGGGCGGGAAAGCAATGAATATCTATGAGATATAATGAGCGGACCCAGAAGCCGTGTGAGAGCTGCAAGGAGATTCTGTAAGTATAAATCTTCTGCCTTCATCTCCATTCTTTTTTTTCATATATATATATATATATATATATATATATATATATATATATATATATATATATATATATATATATATATATATATATAACATATATATATATATATTTATATATAATATCCTGATGGGTAGGAAGACCCATTAAATTCTCAATTATACAGTACTGTATAGAAACAGATTCTTGCTGTTGCCTGGAGTCCACCATCAAGCCGTTGATGTCTCTCTTGTTTATATTTAGTCCAGTACTCCATGTAAAAATCCATATTTTACTCTACAAAGAAATCAGCAAACAGGAACTATCGCGAACAATGTTATCAACAAGTGCACAACAACTGGACTCGGCTTAAGGCCTCTTTCACACGTCAGTGATTCTGGTATGTTTGTGCTAGTTTTTATACGTACCAGAATTACGCACATTTGCAAACCCATTATAATCAATGGGTCTACGCACACATCAGTGACTTTTCACTGGCCGTGTCTCCGTGCGGCGTACATACGTGTTCGTCATTGCCGCACGGAGACATGTCCGTTTTTTTCTGGCATCACTGACGTCCCACGGACCACACTATGGTGTGGTCCATGAAACACGTACCAGAAAAACACAGACATAGAAAATAAAAAGCTTTTTAAACTCACCTTCTCCAGCGATGCTGTGTTCGACAGCTGCTCTCTACTTCTTCCTGACTGGCTTATTACTGACATGCATATTCAGTTATGCAGCCACAGCCAACCCGTGAGTAGCTGTAGAGGTGAGAGACAGCGGCCAGATGCAGCATGGCCGGAGAGTTCAGCACCACGGACAGCAGGAACGGGACAGGTGAGTTTATCTTCATGTGCAATCACGGAGCACGGATTGCACATGGACAACCCACGTGTGCCATGAATCACAGCACACAGAAAGACATATGCGTTTTTAACACGTCAGTGAATAACGTCTGTGTTTTTCACTGACGTGTGAAACAGGCCTAACGGTGAACTTCTGTTAAAGCATAGAATGACTCTTCAAACAAAGTACAAGCTCTCAGCACACTTTTGGTGGGGCCAAACATTTTATGTACACCTTCCTACCTGCTTGTCATCCATCTAGCTCCACCCTTCTCTGGCTCTCTGAAGCCAGAGCTGTCAATCTAAGAAGGAGTAGTATTTGAGTTGGAGGGAAAATAAGTAGGTGGGAAGTTGTACTTAAATGGTTGAGTGCACTAACAACCTTTACTTCGTTTAAAAAACTTTAGGTCAGTTTAGTACAACAGCAGCCTTTTACACTAAGCTGTGGATACTTCAAGTATTAGGTTGTTATTTCTACTTGCTATTCATGTGTTATGTAGCTGTACTGCTTGGAATATCCACAATGACCATATTCATAAGACACCTATATAAGTATTGGGACACCTACACGTTACTCCTAACAGCTTTTATAACAACCCATTCTAAATCCATCTGCATTAATGGAGTTTATATAACCTGTTTGCAGCTAAACCAGCTTCCATTTTTCTGAGAAGGCTTTCAACATGACTTTGGAGTGTATGGGGGATTTTTTGTTTGCACATTCATCCAACAGAGAATTTGTGAATTCAGACACTAATGTTGGATGAGAGTACGTGTTCACAATATTTTCTAGTTCATCCCAAACCATGCATTTATGGACATTGCTTTGGGCACTCAGGCATAATCATTGCTGGAACAGAAAATGGTCTTCCGCAATCTGTTCCTACAAAGTTGGGAACATAGAATTGTCCAAACTCTCTTGGTATACAGTACATTAACATTTTCCTTCACTGGAGCTAAGGGGCCTAGGCCAACCCCTGAATAACAGCCCATAGCATTATCCATCCTTCACCAGTCTTTACATATGCCATACTGCTTTTAGGCAAACAACTTTCTTCTGGCCCTTGCCATCCCGTAGCTTTGGCTATTTGCACTACTCCAAAATATAGTGCCAGGGTCTCCAAAGTTTGTCTGCTTGGCATTGTGTTTGGTGATGGCTTGCACACAGTTGCTTGATCATGGAAATTCATGCTATGAAGCTCCAGGCACATCACATAGATTTTGTGCTGGTGCTAATGCTAAAGGAGGTATGCAACTCTGTATCTTGACTGGGCTGCTATGGTTTCTAAATACTTTCCTTTTTTCAGTAATACTACTCATTGTAAACACTGGAATATTTAGTAGGGAAGACACTTCATGAAGTGACTTAATAGAGTGGTGGCATCCTTTTACATGCTATGCTCGAATTCAGAGTGCTCTATAGAATAACTCATTTTTTCACAAATACTTCACTATGGCAATGGACTTAAAGGGAATCTGATAACCAGGTTTCTGCCACCAATTCTGAGAGCAGCATAGCGTAGAGGCAGAGATCCTGATTCCAGCGATGTCACTTACTGAGCTGTTTAGTGTAATTTTGATAAATTCACTGTATAATCAGCAGTAGATTATCATTAGAGGACTACTTGGCATGCTGCAGGTAGTCCAGCATATTCATGAGCTCTATACAGTGTGTCCACCCATATCCTGTCCACCGCCACTAATTTGAGAACGGCGGCAGCTATAGGAATAGAAATGGTGTCTAGGTATAGTAAAGTAGCCATGCGCTACGCAATGAAACCAACTATAGTGCCACCTGGTGGAAAACAACGGAGTTAGTATTTTTATCTAAAAAACGGAACGAGATACAGAAAAAAAATGAATTACAAAGTTGTAGAGCATCATCGATTCAATACGAATCGACACCTTGCATACAGAAATGCTATGATATGAAACCCATAACCCCCAAAAAACATTGAATGCTGGTCACGCATATGGCGCTCATTTAACTTTGATACTCAAAGTGACCAACGTCAGCTGCAATGCACATCTGGACTTTGGACAGCATACTGTATCTTGCTGCACGTTGTGCCATATGGTAGGTGACACTTTGCACAAGCATCTTTGATACGTCGTCGTCGGTCCTGCAATGTTGTTGGAGGGGTCGCATACACCTGCTGTTTGATGTGACCTCACAGAAAAAAGTCGAATGGGGTCAGGTCAGGTGAGCGTGGAGGCCACTCCACACAGCCACCATACCCAATTACTTGTAGGAAGGTCTCCATGAGGTATCGCTTCACTTCCGCAGCCTTGTGAGTTTTACACGTTCTAATCATTGCATTTCTGTATGCAAGGTGTCGATTCGTATTGAATTGATGATGCCCTACAACTTTTTAATTCACTTTTTTCTCTATCTCGTTCCGTTTTTTGAGATATAAATGCTAACTCCGTTGTTTTCCACCAGGTGGTGCTATAGGTGGTTTCATTGGCTACTTTACTATACCTAGACACCACTTCTATGCCTATAGCTGCCGCCATTCTCATGTTAATGGCGGTGGACAGGATATGGGTGGACACAGTGTATAGAACAGAGAGTACATTGATTTTATCAAAATGATCGCAAATAGCTCAGTGACACATCGCTGGAATCAGGGTCTTTGCCTTTACAGTATGCTGCTCTCAGATGAGGTTGCAAAAGTCTGGTGACCGATTCGTTTTAAGTCAAAAACTTGAATTCAAGAGGCGTGTCACAATTATAGATGTATATATTGCGCTTTCTCTGTGTATATGTGTGTGTGTGTGTGTGTGTGTGTGTGTGTGTTTGTGTGTGTTTAGATTAGAATAAAATAGAATTAAAATAAAGCCGCAATTCCCATCAACAATTATAACAAAATAATACGGACCAGTTATGGTATGACTTTTCCATATCTTTTGTTTGATAGACTCACACAGTACTAATAAAGCTTAAAGGGAACCTGCCAAGTCCCCAAACACTATTAACCTGCTGATATGGGGTTAGTCTGCAGGATAATTGCATTTTAAAGCTGTATGACCAATGTACTGAAAGCCCAGCTACCGGGAGGACTTTAACTTTATTCCTCCTGGCAGTCTCCAGCTTTCAGTCTAAGGGTGCTTTCACACATTCGGTTTTCGCAGTCAGGCACAATCCGGCGAATTGCGGACAAAACTGATCCAGCGTCTGTTGTCGCCAGATCAGGTTTTTTCCAGATAGACTTTTATTAGCGGCAGATTGTGCTGCATGGCGTCACGTTTCATCCGGCGTGCGCCGGATCCGGCAAAATTTGCTGGTCCGGCTGCCGGAAAGAACGCACACTGGGACGTTTTTTGTCCCTGGCATGTTGGATAATAGAAGCCTATGGGCGCCGGATCCGTCGGAATGTGGCAAAAAACGCATTCCAGTGACTGATCCGGTTTTTTTTTAATCTGAGCATGCTCATATGAGATGTAATTTCATTTCTGGCCTCTCTCTCTGTCTGTCGGTCTCTCTGTCTGTCGGTCGGTTGGTCTCTCTCTGTTGATCGGTCTCTTCCTCTCACCCCCTCTCTCATACACAACGATCACCGGTGCAGTGCGGCGCTGCACTGCACAGCTGTCACACTGCTCCAGCGGCTTCTCCTGCTTTTGAAAATGCCAGCCACTCATTATTCCATCTCGTATTCACTGCTTCCCCCACCCACCGATGCCTATGATTGGTTGCAGTCAGATGAGCCCCCACGCTGAGTGACAGCGGTCTCACTGCAACCAATCACAGCCGCCGGTGGGTGGGTCTATATCTTGCAGTAAAATAAGTAAATTAAAAAAAACGGCTTCGGGAGCCCAGCAGTCTAAAAATATCAGCCAGCAACCGCGCGGAAATGCCGCATCTATTAGATGCGACAGTCCTGGGACTCTACCAGCCTCATCCCGATTGCCCCGATGGTAATCGGGATAATAAGGAGTTAATGGCAGCCCATAGCTGCCACTAAGTCCTAGCTTAGTGATGGCAGGTGTCTGAGTCACCCCATCACTAACCTGTAAGTGAAAGTAAATAAACACAAACACCGAAAAATCCTTTATTTGAAATAAAAGACAAAATACACCCTCTTTCACCACTTTATTAATCCTCAAATACCTCTCCAGGTCCGACGTAATCCACACGAGGTGCCACGACATTTTCAGCTCTGCTACATCGGAAGCTGACAGGAGCAGCCATAGAACCTCGCTGTGAGCTCCATGGAGCAACTGTTGTGAATCACGCTGTTAGTGGTGTCGTCACTCAGGTTACCCCTGGCCATTTCTACAACGGATCAGAGTTTTTTTAACAGATCCGTCCCATCAGTTTTGCCACAATCTACGAAGCATCCGTCGCATCAGGCACAAACCGGATTGTGCCCGATGGCAAAAACCGGATGTGTGAAAGCACCCTTAGTGACATTCTTGTATGGGTTTAGTCACCGCTCAGTATACAGTGAGCAGCAGTTGTATGTATGTACTGGCACTGATACTGATACACTGCAGCAGCGACTGTCGGTCAATGTAGGGGTGTACTTACAGCCGCCACTTACTGTATACTGAGCAGTGACTGTAGGCTCGCCTCTATGACTGCTGGAAAGAAGAAGGTTTATTCTGTCTTGGAAAGCATGGCTACAGTATATAAGGCAGCGCAGCTGCACAGCTTTGGAAAGCTATTAACCTGCATATCCTCTTAATACCTGTAGATTAATAATATTTAGGGATATGACGGGTTCTCTTTAATAAGTTGTGATATTACTAAAAATCTCCTATTAGGGTTACAGTTGGATGACTGTGTAGAAAACGGACAGCACATGGAACCAATGTTTGCCTTTGTGCTTGTTTATAAGGGGTCTTATTCACAAGGACCTCAGAGTCGTTGGAATAAATTTGCAGCAAGCACTAGTCTGGTCCAGTTAACAGAGCAGACTGGAGCATGTAAATAGCCGGCATCTCCTGCACCCCCCTATGTGGACAGACAATGTATAAAGCGAGCCTTGTGAACGTAGTCTACCATAGAGGTACCTAACTTAGGCCTCATTCAGACATTTATGTGGCACGTACGTGTTGTACCCGTTTTATTTCACAGATACAACAGGTACCCATTATAATCTATGTATTATTCACATAGTTTTTTCATGTCTTTGCAAAACACACGCAGCCATATCCATTTTATTTTTTTCAGGCAGCACTTGCCGATACAAGTATATGAATCTGTGAAAAACATGAAGCACACGGATGGCATCCACGTGCTGTAAGTGTTTAATGTTGCAAAGTATAGGAGAAGCTTGGTAATGTATTTATTCATCCATCCGTGAAGAATACTGATGGTAAAAACAAACACACTGATAAACACAGATTACACCAGTACCTTTTTTGTCACGTACAGTACGTGTTTAAACATGTACAAGTGACTGAAAGGTGCCAATGGTTACCTCACAAATCCACCCAGTTGTCAGTCACACCTTGCACCCATATGAATAGATCCAGTAGATATTGTTTGGATTTTGGTATTCGACATATCCACTCCATGTCATGTCCTCCATCAGCTCCTGTGCATCCCATTTTTCCTTTAAAGGCAGCACTACATGCCGGCCTTTGTGGTGAAGGGTTGAACACTTTGTAAAGAGTGCTATTTCTGGGCCACTTAAATATTATATGATAAAAACTAGTGTTTTGAGGTTTCGTTTGCCCACTGTTGAGAAAGAAACCAGACAACTTGGATCCCCTGGGAACACATGAAGGGATTATGTAGTGAAGATGTATAGTGCTTATGGTTTGTTTGTATGGAGCCTCTGTCATCTGAAGAGCGCACTGACAGCTAGTCTAGCAGATAAGACTGCTGCGGAGGAGATACAATATGAACGCTGCCAGCGTGGAAGCTTTTGTCTGCCACGGTCCCTTGTGTTTGTTTTTATTGGAGGACAATTTGTATATAGGATTAATATGAATTGTTTGCATTTCTATATTCAACAGTATTCAGTGGTCACTATTACTTCCACAAAAGGTTTTTTCTCTTTACGTCTTCATGAAATGTGAATATGACACGCTTTCATTGTATAAATACATTGTGTGATCGGATACAGCATCGTGCCTTACTATGAGGGTAAGACCAGATAGTGCAGTTTACTTCATACTTTTTTGCATAAACAAACATATTTTGAAACTGCATTTTTAACCATTTTTATCACATGTTCCACTTTGATTAATCATAGTTATTAAATTTGGGTCATGTAGCCAAAAAAAAACATGCCGACATCCACAATCAGTTTTTTACTGTTGACTGGCCATGCCCTATCATGTCTTGTAGATTTGAGCCTTCTACACAGAGATACAGAGAGTTGTGTGCACAACATAGGTTGTGCTGCCAAACCTCACTCTTTGCGATTTCTCCATTGCGTCCTAATGCAGGAGAAGGGATTTATTACTACCCACAAGGTACCGCTGCAAGAAAATTGCCAAAAGTCAGAACCAGTTGATTTTTCTGAAACTTGATCATTTCAGTTGCAATGACCACAATCATCTGCATCTCACATCGAAGTTAGAAATGCATTACTGCAACGTTAACGGTTCTTTTTTTCTTTATGAGGCCGGCCTTCCACACAGATTTCTAGAGCAGCACGCAGCAATATGCATGTAAATAGGGTCACAACACTCATATTCCCCCAAAAAATCCAACTGGTTCCTACTTTTGGAAATTGCTTGTCTTCCAGGACTTGCATGTAATGTAGCAGGAGCATAGAGCGATTTTTGGCAACTAAAATTTGAGTCGTAGCTAATTTCACCATAAGCGGCAGCCCTAGAAAATCGGTAGTGAACACGAAGAGGTTGGCGTAACTCTGCAAACATGGCTTTTCTTTATGGTCCATAGACAACAGCTAGACCACTCCTATTGGCACTTATTAATCTTACTAACAGGGTAATATCTCAATCTTGCTAATGTCACTGCTATAAAGACATGATTACATGTTGTGAGACTGTGACCGGGGTTATCTATGACGGCCGGTATGTCTCGCCCCGGTTGTGCTCACTCCATGATAGGAAGTAACTCGACTCCAGGGTTAATGCTGTTTCCCTACAGGCTTAAGGAAGGGTTAAAAGGAAACAGGAACGAGGGCACGTGTGCCGGGTGTGAGGGAGTGATCACATCTCCCTGAGTTCTCTGCCGGAAAGGCACATATGTACTATTGTGGACTTTTTCTTTGGATAATAAACCGTGTGCTGTGAACCTTGGTGCCCGGATCCCATGTCTTCTGCAGCGCAGCCGACGACGCTACCTCACATATGGTGGAGAATGCGGGCATGACAGCCGGTGAGGTGTAGCATCCATCCCTGGTGACCCAGCTGCGCATGTCCTGGATTCGAGCGGTTATACTACAGCCCAAACCCGGCGACGCCATGGAGGACATACTAAAGCATTTGGCTCAGGCTAATGCACAGCAGCAACAGACCAATGCACACCTGCTCCAATCCTTGCAAGTGCAGGAAAAAAAACTCCAAGAACAGATGGATCAAGCCAATGCACGTCAGCAGCAAGCCTTGCAATTGCAGGAAAAAAGGCACCAAGAACAGATGGTTCTCCTGGCCAAGTCGATCCGGGCCGGACCGGCAGCAACAACCCCAGGACCGGGTGACGACGGCAGCGTCCGAAAAGCGGTGAGACAAGCGTTGCAAAAGATGACCCCGGGGGATGATGTGGAAGCGTTCCTGGCGGTGTTTGAGCGGGTGGCCGAGCGGGAAAAACTGCCGACCCCCCAGTGGGCTGAGGTATTGTCGCCCTATCTGAAGGGGGAGCCACAAAAAGCATATATGGACCTCTGTACCGAGGACGCTTTAGAATATGCAACCCTGAAAGCCGAAATACTTGCTCGGATGGGGGTGAATACATATGTACGGGCTCAGCGGGTAAGTCAGTGGTTCTATGAGGAAGCCAAACCCGTACGCTCCCAGGCCTATGACTTGTTGCATCTCGTAAAAAAGTGGTTGCAGCCTGACACTCTGAGCCCGGCGCAAATGGTAGAAAGGGTAGTTGTTGACCGTTTTGTACGCACTTTACCCGTCACCATTCAACGGTGGGTAGGACAGGGCGACCCAAGTACCCTGGACCAATTAGTATGCCTGGTAGAGCGGCATGTGGCTACGCAGGACTTGATACGGGACACTGAGACTTTGCGTACCGCCCGTCGGTCCGGCCCCTCCAAGCCTAGGGCCAAGGACCCACCGCTGACACCGGTGCAGGAGTCCGCTACCGTCCCGTCTGAGGCCGCACCCTCCGTCCCTGAGGTCCGGAAAACTATGTACCCTAAACGACAACTTGTCAAGGGGGTGTCCTTCCCTATTAGATGTTGGCGGTGCCAGCGGGTGGGACATATGGAAGCCCAGTGTCCACTCACCACGGAGCCCATGGATTGTGTGGTTACCCGGCGGGGTTCAATGTATGCTCAGGTGGTGTGTACCGCTGACCTGGTCTACCCAGAGACTGAGCCCCACTTGTGCCAAATACAGGTGAATGGATGTCCGGTTACAGGCTTGTTGGATTCCGGAAGCTTAGTGACCCTTGTGCGATCAACCCTAAGGGCTAAAGTAAAGGCCACAGGACGTACCGTGGGGGTGGTTTGCATACATGGGGACCGCCGAGACTATCCCACGGGGATAGTCACCATCACAGCACCTTGCGGTCAGGTGCAACATGAGGTGGGACTTATTAATACTCTTCCCTATGATGTGATCCTAGGAAGGGATCTGCCCTATTTTTGGACTTTATGGAAGGGACCTCCTAAGTCCCCTCAGATATTGGTCAGTCCGGGACCTGAGCCCTACAATCTTGAATCCGGGACGCCTGCCGTAGGGGTCCCCATGATAGGGACAGGATGTGAACCTGATAGGTCGCCCCTAGAGGTATTGGCAGGAGAGGCTGAGACGGTCGAGCCCATCCCGGAGTTGGAGGCGTCCCCGGATACGTTTGGGACAGCCCAACTCCAGGACCCTACATTAATACATGCCCGGAGTCGGGTGACAGTAGTTGACGGGGTGGCACAGCTGCCTGGTGCCCAGGTAAGATACCCCCATTTCGCTCTTAAGCAGGATTTACTCTACCGGGTAGATGAAATACGGGGCGTAGGGGTAGAGCAGTTGGTGGTGCCCCAGCCGTATCGCCGGCGGGTCCTCGACTTGGCTCATAAACACCTGATGAGTGGTCACCTAGGGGTCAAGAAAACGCAGGAGCGAATATTGCAAAGGTTCTATTGGCCCGGGGTCTTTGGGGAGGTAAAACTGTTCTGCGAAACCTGCCCGGAGTGTCAGCTTACACGCACCCCTGACCCACTTTCGCAGTCCGTTGGTACCGTTACCCATTATAGAAGTCCCTTTTGAACGGATAGGGATGGATCTGGTGGGGCCCCTCGTAAAGTCTGCTCGAGGGCACCAGCATATCCTAGTGATCGTCGACTATGCCACCCGGTATCCAGAGGCGATACCTCTCAGACATACTGCAGCAAAGCTTATAGCTCGGGAGTTGTTTGCTGTGTTCTGCCGGGTGGGGTTGCCCAAGGAGATCCTTACGGATCAGGGGACCCCATTCATGTCTAAAGTGACCAAAGAGCTATGCCGGCTACTCCAGATCAAGCAGTTGCGTACGTCTGTGTATCATCCTCAAACGGACGGTTTAGTCGAGCGTTTCAATAAAACCCTGAAAACCATGCTAAGAAGGGTGATCTCAAAAGATGGGAAAGACTGGGATATGATGCTTCCCTATTTGATGTTTGCCATACGAGAGGTGCCACAGGCATCCACGGGGTTTTTGCCTTTTGAATTGTTATACGGGCGACATCCCCGGGGATTGTTGGACCTGGCAAAAGAAACCTGGGAGCAGGAGCCCACCCCCCATAAAAGTGTGATTGAACACATTTTAGGAATGCAGAACCGCATAAGCGCGGTCATGCCAATTGTGAAGGAGCATTTACAGGAGGCTCAGGCCGCGCAAAGCGGCCGCTACAATAGACAAGCCACCGTGCGGACCTTTAAACCCGGGGATCGGGTGTTGGTATTGATCCCCACGGCGGAGAGTAAATTTCTGGCTCAGTGGCAAGGCCCCTACGAGATAAAGGAAAGAGTCGGGGTGGTCAACTATAAGGTATTGCAGCCCGGTAGGCGGAAACCTGAACAAATATACCATGTTAACCTATTAAAACCTTGGCAGGAACGGGAAAGCCTGATGGTTGATTTTCCCCCATCTCCCTCCTCTTCGGGTCGTTCAAACCCGGCTCCAGCAACCTCCGGAGAGGACGAACCGGAAGTAAGGATTGGAGAAGCCCTCACCAAGCAACAGAGGCGAGAGGCCAGACGGCTGGTTCAGCAGAACCCCGATGTCTTCTCCGAGTTGCCGGGTAGGACCAGTCTGATACGACATGACATTGTCACCGAGCCTCACCTGAAGGTACGCCTGAAGTCATACCGGGTGCCGGAGGCTCGAAGACAAGCCATATCAGAGGAAGTGAAGACAATGCTACGCCTGGGGGTTATCGAAAAATCCCGGAGTGAATGGGCTAGTCCTATTGTCCTAATACCAAAACCCGATGGCTCCTTAAGGTTCTGCAATGACTTTAGGAGATTGAACGAAATATCCAAGTTCGATCTATACCCCATGCCCCGGGTGGATGAGCTGATTGATAGGCTGGGACAGGCGCGATATTTTACCACGCTCGACCTGACCAAGGGGTACTGGCAGGTGCCACTGACGGAGTCCGCCAAGGAGAAAACCGCTTTTGTTACGCCGGAGGGTCTCTTCCACTATGTTGTCTTGCCTTTTGGGTTACATGGCGCTCCGGCCACGTTCCAGAGGTTGATGGACTTAGTGCTGGAACCCCACCAGGCGTATGCATCAGCGTACCTTGATGACATCATTATTTACAGCTCCGATTGGCAGACCCACTTGGAACAGGTACAAGCGGTGGTGGACGCGCTTCGAACAGCCGGATTGACAGCCAATCCCAAGAAATGTGCGTTGGGACTCACGGAAGCCCGCTACTTGGGCTACGTAATAGGCCAAGGAGTGATTAAGCCCCAAATTAACAAGGTTGAGGCGATCCAGAAGTGGCCTAGACCCCTGACCACGAAGCAGGTTAGGGCCTTCCTGGGTATCGTGGGGTACTACAGGAGGTTTGTAAAAGATTTTGCGGGACTATCAGCCCCCTTGACGGACCTTCTCAAAGGCAAGAAGTCCGTCATGGTGCGCTGGACTCCGCAGGCCGAGGACTCCTTCCGGGCCCTGAAGGGGGTCCTGTGTGGACAGCCCGTTCTTGTAAACCCTGATTTCCGGAAGGAGTTCATAGTACAGACTGACGCCTCGGAGGTCGGCCTGGGGGCAGTGCTGTCTCAGGTGGTTCAGGGGGAGGAACACCCCGTCACCTTCTTAAGTAGGAAGCTCACCCCTCCCGAGCGGAATTATAGCGTAGTGGAGAAGGAGTGCCTGGCGATTAAGTGGGCCTTGGAGTCCCTACGCTATTACCTGCTGGGACGTCAGTTTCGCTTGGTGACGGATCACTCTCCACTGGTCTGGATGAGGTCCGCCAAGGAACGGAATGCCCGGGTTACCCGGTGGTTCCTTTCTCTGCAGAACTTCCGGTTTACGGTTGAACACCGGGCCGGTAGGTTGCAGGGCAACGCCGATGCCTTGTCCCGCGGCCCGTGTTTGATGGCAGGAGTTCAACCCCGCTCGCTTGAACTGAGGGGGGGGGGTATGTGAGACTGTGACCGGGGTTATCTATGACGGCCGGTATGTCTCGCCCCGGTTGTGCTCACTCCATGATAGGAAGTAACTCCACTCCAGGGTTAATGCTGTTTCCCTACAGGCTTAAGGAAGGGTTAAAAGGAAACAGTAACGAGGGCAGGTGTGCCGGGTGTGAGGGAGTGATCACATCTCCCTGAGTTCTCTGCCGGAAAGGCACATATGTACTATTGTGGACTTTTTCTTTGGATAATAAACCGTGTGCTGTGAACCTTGGTGCCCGGATCCCATGTCTTCTGCAGCGCAGCCGACGACGCTACCTCACAATGTGGTTTTGCAATGATGAAGAGCAAACATAATTGGGGAAACGAAATTATGTATATGACTGCTGCGCTAATAAAGGAAACACAGTGAGAAGGGAATTGGATAAAATATGTATGAATATATAAATACTAAAAATATTTTGGATACCTGCAGTTTTGGAGGTTAATTGAGTGATCTTTAAGGAGGTAATGTAGATCCAAAGTAGTATGCAGAGTTTCACTAGTGTGACAAAAAACAAAAAGGTTTAAAATGAGAACGAAACAAAAAGGTGGGGGGGAGGGGAGAGGTGTTGAGGAGGTAATGGATTACAGTGGGGTCAAAGATATAAACTTGCCTTTTTGGGTTCCCGGATGGAGATAGGGTTTGTAGTTCCCTAGATAGTGGACTCTGAAAGGGCAACAAGGGTGTACGGCCTTTATTAGTGCAGCAGTCATATACATAATTTCGTTTTGTTTTTTTACCCTGACAGGTTCACGCGGATCCTGTCCCACTGCTTGCTCAACAAGTAGTGTAGACATTAATGACACTGTGCACCAATATTGCTTTCGAGTTTTGGCATTAACCAACCCAACTATTAAGGGCCCTTTCACACATCAGTTGTTTGGCATCAGTCTCAATCCGTTTTCTCGTCAGATTGTGGCTTAACTGATGCGACGGATTCGTTTTTTAACAGATTCTGTCATTTGACAGGATTTCGTCATTTGACGGATGACGACGGATCCTGCACCCATAGGCTTCCATTCTACCAAACGACGGACAACGACGGATCCATCACTGTCCATTTTTTCAACGTACACAAAAAACGTTACTTTAGCCGTCGTCTCAGTCCGACAGAAAAAAAAATTTTGACGGATCCATCGAACGACGGATGAAACGTGATTCTATCCATCGCTAATACAAGTCGATGAGAAAAACTGGATCCAGAGGCATCAGTCGTCGGATCCGTTTTTTTTAACAGATTGTGACTGATTGCAAAAAACTGATGTGTGAAAGGGGCCTTAGCCAACTAATAAGGGGTATAAATTTTGACTAAGGGGTACTTTGCAGGTGCGATGTCGGTGGGGTCAAATCGAAAGTGACGCACATCCGGCGTCGCTGTCGATATCGGAGTGTGTAAATCCTTTTTGATACGATTAACGAGCGCAAAAGCGTCGTAATCGTATCATCGGTATAGTGTCCGACATTTTCATAATTTTGCTGCAGCGATGGAACGATGTTGTTCCTCGTTCCCCTGCGGCAGCACACATCGCTGTGTGAGAAGCCACATGAGCAAGGAACATCAGCGTACCTGCATCCTGCGGCTCATGCCGGCTATGCGGAAGGACGGAGGTGGGCGGGATGTTTACGTCCCGCTCATCTCCGCCCCTCCACTTCTATTGGCCGCCTGCCGTGTGATGTCGCTGTGACGCCGCATGACCTGCCCCCTTAAAAAGGAGGCAGGTCGCCGACCAGAGCGACGTCGCAGGGCAGGTATGTGCATGTGAAGCTGCCGTAGCGATAATGTTCGCTTTGGCAGCTATCACAAGATATCGCTGCTGCGACGGAGTCGGGTACTATCGCGCTCGGCATCGCAGCAATTGGCTTGCGATGTCGCAGCGTGCAAAGTACCCCTTAGTAGTCTATAAATGCTCCAGTTTAACCACACTGGATGAGACACTTTTTTTTTTTTTTTTTTACCCAATCAATAAAAAAAGCAGATTGTAAATTTATTTATAGAACCATCTTTTACCATGTGTAAAATATATGCTTATTCTACACACTTGACCCCCTTAAAAGGAGTTATCCAGTATTAACATGTTGAGGACCTCTCCATGGGATGGCAGTGAAGTCCAACATGTGTTATTAGCACCTGCTGTGGACAAGTGTAAACTTATAAAGAACCGAGAAAGCACGGCTCTGTACATTGTGTAGTGGCCAATCCTGGGCGCTGCAGATCAGATTCCATTAATTTGAATAGCTGAGCTGCAGTACTGAGGATTGGCACTACACAGTATAAGGAGCTGTTTTTTGTGGCTCCTTACACTGGATACATCCAGCAATCACAGGAGCTGGTAATTTGTCTGACGTCTTCCACCGATCTTCTCCCCATGACCATCTTCAAAAACATCATCAATATGTTAGTACTGGACAGCCTTTTTAATGGTCTTTATATGAAGTGATTTATTAGAGGGACTAGTATGTATTGCGTGGAAGCAAGAAATTGTGATGCCAAACATTTATAGATTTATATGATGCATAACAGCATTCATGTACTTCAGACAGCCTAGTAAAAAATAAATAAATAATCAACCCCCAGGGCTCCGTCTGCTTGTGAAGCTAGCTTTTGATGTGTGTTTATAAAAGGCCTTGCCGCTCTGCCCTGTGATATTTAGATTTCATCATAACTTGGCTTGTAGCGGATATCAGGTCTTAGAATGTCGGCTTCATAATGAATCGTTCGGCGTTTAACCTAATCTCATGTTATCTGTTCACTTTTATTCAAACAGTTTGCCTTTTCTGGAACATAAACCAGGCTGTAGTCCTACATGACAAGCGCTTCAGCCTTGAACAAAACCAGCATTTTGCACATACCAGCATGCATTACTTCCAATGTTACTTGTAATGAAAAAGGAAAGATTTTATTTGAAGCTTGATAAGCATGTTTACGAAGATAGATGGATATACTGTCTGTTCTGCTAAGCGAGCCGTTGTCAGAACACATTCGCTAGTCTATATATTTATGTTGGTAGTTTAAGCTTCAGCACCCTACATATTATGGGGCATTTGGAGTACAGACCTCTTGAAGACAAGCCGCCTTCATATTGTAAATGAATACACGGGGGAGGGTCAGCTATTAAGTCATTTCCATATCTAATGTGGAAGAGAAAAATGGTAGTTGTAAGAGTAAAGGTCCAGTCACACTAAGCAACTTACCAGCGATCCCAACAACGATAGGGATCGCTGGTAAGTTGCTAGGAGGTTGCTGGTGAGATGTCACACTGCGACGCTCCAGCGATCCCACCAGCAACCTGACCTGGCAGGGATCGCTGGAGCGTGGCTACACGAGTTGCTGGTGAGCTCACCAGCAACCAGTGACCAGCCCCCAGTCTCCTAGTTACAGCACACATCAGGTTAATTAACCCGATGTGTGCTGCAGCTAAATGTGCACAGAGCAGGGAGCAGCGCACACTGCTTAGTGCTGGCTCCTTGCTCTCCTAGTTACAGCACACATCGGGTTAATTACCTGATGTGTGCTGCAGCTACATGTGCACAGAGCAGGAGCCGGCAGCACAGGCAGTGAGAGCGGAGGAGGCTGGTATCAAAGGTAAATATCGGGTAACCAAGGACAGGGCTTCTTGGTTACCCGATGTTTACATTAGTTACCAGCCTCAGCAGAAGCTGGCTCCCTGCTCACTGCACATTAGTTGTTGCTGTCTCGCTGTCACACACAGCGATCTGTGCTTCACAGCAGGACAGCAACAACTAAAAAATGGCCCAGGACATTCAGCAACAACCAACGACCTCACAGCAGGGGCCAGGTTGTTGCTGGATGTCACACATAGCAACATCGCTAGCAACGTCACAAAAGTTGTTCGTTACCAGCGATGTTGCTAGCGATGTTGCTTAGTGTGACGGGGCCTTAAGGGGCATTACTATAAAATGTGCAACAGCATGTGTGCTCACTACCACCATAACAAAAGATTGTAGCATAGAATACTAATTTTAAACAATTTTATTTATTTAGCGCCATTATATTCTGCCAAACTTTACAATTGAGGGGGGCATGTACACACACTCGAAACATTACAGAGTAACACAATTCGAGAGTTACTGGAGGAGTTAGAGCCCCACTTACAATCTATAAAGAAATGCCATGTCCAGACATCATTACAATAAATAGGGGTTATGATATAAAGATGCATGAGATGTCATCATCCAGTATCTAAGTACAGTTACTAAGTGCTACTGGGTGCATGGAGGATGTGGAGACAGAGGAAGAGGAGGAGCCAGATTTTTGAAGAATAATTTGACGAGGGAACAGGGGAGAGTTAAATTAGTAAAGTGGGTGATAAGCATGTCTAAAGAAAAGTGTTTTTAAAGCATACTTAAAAGTGCATTCCTAAAAACTGGCGTACCACAAAAGCAGTCTTGGAAGCACAAGTGGAAGGTTTAACATGGAGGATGTTCGTCTTAGATCTGTTGCAGAACGGAGATCGGTAAGGTGATAGACACATGAGGTAGATACAGTGGGGAAAAAAGTATGTAGTCAGCCACCAATTCTGCAAGATCTCCCACTTAAAAGATGAGAGGTCTGTAATTGACATCATAGGTAGACCACAAGTATGACAGACAAAATGAGAAAACAAATCCGGGAAAATCACCTTGTCTGATTTGGCAAGATTTTTTTTTTATTGGAAAATTATGGTGGAAAATAAGTATTTGGTCAATAACAAAAGTTCATCTCAATATTTTGTTATAGATATCCTTTGTTGGCAATGATAGAGGTCAAACGTTTTCTGCAAGTCTTCATAAGGTTGGCACACACTGTTGGTGGTATGTTGGCCAATTCCTCCATGCAAATCTCCTCTAGAGCAGTGATGTTTTGGGCATGTCGCTGTGTAACACAGACTTTCAACTCCCTCCAAAGGTTTTCTATGGGTTTGAGATCTGGAGACTGGCTAGGCCACTCCAGGACCTTCACATGCTTCTTATGAAGCCAATCCTGCGTTGCCCTGGCGGTGTGCTCGGGATCATTATCATGCTGAAAGACCTAGCCAAGTTTCATCTTCAATGCTCTTGCTGATGAAAGGAGGTTTGCACTCAAAATGTCACGATACATGGCCACGTTCATTCTTTCATGTGCACAGATCAGTTCTCTTGGTCCTTTTGCAGTGAAACTGCACCAAAGCATGATGTTGCCTCCCCCATGCTTCACAGTAGGTATGGTGTTCTTTAGATGCAACTCAGCATTTTGTCACCTCCAAATACGACGAGTTGTGTTTTGTACCAAACAGTTCTACTTTGGTTTCATCAGACCATATGACATTCTCCCAATTCTCCTCTGGATAATCCAAATGCTCTCTAGTAAACTTCAGGCGGGCCCGGACATGTACTGGCTAAAGCAGGGAAACTCGTCTGGCACTGTAGGATCTGAATCCCTAGCGGCAAAGTGTGTTACTGATGGTAGCCTTTATTACGGTGGTCCCAGCTCTATGCAGATCATTCTCTAGCTCCCCATGTGGTTCTGGGGTTTTTGCACACCGTTCTTGTAAATATTTTGACCCCATGGAGTGAGATCTTGCGTGGAGTCCTAGATCGAGGGAGATTATCAGTGGTCTTGTATGTCTTCCATTTTCTTATTATTGCTCCCACAGTTGATTTCATCATACCAAGCCACTTGCCTATTGCAGGTTCAGTCTTTCCAGCCTGGTGCAGGGCTACAATTTTGTTTCTGGTGTCCTTTGATAGCTCTTTGGTCTTCACCATAGTGGAGTTTGGAGTGTGAATGTTTGAGGTTGTGAACTGGTGTCTTTTATACTGATCACAAATACAAGCAGGTGCCATTACTACAGGTAATGAGTGGAGGACAGAGGAGCCTCTTAACTAAGTAGTTACAAGTCTGTAAGAGCCAGAAAACTTGCATATTTTTAGGTGACTAAAAACTTATTTTCCACCATAATTTCCCCAAAAAATCTTGCCAAATCAGACAAGGTGATTTTCTGGATTGATTTTCTCATTTTGTCTCTCATAGTTGTGGTCTACCTATGATGTCAATTACAGGCCTCTATCATCTTTTTAAGTGGGAGAACTTGCACAATTGGTGGCTAACTAAATACTTTTTTCCCCACTGTATATGGTCGTGAAGAACTTTGGGAACTTTGCAGGTGAGAGAGATAAGTTTGTATTATATTCTGTGACGAATAGGTAACCGGTGCAAATACTGGCACAAAGTGAAGGCCTCAGTGTAGCAGCTGGACAGATATAGGAGCCTGGCTGCGGCATTCAGGGCAAATTGAAAAAGACAAAGTTTGGTAAGAGGAAGACCAATAAGTAGCACTTCAGTAGATTAGACAAGAATGAATAAGATCGACAGTAAGAGTTTTTGCAGTTTCAAAAGTGAGAAAAGTTTGAATTCTGGAGATGTTTTTTAGATGCAGGTGACATGAGTGTGTGATTGGATGTAGGAAATGGAGAATAGTTCTGAGTGAAATATGACCTCAAGACAGCGAGCATGCTGCTTGGGAGATATTGTTAAACCAATCAAGGAAATTGCTATATCGGATATAGTTAGGTTAATAGAAGGAGGAAACAAGTTCAGTTTTGTAGAGTTTTCTTTTCAGATGGAGTGAAGATATGATGTTAGAGACAGCGGACACAATCCCTGGTATTTTGTGTTAAGGTGGGAATGATATCCGGAGAAGAGGTGTATACATGTGTGTTATTAGCATAGAGATGGTACTGGAAACTAAATTTGCTGACCATTTCTTGGTGTGTTAGATGAAAGTAAGCTGTTCTTGTATGGATGCCCTTTCTGTATCTGCCTTTGATAAAATCAGTTATGGTTCATTTTGAAGGTAAAACAATTCCGAAGTTTTACCTAAGTCAGACTTCTTTACCTTTGTAATTGTGGTCATAAATACTATCCTGTAGAATGCATTCTCTTTTTGAAAAATACTGCTGACAATGGCAATCACATTATGAACATGTTTTGTTTTTCTGTGTGGTCGAGGTTACGTCCAGGGGCCAAAAGGCTTTTGGTGCTTTAAATGGTCACTGTTGTTTCCACCCACTTTGCATACATCAGATGTACAAAATGTAAGAAACTTCATAATGTATCCTGCCCTCAGCCTCCAGAACTTGAAATTCACTGAAAAAATGTTATAATCTTTACTGCAAACTGCCAGATCACTGAGGGAACCTTTTACAGCTGCTTATTGAAGTCTATGGAGAGGAGTAGGACAGAAGGAGGGAGGAGAAAAAAGTAGCTCGTGAGAGAGTGGCACTCATAATATTGCTGCTTTCTAGTAACTTTAGACTAACCAAAGTGCTGAATTCACAGCTACATTTCTCAGTAGCTCAGTAATGCTGTAAAACGGCCTCCATACTGACATCTTTGTCTCCGTTGTGTAGGGACCTACAGTACTGTGCAAATGATTTCATCAGACTTGGGAAAAAAATACTGAAATGTAAGAAGGCTTTCAAGAACACAAGTGTTTTTATTAATAACAAAATGCAAAGTGATTAAACAAGAGAAATCTAAATTAAATCTGTATTTGGTTTAACCAACCTTTGCCTTCCAAACAGCATGAATTCTTCTATTAGTAAGATCAATGCTTCACCCAGTCTCCCCCAAACTGCATAAATGGACAGGCAAATCTTTGAAATTTAAATTCATCCACATTTCTATTTATGTTCTTCTGTATTCCCAAGTTATTAATGGTTTCCTTCATATAAAGGAGAAAAATGTTCTGGGTATGTCAGAGTTCCCAATAAGCAACTGCCTCCTGAGTTTGTTTCATTGTTTAGTGCCAGCCTATTTAGCTTGATTGATAGCTCACTGATTTACTTGCCTGGTGACACAAGTAAGGCCCCCTTCACACTTCCGTACTAGTACGTCCTTTGTCATGAAGGGGTTAACGGGAATTTGTCAGCAGGTTTTTGCCACCTCATCTAACCGCAGTGTGATGTAGGCAAAGAGATCCTGAATCCAACAATATATCACTTGGAATGACTGCACCCAGTAATCTGACACAATCCGAATTTTTAGATATAGCCATGTAGCAGAGCTGAGAGAGCTGCCCGCCGCCCACACAAGGCTCTCTATAGAGATTATACATTGACAGTGACGTGTCAATCACAGGAGGGAGTGTGCCATACTGCCTTGCATATGATTGTAGTCACAGCATTGATAACAGTCCTGCAGGTTTAAGAGGTTTGATCTTGACAAGACAGGCATCCCTGAATTCTTTGTGTTAATCCTTGCAGCATGCTGTCCTCAGCCTGCATAGCAAAACATGCTGACAGATTCCCTTTAACCTGCAGATTAACATGATATCTGAAGGTTAATAGCATTTTCCACATTATAGGTTCCCCTTAAGCCTATAGAATAACCTAGTGTGCTTGGAAGATTTGATGCAGTTTTTGAATGCAAAGGGTGTCACACCAAATACAGAGTTGATTTAGATTTATCTTTTGTTCATATTTTAGTTTTTGTTAATTGATTTAAATAAACTATTAACCATTTCAATTTTGAACCCATTCTTACTATGCATCATTTGTCTCCTCATTCGCCTACAATTTCTCCTAAGTGCTGTAGTCTTTACCCAATAGCTCAGAGACAGGTGGAAATTAGAGAGAGAAGGTTTAATGGGCGAAAATGCATTATGCAAGGCCTATAATGGCCAGGAATGCTTTTCCGTTTCAGTCAACGTTTCGGAATAAGCTGTAAATTATCAGAAAATCTTATATGAATATTACATTGCTATATTGTATGTTATGAGAGCAGTGATGTCCATCTGACTGCCCACATGAGTAATGTACCGTCCCAGGGTGAAGCAAGTTTATAGGGTACAGCTTATCTGCTCCTTGGACTGGAGCAAACATCTGTTCAGGTCCAGAAACTGGGAGAGAGAACTTTGGTATGCGTTGGTAAAGAGATAATGGAATTTTCTTTGTTGTGTTTTTTTCAATTTTAACTTTTTATTTATTTTCAAAAGAGAAATACAAATCCCACTATCACAGCGGGCCCAACAATATGGCACCCAACATGCCAATACAAAATTACACACTTTACATTTTTCAGGCAACTATGTAGTGGAGAAGAAGAACAATAGAAAAAAAGGAGAGATGAAGAAAAGAGAGGGGAAGGGGAGTGCCAGACTGCCTTAACGCAAGATATCCCTAGAACTCCAGACTCTGAACACGAGAACCCAACGCCCCAAGATAGGAACCCAGAGGACCCTCCTAGCTACACCACCGACCGAGACAGCCCCGTTTGTTGTGTTTTTTGTGTTCAATTTTGCTGTTCATTTTTACTTTATCCTAAAAGTAAACCAGACTCGATAGCAAATTCAAATATTCGGAAGAAAACTCCCATTGTTAAGTACATTCGCTTTTTATTTTATGATCTCCTCCTGATGTTACCTTCCCAGGTCTTCTGTCCCCAGCTGTCACTGCACATCAGCTGACTGAAGTCACCGCTGATCTTATACTCACCTTCTCCATTGAGGCTGCCTCTGGACGCTGGTCTCCTGCTTCCAGGCCGGCTCATGCATATGCCGTTATGCACTGCACAGCCGACCCGTAAGTAGAAGAGCGCCGGAGATAGCCGCATGGGACACAGCATTGCGGGAGACTTCAGCACCATGGACAGAAGGAGCGGGCACAGGTGAGTATCTTCCTGTGCTATCAAAATAACGCAGGGACATACCGTAGCAAATCCACCGCAAACCACGGTAAAATTGCATACGGATTTTGGGTGCAGTTCGCTGCAGTTTTTTGCCGCTGGTTTGGTAATCTTTCAGAGGGTGCAGATTTTTGTTAAGAAAAATCCATTTTCTAGTGCGCATATAGCCTCAGTCAGGAAAAAAAAAGCAAAGTGTGTGTGTCTATGTGCACAAGATTTCTGGAATCTCAGGTTTTGCTAGGACTGTAGTAAGCAGCTTTTTATTAGCATGCATTTGCATAAAACCAATGAAAATACTATACAGAAAAAAAAGCACAGTGTGAACAGAACCCAAAATAACTCCTGTGTCAATTGCCCATGAAACCAATTCCATCAGTTTTCATTTCTTAGTAAATTTTGTGCTGTGATTTGTTGCTATGGGCAACAATGACTTTGTTTTTTGTTTGTTTTTTTAAGATAGTTTTAATAAATTTGCCTGAAAGCAATGCAAAATATGATGGCGGTCTATAAATAAGCTTAATAAATAACAGAATCTCTAATATTAAAGTAACTTGTGTTAGATCACTGTTATTCGCTGTAGTCAGCCTCTTCCTGACAATATGTTGTGCACGGCTGCTATTGACGAGTATTATTTATTTCCATATGCTAGGACAGGAAGTTAATGTTGGAAGAGGAAGGAAACATCTGACAAACAGTTTTATTTTTTATAATGCATACTGCTCACACATTATATAAAGGGGTTTTGTAGGACTTAAGAAAATTGGTGTAATAGCATGGTATAAAATACGAGCACACCATTAAATACCTTACTGTTCCAGCGATCCCCATCGGTCCTGATAGCAAAGCCATCACATCCATGTACACTGGCATGAACAGCACATGATCACTGAGGCAAGTGATTAGCAGCAGTGGTCATGGGAATAATGGACTAGACCTCAATGTTGCAGGACTGGCAAGAACCACTGCAGCGGTAGAGGATGTGTGGATTTTACTTGTATTTTAACCAAGTAATTTTTGCTATAATATTAGAAAGAATCCTCAAAGTCCCTTTCCTGACCCATCCAGATCATCAACTTAAGGGTACTTTACACACTGTGACATCGCTAGCGATCTCGTTAGCGATGTGAAATTTTAGATTGCAAGTGCGATCTTTTGAGATTGCACATAGGTCATTTTACGCATGTGCGATCTCGAAAGATCGCACTTGCTATTTAGAATTTCACATCGCTAACAAGATCACTAGCGATGTCGCAGTGTGTAAAGTACCCTTTAGATTTAGAGATTAAAAAGAAAAAAGTGCAGATTGATAAAAAGTGTCTAAATCATAAACAGGATTTGTTGCTCATAGCAACCAATTGCAGGGTATCTTCCATATTTACCAAAACTGTTTCAGAAATGTAAGTTGTGCTCTACTTGCTAAGAACAATGAAGACAGTTTTTCCGTCTGACAGTTTTGAGAAGGCCAACTTTGTATAGTTAAAGGAAATTGGGCACAAGGGGTTTTGCTCTGTAGTCTGAGAGCAGAATAATGTAGGGACTAAGAGCCTGATTCCAGTGATTTATAACTTAGTAGGCTGTTTGTTGCTGCTTAAATAAAATGAGCATTTTATCAGCAGGAGCTTATCACTACAGGGCTAGGTGTTGCGTGCCTCCTGGGCCAACCATTTACCCACCATTGATTAGCAGCTTTCTGATAATGTATAGTGTACACATAAATATGCTAATCAGTGATATTGGAGGAGTTTTACGCAACTCAGCATTCCAAGCTCTTCTAGATCTGCAACAAAGAAAACGGATTCTATCACAACTGTTGCAGCCATTAAACTAAGTAATACAATGCTGAAATCAGGGTCTCTGTCACTACATCATGCTGCTGTCAGATTACACAGCAAAAACCTGCTGACAGATTCTCTTTAAATTAGTTCATCAAGGTCGTCTTTGTCTTCTATTTTAGGCATGCATTAGAATGGTTAGGGGAAGAATACTCCACAACACCATACAAAATGAGGGGTGGGTCCAGAATCTGCTGGATCGCCACCCTGAGCACAAACTCAATAACATGTCATGAATGTGAGGCCAAGAGTTTTTAGAGTGCACAAAAATACAAATTTTATTAAACACACCATACAAAAGTGAACATCCAGATGTCATAAAAACATGTTAAAAATAGAGATGGCAGATAGCCCCCCATACAAGCAATAAGAGCCAGTGCTGAAACATATTGGCTGATAAGAAGGGTTTACATTGCATATTGCCAGGTACAGAAACGCATACAAAAACTGAACGCTAGATTGCACTGCCTCTCAAATAGCATTAAGTTCCATGTGGAATATAGCACAGCAATCTGCAATAACATGCATGCATATATTAAGCATCAATCCCAAAAGGATCCATATATCCAAGCCTATGGCAGTGATGAAAAGCCCAATGTAGACAACCAGCCCATAGTATCAATAGAATGGAGGGGGGCTCCGTCTGAGGGAGGCCTCAGAAGAGCCTACGTACGTTTCAATTAAAAAATCTTCATCAGAGAAGAGGCATCTCATGGTGTCCTACCGTGACACCAGGCTTTAAATATCCATACTGTGGGTGCGGACCCGGAAGTCCCGTTAGCGGCGCTCGCGCCGGCATACAGGAAAAGTCCCGCGAGACGTCGGCCATCACGCCGTGATCGCGCATTCGCGGGAGCGGGGACGCATCACCAAGGCTCCCGCGAATGCACGCGACGTCCAGACGGCGGCGGTCACGCTCGGACAAGCCCTGCAGCCCGCGCGCTCGCACAGAGACAGCCATATAACATGGAATGATAAGTATAATGATGGATCCAAATACATATGACATGATTGTCCACAACAATGTTAAATGCAATGCATATTCAGCGTCATATTTATGGGTCCACTCCTTGTTTCTTGTATGGGTCCAAAAAGAGGTTATTTCATATGCATCTCATAAGTATGCTAATTTCTGTGTCCTATAAACATAAAAATAGAGCACATGAGTATACATAAGCCTGGATGCCATGGGGGGACACATGATATTATAAAAAGTTAAAAAGATAAAATAGACAAAGGATGCAGGTGGAGGGAAAATGGTGAGTCCTAAGCATATCAATAAGGATCAGTATCTAAAATAATACATAAATAAGAAGATATCTGCAACTACATGTAACAATTTTAGTCACTCAAACTGGGTTTCACAAGGAACCAATGACGTCACAGGAGAGGGAGAATGGAGTCAGATCCTAGCCATGTTTATAAAAATGGAGCGTAGCTCACTGACTCATTTAATCCTTTAGGAACCGTGTCAAGAGTCACTATCCACTTGGTCTCGCACTGCGCCAGGCGCTTCTTGAGGTCGCCACCCCTGATCCCTCCTGTCACCACATCAATACCCCTTATTTTTAACTTGGAGGGGTCACAGGAGTGGTGAGATCTGAAGTGCCTGGGCAGTGTCTTGAGTGTTGCTGGATCCTCCTCTGTTTTAGCCGCAGAAATGTCCCTCACGTGCTCCCTGACCATAATGCAGAGCTCTCGGGAGGTGAGTCCCACATAGGTCAGGGGGCACGTGCATGTTGCAAAATACACCACGTGTGTTGTACCACACGTGATATACTGCTTGATGTTAAAGTTTTTCTGTCCATCAGAGGAATGGAAAGTATTGCTCCGAAGGACATTGCTGCAGGGCCACACAGTGGCCACAAGGATAACAGCCCTGTGGAGGTCCGCGAGAACCAAATGGATTCAATCTCGGGGGAATATAGTGGCTCTGGACAAGAAGGTCCCTCAAATTCTTCGCTCTCCTGGAGGTCATCAGTGGCAAGAATTTCCGCTAGTGCCGGATCTGTCATTATTACCGGCCAGTTTTTGTTCAAAATGTGCCACATAGTTTCCCATTCCTGGTTGTATGTTCCGATAAATCTCACCGCAATATCTTGTTGTTTGTCCTTCTTTGGGGTATCAGCAAGCAGTTGCAGCCGGGGGGTCCTTTTGGCCCGATTATAACCAGACCGGATGCACCTGCCGCTGTAACCCTTTTCATAAAATCGATCCCTGAGATCGGCCGACCTAGCCTCAAAATTGCTGTCGGACGAGCAGATCCGTTTCATTCTCAAATGCCTCTTCCCTGATGAAGATTTTTTAATTGAAACGTACGTAGGCTCTTCTGAGGCCTCCCTCAGACGGAGCCCCCCTCCATTATATTGATATTATGGGCTGGTTGTCTACATTGGGCTTTTTATCACTGCCATAGGCTTAGATATATGGATCCCTTTGGGATTGATGCTTAATATATGCATGCATGTTATTGCAGATTGCTGTGCTATATTCCACATGGAACTTAATGCTATTTGAGAGGCAGTGCAATCTAGCGTTCAGTTTTTGTATGCGTTTCTGTACCTGGCAATATGCAATGTAAACCCTTCTTATCAGCCAATATGTTTCAGCACTGGCTCTTATTGCTTGTATTGGGGGCGGCTATCCGCAATCTCTATTTTTAACATGTTTTTATGACATCTGGATGTTCACTTTTGTATGGTGTGTTTAATAAAATTTGTATGTTTGTGCACTCTAAAAACTCTTGTCTTCACATTCATGACATGCATTAGAATGGGTTGCATCCTGAAGGAATTCTGCTTGAGATAGATGATTAAGGGCACTTTCACACTTGCGTTGAACGGCATCCGTTGCTATCCGCCGCCTTGAGGAATTACGGTAACCGTTGCAGGAAACCGTTTTATTCCTCATAGACTTCTATTAGCTACGGATAGCAACGGATGGTCTTGAGTTGCATCCGCCCTGTGGCGCATCAGTTGTTTTGTCGCTGACCATCAGTGACCATCGGGCGGAGGGAACGCTGAATGTAGCGTTTTTTGTTGCTGTAAAAAAAACGCACTCCGCAGGATTCCATTGGAATCCGTTACGAGGCATAATGAATATCTATGGTGCTGGATTCCGTTGCCATGTGTTTGGCGACAGATTCCAATGCAGGATTCCGTCATGTTCTACTGAGCATGCTCAGCATGTCCAGCAGAACGTTCTAAATCGTTTAAAAGCACTCCTGGTCTCTCTGTCTGTTGGTCGGTCGGTCTCTCTCGGTCAATGTCGGTCTATCTCTCTCTTCATGTCAATGTCGGTCTATAGGGTGCTTTACACGCTGCGACCTCGCTAGTGATCTCATTAGCGATGTAACACTCCAGATTCCACATACGATTTACCGAGTTCGCACATGTGACCGGCGCTATAAAAATGACCTATGTGCTATCTCGACAAATCTTATCTGCGATCTGGCATGTCACATCGCTAACGAGATGGCTAGCGAGGTCGCAGCATGTAAAGCACCCTTATCTCTCTCTATCAATGTCGGTCTCTCTCTCTGTCGGTCTGTCGCTCCCTCTCTCCCCCTCTCTCATACTCACCGATCACGGGCGCCGCGCTGCACGACTGTCACACTTCTCTGGCGGATTCTCCTCTTTTGAAAATGCCGGCCGCTCATTATTCCATCTAGTATTCACTGCTTTCCCCACCCACCGGCGCCTATGATTGGTTGCAATCAGATCCGCCCCTACGGTGAGTGACAGCTGTCTCACTGCAACCAATCACAGCCGCCGGTGGGCGAGTCTATATCGTGCAGTACAATAAATAAATAAATAATTTAAAAAAAAAACGGCGTGTGGCCCCCCCTAATTTTGATACCAGCCAAGGTGAAGTCACACGGCTGAATGCTGGTATTCTACGGATGGGAAGCCCCATGTTATGGGGAGACCCCCAGCCTAACAAGATCAGCCAGCAGCCACCCGGAATTGCCGCATCCATTAGATGCGACAGTCCCGGGACTCTACCCGGCTCATCCCGAATTGCCCTGGTGCTGTGGCAGTCGAGGTAATAAGGAGTTAATAGCAGCCCATAGCTGAAACTAAGTCCTAGGTTAATCATGGCAGGTGTCTATGAGACACCCATAATGATTAACCTGTAAGTGAAAGTAAATGAACACACCCAAAAAAATACTTTTTTTTGGAATAAAAGATAAAAAAAACACCCTCTTTCACCACTTTATCAATCCCCAAATACCCCTCCAGGTCCGGCGTAATCCAAACAAGGTCCCTCGACGCATCCAGCTCTGCTACATGAAGCTGTCAGGAGCGGATGTAGAACTCCGCCGCTCTCTGTCAGGTCCAGGCAGCAACTGAAGTGAGTCGCACTTTCAGCGGGGACGTCACTGAGGTAATGTGTGCGGCGATGATGGGAGCGGTAGTGCCGGTGTATATGCGGTGATGATGAGTGCGGTAGTGCCTGCGTGTGTGCGGTCATGATAGGGGTGGTAGTGCCAGTGTATGTGCGGTGATGATGGGTGCGGTAGTGCTGTGGTGTGTGCCGTGATGATGATGAGTGCAATAGTGCCGGGGTGTGTACAGTGATGATGGGTGTGGTAGTGCCGGGATGTCTGCAGTGATGATGATGAGTGCGGTAGTGGCTGCATGTGTGCGGTGATGATGGGGGTGATAGTGCCTGGGTGTGTGCGGTGATGGAGTGCGGTGATGATGGGTGCGGTAGTGCCGTGATGTGTGCAGTAATGATGATGAGTGCAGTAGTGCCGGGCTTTGTGCTGTGATGATGGGTGCGGTAGTGCCGGGGTGTGTACAGTGATGATGAGTGCGGTAGTGTCGGAGTGTGTGCAGTGATGATGATGAGTGCGGTAGTGCCGGGGTGTGAGCAGTGATGATGGGGGCTCTCTCTCAGCTTAACGCAACGCTTTATTTCACAGGAATCCGTTGCCTTTATATCAACTATTTACAACGCATCCATCACATGTGTTACACAACGCATTTTGATGCATGCCGCTCAACGCAAGTGTGAAAGCGGCCTAAGAGCTACTGTGCAGTAGAGCAAGTTCCTGCCAGACTGAGTAGCAGCTTTGTGAATGAACTTAGGCTATCTACTCACTCAGCCTGACAGGTTTATAATGCACAAAAAAAGATGAATCACTATCAACAAAAGCTCAGCAGGTACTGAATATGAAGTAGGTCGTTATTATGAGGACAGCACGTTTAAGAGTGGTCTTAGGTCCTGAGGAAGAGATTAGACTAATACAAAACGTTTTGTTCTTATAATAGTCTTTGAACTTCATCTTCAATGCCAGCAGCGGTTTTGGTGACAGGGGTTCTCTTCGTACATTGACTTCACATTCATATATGTTTTTATTATTCAAAGAAAGGATCTGTCACCAAGTGAAAAGTGGCCAATTTTTTCTATTGTTTTAGTCCTTCGGCTTCACTCACTGGTTTTCTGTTTATTTTTTAAAATCCTCCATATGATTCCAGAGATATGGCCATTTTTATTTAGTGTTTCCAATATGCTCATTTTTATGGTCTGTAGGAAGGGGTTGTTCCTCACAGGATTCTACACGTGGGAGTGTATTTAGTATGTGAGCAATGCCCCTTTTATGTAGAGCAATCAAACATATACTAAATCACGTCCGGCCCATGGCCGGATACGTGATTTAGTATAGGTTTGATTGCTCTACCTGCTACTGATTTTAGATTGATCTGTGTTAATTTGTTAGGATTAAAAGTTAAGTTTTATTAATCTTTAGCTTAGGTTACCTCTAGTTGCCCTTTGGGCAAATTGTGTTTGCGTTTTATTTTTCTATTTCAGTATTTCTCACGGATAACAAATCTAATGCAACTAAATGTGGAATCCGAACATTTTTCTTTAAGATTTCCCAGAAAAATGCTCGGGTTCCCCATTGACTTTCATTAGGTTTGTTAATCGGTACGAATAGTACTAGGTATTCACTACGAATAACCAAAACCCGAATGTTTATAATTCACTCATCACTAATTATCACCAAAGTAAGAAAAATTAGTATGTGAAAAAGCCTATCGACTATAATTGATACATGTCCAATCCACAAAAAAATAAAACCTAACGCTTTAGCCTCCTAGAGTGACAGACCATGACAGATGCAGTTTTTACGGCATGGTCCATAGGCCTTCATTTGCAAACCATTCTTACGCAGGAAAGATTTTTTTCTCTGACGCCTCATTGGGGGACACAGGACCATGGGTGTTATGCTGCCTATCCATAGGAGGACACTAAGTAGATGCAAAAGCATAGCTCCTCCTCTGCAGTATACACCCCCTGGCAGTGTTTTAAGGTGAGATCCCCCCTGACTGGTTTCCCAGACAAAGGGAGACAAGACGCTGCAGGGAAAGCTCCCAGGACATTTACAGTATTTATGTGCAAGGAGCAAGGATCCTGCACACACAGTGTTAACTTTCTCTAGCTTGCTGGCTGGAGGAGGGGAAAGTTCTGCTGTTTGCAGAAAGTCTTGCAGATAATTTCCCGGTGGCAGGGGGGAGGGCCCAGGGCTCAGGGACTCACGCTGTTTATTATCTGCTCTGTTTATTTACTCTAGCAGAAAAGCCGGCTGATAACCACAGGTGACAAGCTGTGTGCTGACTGTAGGGAGAGGGAGGAAAACTCAGAAGTTCCCTTCCCGCCATTTTTTTTTTACTACCCACAGCAGGGAGGGCACACTGGCTCATCTTCCCGCTCTTTTAGCGCTAAGCCCCACCCCCCCACGGCCGCGATAAGCCCTGCCCCCCCAGGAAAGCGTGCGAAGATCTTCATAGAGCTTAACCCTTCCTGAGGACAGGGCCATCGGCTGATTCTGGTGAGGTGCTTGCTTCAATTGTAGCTCTGCTGAGCATTGCTCCCCCTCCTGGCATACTCCTATTAGGAACATGCAGAAATCTAAGGGCACTAAGAGTACTAAGGCCCACATAGTCTATTATTCAGCCTGCACTGCCTGCCACGCTGAGCTACCACATAAACACACCTCTTCTCTCTGTGAGTCCGGTGCCCCTATAGCCCCCCCAAGACCCCCCCTGCCACCACCACCGCAACCGGCAGCCCAGAACCTAGGGCCCCAGCCCACCGGAATGGGCACAGTTTCTGTACCAATCCATGGAAAAACTGTCACAGAACCTGGTTCTGGCTATGCAATGTCGTCCTCCACACCCTTCTGGGTCCCTGGACGGAACACAGCCTGAGGATACCCCTATGGAGGATCCTTCTGAGGTAATCCGGGCACATGTTTCACCGGTTGCAGGGATCAGGAAAAGAGCACACGGCCGGGTGTCTCCAGCGGGCTCTTCCTCGGGAGCACACAGGGCAGGCTCTCCTACACGCTCCACGGCTTCTGAAGAGCTGGAGGAGGGAGAATGCTGTTTGTACCAGGAGGATTCCTTGGTTTCAACACCCCCAGATGATCAAACTGCAATAGACTCCCTTATAGCAGCAATCAACCAAACTCTGCATGTGGAGGATCCCCCATCCACTACCACTGACCATGTGGTCTCCTTTAAGTGGGCAAGGAAACCCCAAAAAGGTTTTCGCTGATCACCCAGAGTTTCAGGATATCCTCACAAAGCAAAGGGAGAAGCCTGACAGGCGCTTCGGTAACCGAAAACTCATGGAGTCCCGGTACCCTTTTGCCTCACCTGCCACTAAGGGCTGGGCCGAACCGCCCTCGGTCGACCCCCGGTCTCCCGCCTTACCATAAAGACGCTCCTGTCTTTACCCGATGGTTCTTCCATCAAGGACCCGACACACAGACAGGTGGAGCACTCCAAGAAGTCTCTCACGGGCCTTCCCTTTTTTCCAGACCGATTGTTTGGCGAACGTCTGGACAAGCTCATTTCTGACGCCACGGGAGGAAAGAGTACCTCCCTCCCTCAGCTGACGTCCAGGACGTCCTTCACCAGACGTCCACAGTCCTCGTTCCGCTCCTTTCGGAACTCATTTGGTTGGTCGACATCCCGTGCTGTCCCCGCCACAAGCCGCGGACTACGCAGGGACCGAGCTTCTCAGCTCTCCCCGAAACCCACTTCGTCATGGCAGCCTAGACCGAAACAGTCCAGGACTAGGGAGACTCGGCCACGACGTTTTCCCCCCTCATGACTCCTTCAGCGCCCCGGAAGACACATTCATTGTAGGAGGTCGACTGCGGCTCTTTCAACACATCTGGGCTGCCGCCTCAGACGACAAATGGGTGCGAGACCTTGTGTCTTCCGGTTACCACATAGAATTTCGGACCCGACCTCCGAGTTGGTTCTTTCTCTCAAACCCCCCAAAGACTCGAAAACGACACAAAACTTTTTTCTCAGCAATCCACTCGCTCCAAACAGCAGGAGTGATAATACCTGTCCCAGACGACGAGAAGTTCGGGGGTTTTTATTTCAACCTCTTTGTGGTCCCCAAAAAGGATGGGTCAGTTCGACCCATCCTGGACCTCAAACATCTAAACAAACATGTGCACGTACGGAGATTCAGAATGGAGTCCCTAAGGTCCATTATTGCATCCATGGTCGAAGGTGATTTCCGCGCCTCCATAGACATCAAGGACGCGTACCTGCACATACCCATCACCCCAGATCACCAAAAGTTCCTCCGCTTCGCAATTCAGGACTCCCACTTTCAATTCGTAGCTCTACCCTTCGGCCTTGCCACCGCACCAAGGGTCTTCACCAAAGTCATGGCGACCGCCATGAGCGTCCTTCACGCCAGGGGAGTAGTCATTCTCCCTTAGTTGGATGACCTCCTCATCAAAGCCCCCTCCTTCCGCGACTGCTCAACCAGCGTACAGATCACTGTGGACATCCTATCCCGCTTAAGGTGGCTAGTGAATCTGGACAAATCATCCCCGATCCCATCACGATCGATCACCTTCCTGGGCATGTCCCTGGACACCCGTCGGGGCTTGATCCTTCTCCCTCAGGACAAGGCGTTCGCTCTTCAACGAGTGGTACGCTGCCTTCTACGTCCTCAGTCTCGCTCCATTCGATTCAGCATGAAAGTGCTCGGCAGGATGGTGGCGGCTATGGAAGCAGTACCCTTTGCTCAACTGCACCTCTGCCCACTGCAGCTAGCCCTTCTAGCGGCCTGGGACAAGAGCCCCCTTCTCCCTGGACAGACATCTTCACCTGACGCCTTCAGTCAGGTACGCACTCCGCTGGTGGCTTCAGTCCTCATCCCTATCGAAGGGGAGATCTTTTCTCCCAGTGAACTGGCTGGTCCTGACCACGGACGCCAGCCTCCTAGGCTGGGGAGCAGTGTACCGGCACCACACTGCTCAAGGACGTTGGACGCCCCAGGAGTCTTTCCTTCCCATCAACATCCTGGAACTCCGCGCGATCTTCCTCGCGCTCAGAGCGTTCTGCCCTCTGCTAGCGGGTCGTCAGATTCGAATCCAATCGAACAAAGCGACAGCTGTAGCCTATATCAATCGGCAGGGGGGCACCCGCAGCAAAGCGGCTTATCTCGAGGCCTACAAGATCCTCAGCTGGGCCGAATCGACGGGATCAGTGATATCAGCGGTACACATACCGGGGGTAGAGAACTGGGCAGAAGACTTTCTGAGTCGCCAAGGCCTGGCTGCCGGAGAATGGTCTCTCTACCCAGATGTGTTTCTACACATCTGCACTTGCTGGGGCACACCAGACGTGGACCTAATGGCCTCAAGGTTGAATGCAAAGGTACCCACGTTCATAGCCAGGTCACGCGACCCGCAGTCCATCGGCGCGGATGCTCTAGTCTGCTCCTGGCACCACTTCCGCCTGCCTTACATATTTCCACCTCTACCCCTGCTGCCGCGGGTAATCAGGAAGATCAAGGCAGAGGGAGTCCCGGTGATACTGATAGCACTGGACTGGCCCAGGCGTGCCTGGTACGCCGAATTGGTACAAATGCTCACAGACGCACTGTCGCCTTCCAGACATCCCAGACTTGCTGACCCAAGGGCCCATTTCCCATCAGAACCCCAGAGCCCTGAAGCTGACGGCATGGCCATTAAGACCTGGGTATTAACAAGAGCGGGATTCTCCCTCGCGGTTATTGCCACCATGATCAGCGCCTGAAAGCCTGCTTCATCCCGCATTTACCACCGTACGTGGAAAATCTTCCTTTCATGGTGCAGGGAAACTAACGTCCAGCCTATGCCTCTGGCCATCCCCAGAATTCTCGACTTTCTACAGTCTGGCTTGCAAGCGGGGTTGGCTCTCAGTTCCCTTTAAAGGGCAGGTCTCAGCGCTCTCAATCTTCTACCAATGCCGCCTGGCTCAAAAACCACAAGTCAAGACCTTCATCCAGGGTGTTTCCCATCTAGTTCCCCCGTACAAACGGCCGCTGGAACCATGGGACATCAACCTCGTTCTGGACGGTCTCCAGAGGTCTCCCTTTGAACCCCTCAAGGAATCCTCCCTTGCTCTTCTGTCCTGGAAGGTAACATTCTTAGTGGCAATTACGTCCATCAGACGGGTTTCGGAGCTGGCAGCACTCTCTTGCCGCGAGCCTTTTCTGATCTTTCACCAGGACAAGGTGGTTCTACGCCCCCTTCCGGATTTCCTTCCAAAGGTTCTTACCCTGTTTCATTTGAACGAGGACATTGTCCTGCCTTCCTTTTGTCCACACCCGGTTCATAGGGTGGAAAGGTCTCTGCATTCGTTAGACCTCGTCAGAGCTCTCAGATATTACATATCCAGGACAGCCCCCTTTAGGAAAACGGACTCTTTGTTCGTCATTCCTGAGGGGCCTAAGAAGGGACAGGCAGCTTCAAAGGCGACGCTGGCTGGCTGGATACGCTCTACGATCCAGGAAGTCTACCGCTTGCAACTCAAGCCCATTCCTAGTGGGCTGCGGGCTCATTCCACACGAGCAGTTGGAGCTTCGTGGGCCATTCGGCATCGGGCTTCAGTGGAACAGGTGTGTAAGGCTGCGACCTGGTCTAGCCTACATACGTTTTCAAAGCATTACAGAGTCCATACCCAGGTTTCAACTGAGGCAAATCTGGGTAGGAAAATTCTGCAAACAGCAGTAGAACTCCTCTCTCAGTAGGCGCTCCAGGCTGTCTGGGACTGGTTCCTAGTCCTTGGGTTGTGTTGTCTTCTTTTATGTTTCCCACCCATGGACTGCTTTAGGACGTCCCATGGCCCTGTGTCCCCCAAAGAGGCGTCAGAGACAAACGGATTTTTGTGTACTCACCGTAAAATCGTTTTCTCTTAGCCATCATTGGGGGACACAGCACCCACCCTGTTGCCCTGTTGGGCCTTGGTTTTCTCAGTACCTTATTTGGTTATGACTCTTTTTTTTCTCATGTTCCTCTGTTGAGGTAAGTTTTTACTGGTTTTTTTCTCCTACTGCTTGTGTACTAAAACTGAGCTTGCCTGGCCCAGCCAGGGGGTGTATACTGCAGAGGAGGAGCTATGCTTTCGCATCTACTTAGTGTCCTCCTATGGATAGGCAGCATAACACCCATGGTCCTGTGTCCCCCAATGATGGCTAAGAGAAAACGATTTTACGGTGAGTACACAAAAATCCGTTTTTTGAAACCCTGTGCAATAATTATAGCTTTACCTTGTTATATATAGAATTTGTAAAAAAGGGAAAACAAACCAATGTACACTAAAAGCTGAAGGGAGTCTTAAACCCTTAACAACCAATGATGTACATAACACGTCATAAGTAATTCCTGCATCATGACATGGTATGCATGTCATGGATTTAAACTAACACGGTGTGAAAACACACAGTGACACCTCTGTGTCAGCAGCTGTCAGAACAGCTAACCGGAACGCGAAGATATTGTGGAACCAATTTCAGTGGTCCCCCCTCTCTGATCACAGTGATAGTTCATTCAATCTGACTTAACATGTAATTAGTGGGAGGTGCTGAAATATCAGCACTTCCCCATACGATCACTGCATGAGCTCTGCTTAGCCGATAAACAAGCTAAGTAACAGTCTGGGCCGGAACACATTCTGCCCCTGACTGATTAACCCTCTAGATCCCACGATCGATAGCGATTGTGGCATTTAGAAGGTTGTTGGAGGCAGGGGGCTCAATGACTCATCCCAACTGGGCACTCCTGAAATGACGGTGGTTGTCATGGCACCCAGAGGTCAAACAATGACCTATTGATGTGCCAGGTATGGTGGCCTTTTAGACCCAGCCATAGGCAAGGTATAGCAGGCATTTTGTCAATGTAATCTGACAGATTTCATGTATATTACACCAATAAATACAATTATACAGTGAAACCTTGGATTACGAGTAACCCAGCTTTTGAGCATTTTGCAAGACGAGCAAAGATTTTTACAAATTTGTAACTTGGTTTACGAGCAATGATTTGCATTATGAGCAAATGCTCACGGCACACAATTCCTATTTCATCCTTTCACTGCTCTCTGACCCGCCCCCGGCTCGGTGTATGCCTGAAAGTAACTTTCTATTCTATTTCTATACAGTACAGTACTCTTTTGTACAGTAAGTATATACTATATATTGTTTATCATAATTTGTGGATACAGTACTGTACTGCCTTGTACTGTAATCTGCTTGTGCGCCATTCTTCACATTTTACTTAGTTGTGCTCCTATTTTGATGAGAATATATTTGGGGTGGTTTTTTTTTGTCTACACAATAAAGATTGTCATATTTATACTGTACATCATTTTTTCTCTCTATAATGTACCTCCCCCTCTCACCGCGGGCTTGTGGGTACATAATGGTACTGAAACAATGGGCATAACATGCAGTTTAAGTTGTTTTATTGGTTTTACTGTACAGTACTTTGTATTAGTGTACAGTAATAATTTTATATTAACAGTACAATATTTTGTATTACTGTAATAAGTTTTTATAAATACAGTAAATATTTTTGGATTGTGGAATGAATTGTCTGTTTCAGTGATTTCCTATGGAAAAATTCGATTTGATATAAGAGTAACTTGTTTTAAGAGCACACTCCCGAAACAAATTCTGCTTGTATTCCAAGGTTCTACTGTATATGTAAAAACTAATAAAGTACATATATTTGGCATCGTTGTGTCCAGAACGACACAACCTATAAAATTGTGCCACTATCCCTTACAGTGAACACTGTAAAGTGAATAAATAAATAACTACCTCTGCAATAAGTGCAATAAAATGCAATCAAAAAGACAAATGTAAATAAAAATGGTATAGCTGAAAACACCTTGTCTCGCAAAAACCAAGCCACCACACTGCTCCATCAGCGAAAAAATGAAAAAAGCTATAGCTTTCAGAATACTGCAATGCAAAAGCATTACCGTATTTTTCGGACTATAAGACACACTTTTTTTTCCCCCAAATGTGGGAGGAAAGTGGGGGGTGCATCTTATAGTCTGAATGTGGCTGCGGGCAATGAGGGTGCTGCGGGCAATGAGGGTGCTGCGGAGGAGCGGGTCATCGGGGGCACGAGCAGGCTGTAGCAGCGCCTGCCGTGACCATGTGGGCCCACTCATTACATATACACGCCCGTCCTCCCGCCCATCATCCCTCAGCGCTGAAGCCAGCGCTGACAGGTGGGCAGGGGGTGCACGCATAATTAACAGCCGGCCCTCATGATCACCCCTGGCACCTACAGCCTGGAGAGACCATGTGCTGCTATATTCACTGCCCCCCGCGCATCATCATCAGGGTGGGCTGCAGTGAATATTACGGTATACTCACCAGTCACTTCCCTGCAGCATCGCGATCTCCTCCTGTCTGTGCCAGCCAGCTGATCTGTGTAGAGAGCGGTGAGCATAGCGATGACGTCATCGCTGTGCGCACCGGTAGTCTCCACGCAGGTCAGCTGACAGGAAGAGGAGCGATGCTGCAGACAAAGGTGACGGCTCCACACAGATCAGCGGCGCTGCTGCCGCCACAGACAGGGGCAGGAGCAATGCTGCATGGAGCGAGGAAAGGTGAGTATAAACGTTTGGGGTTTTTTGTGTGACACAGGATACATGCCATATAGCAGGATGGGGTATATAGCAGGATGGGGCCATATAGCAGGATGGATGGGGGTATATAGCAGTATGAGGGCATATTCCAGGATGGCAGTATATAGCAGGATGGGGGTATATAGCAGGATACCAGTATATAGCAGGATGCCAGAATATAGCAGGATAAGGGCATATACCAGGATGGGGTACATATATACAAGGATGGGGATCATCTACAAAGCAGCAGGATCATTACCAAGATGGCAGAAAATAGAAAAAGTAGTTCAGCTCACCCTTCCTAAAGTCCAGGTCAGGATCGGTGTTGGTGCACGGAGCTGCCCTGGCCTCAGGCAGAACACAGACAAGGAAACTAGAGTATGATCTCCAGCACTTCAAAGACGGTTAAAAATATTTATTGAGGTTCTATTAAAAAAGATCCATCGATCATGAAAACAGTGAGGGGGGACACATTAAGAGAAATCCAACATGTTTCAGCTAGTAGAGCCTTATTCAAGGATTGGCAATCCTTGAATAAGGCTCTACTAGCTGAAACATGTTGGATTTCTCTTAATGTGTCCCCCCTCACTGTTTTCATGATCGATGGATCTTTTTTAATAGAACCTCAATAAATATTTTTAACCTTCTTTGAAGTGCTGGAGATCATACTCTAGTTTCATTACCAAGATGGGGTACCTTAGTAGAGAATTTGAGGACATTACCCCCATAACAGTGTCAGCAGCAGATCCTCGCCCCATAAGTGTCATGACCACATTTTTTGCTTCAAATTTTACTTTCCTCCTCTAAAACCAGGGTGCGTCTTATGGTCCGGTGCGTCTTATAATCCGAAAAGTACGGTAGCTTTTGTATAAAATTGTTATTATGTTTAATTGGCAAAACATAAAAACATGATCTAAATGTGCTATCGCTGTAATCGTACTGACCTGAAGGAAAAAGCTGTCATTCCTTTTACGACACAGTGAACAGCATAACAAAAACTAAAAAAAATTCTGAATTGCTGGTTTTTGTTCATTCTGCATCACAAAAATCTGAATAGAAAGAGATAAAAAAAAAACATTGTGCCCAAAAATGGTTCCGGTAAAAACTCCAACTCATTCCACAAAAAACAAGCCTTCACATATCTGCAGACTTCTGTCGGCAGAAATATCGAAAAATTCTATTTTTGTGTGGGATGTTTGCCAAACATAAAAAAAAATCTATATAAATTTGGTATCACTGCAATCGCACTGACCCGAAGAATAAAACAGTCTAATCACTTATACTGCATGGTGAACGCCCTAAAAAAACCCCCACAATTCTTGACCTGCTGTTGATTTGTTCATTCTGCCTCCCAAAGATCACAGTAAGGTTCTGCTCACATTTATCCTGCACTCTATACTGAGCGCTTACATCGGGGGTTTCCATGTAAATTTCTGAAATATGTGATTCAGACACAACACTAACAGAACATTTACTATAATGAGACAGATTGATTCACTTTGGACTGTTTGTTCTTTGATTTGATCATGGCCAACTTTTTAGGTGTGCATAAAAGTTCAGTTGACCACCTCTTTGTGCATATCTTAAAAGACGGACATTGCGGAACAGAAGAGACAGAGTCTAGAGTGTCTCTGCTTCCTCATAAGTAAATGGCTTCCTTTAGAAGTTTCATCTGAATCACTTACTTTGTAAATTTAGATGGAAACCAAGTTATAAGTGCTCAGCGTAGAGCATGAGATAAATGTGAACTGATCCAAAATATTACATGCCTCAAAATGCCACCAATAAAAGCTTCTACTTAACCCACACAAAATAAGTCCCCACTCAGGATTGTCATCTGTTAACAGAAATGTAGGGGGTTTCCACGCTACTGCTAGCACAAAGGCTCCTGATAAGTGTTAAAGCTTCTCGCCCACACAAAAAAAAAAACAGCGAAGTCTGTGCTCTCAAACCCAAATGTCCCTCTCCCTTCTGAGTCCCGCTGTGTGCCTAAACCACATGTAGCATCTACATTTACTGTATGACATTTCTGTAGCAAGGAGAGCCTGCTGAATTTACAGAGTACAGGTCTCCAGAAGCTCAAGCTGGGCACAATATACGGCCACTACAATGTACTGGGCACTTCAATGACAGATTTGCATTATTACTCTGAAACATTAATTGCAGCTTGTTTCTGGAATACACCCATGGAATCAAAATCATCACTACACCACTATATGAATTCCCAGAGGTGTGTAATTCCAAATTGCGGTCATTGGAGGTAGGTTTTTGCTCTTCTGGCATTAGGGGCTCTGTATATGGAGTCAGGAAACTAGGAAATCTTCAGAAACGCTGCGCTCCAAAAGTCAAATAGCGCTCTTTCCCTCCCGAGTCTTGCTGTGTGACAAAATAGTACTGTACAGATACATATGGGGCATTATGTTCACAAGTAACTGTAATAATTATGAGATCATATTTCGCTATTTTCCCTTGTGAAAATGTAAAATTTGGGGCTGAAACAACATTTTAGTGGTAAAAATTAATTATTTTTTTTCTTTACTGCCCAATGGTATAACATTGTGTGAAAAGTGGTGTCAATATGCTTACTGCACCCCTAGATGATTTGATTAAGAGGTGTAAAATGGGGTCACTTATGGAGCGTTCTGCTGTTCTGGCATCTCTCCTGTTACCCTTGTGAAGTTAAAAGTGTGGGCCTTCAGCATCCTTTTTGTTGCAAAAAATCTCCATAAAATTTCTTATTCACGGCCCAATATTACAAAATTCTATGAAGCACCAATGGGTTCAAGATGCGTGCCACACCCCTAAATAAATTCCTTGAAGGCTGTAGTTTCCAAAAGGGTGTCGCTCATGGGGTGCTTCTGCTGTTCTGCAACCTTGTTAGCTCTCCAAATGCGACATAGCATCCACAATCTATTCCAGACAATTTTGCATTCCAAAAGTCAATTGGCGCTCCTTCCCATCCGAGCCCTGCCGTGCACCCAGAAAGTAGTTTTCCATCACATATGGGGTATCCTTGTACTCAGGAGAAATTGCACAACATATTGTAAGGTCCACTTTCTGCTGTTATCTTTGTGAAAGTAAAAAAAAATTGGGCTAAAGCAACATTTTTGTCTAAAAAAATAAAATTTTTCCTTTTTTACTACTCAACATTATAAAATTCTGTAATGCCCCTGGAGTTTCAAAGTGCTTACCACACCTCTAGATAAATTCCTTGAGGGGTGTGATTTACAAAATGGGGTCACTTGTGAAGGTTTTCTACTGTTTAGAGATATCAGGGGCTGTGCAAACATAACATGGTGTTCACTATCTATTACAGAAAATTTTGTGTTCCAAAAGTCAAATGAGGCTCCTTCTATTCCGAGCCCTGCTGTGCACCCAAACAGTAGTTTTCCACTAAATATGGGGTATCAGCATACTCAGGAGAAATTGCACAACAAATTATATCATGCACCTTCTCCTGTTACCATTGTGACAATACAAAATTTGGGGCTAAAGCAACATTTTTGTGGGATATAAGTAAAAGTTTAATATTTTTCCTTCAACGTTGCTTTTAGAATGGTGTCAATTTCTGTCACGTAGACCAGAGGTCCCCAACTCCAGTCCTCAAGGCCCACCAACAGTGCAGGTTTTTGGGATTTCCTTAGTATTGCACAGGTGTTAATGTAATTACCTGCCCAGGTGCTGGTTCCAACAGCAGTGCAATGCTAAGGAAATCCTGAAAACATGCACTGTTGGTGGGCCTTGAGGACTGGAGTTGGGGAACCCTGACGTAGACCAATCAGTCACTTGAAATTTAATGTGGTCCCTAAAAAAAAATGGATTTTGCAAATTTTTGGGGAAAAAGGAGAAATTGCTAAAAAACGTATAACCCTTTTGACTTCGTAACAAAAAAAAAATGTTTCAAATATGATGCAAATGTAAAGTATAAATGGGGCAACTGCTATTAATTTTAAGTTTGAAAATTGGGAAATTTTCAAATTTTTTGCCACATTTTCATTATTTTCTTAAATATACGCTAATAATATAGAGCAAAATTTACCACTGACATGAAGTACAACTTGTCATGAGAAAAACATTCTCAGAATCACTGGGCTATGTTGGAAGTGGTCTGAATTGAAAATTGGGGCTCGGTCATTAACGTACAAAGTGGCTTGGTCCTTAAGGGTTAAAAAAAAAAAAAAAAAAAGCGTATCCCTTTGGGAAGTTATCTCTCACTTATATGATTGGATTACTGAAGTGCTTGAATGTAGTTTTCTCTAATTCATGCAATGATGGGTGCCAATAAATCACTCTTGGCATGCAAGCCCTTAGAGAGTTTGATAATATTTACATAGCGGAGCAGCTCTTTACCCAAATATGAGAATACACTGGGGACGTTAAGTAAAATGTCAGTGTTTTTTTGTTTCTTCTAAACTTGACAAATTTGTGTGGTCTTGATCTGATGGCATTTGTTGTGCAATAGATTGTAATATATGCCTGAGTGATAAGAATGTACAGTGGGTACAGAAAGTATTCAGACCCCTTTAAATTTTTCACTCTTTGTGTCATTGTAGACATTTGGTAAATTCAAAAAAGTTCATTTTTTTTCTTCATTAATGTACACTCTGCACCTCAGCTTGACAGAAAAAAAACAAACGCAGAAATTTTTGGTCGTAAGTATTCAGACCCTTTGCCCAGTATTGAGTAGAAGCACCCTTTTGAGCTAGTACAGCCCATGAGTCTTCTTGGGAATGATGCAACAAGTTTTTTTTACATTATTTTTTACCAAATGGCTGCAATAAAACAAAAAGTGAAAAATTTAAAGGGGTCTGAATACTTTCCGTACCCACTGTATAAAGTACGGCCAGTAATTACTAGCTGCATATGTGCTTTCACGCTTTAACCACAGAAATCACAGCAGGTTTTCTAGTTTCTCACTGACATTAGTCAGGTGTAAGGGTACTTTCACACTTGCGTTTTTTCCTTCAGTCACAATCCACCGTTTTGGAAAACAGCGCAATCTGTTAACGGATTCCGCTGCTTCCCATAGACTTGTATGGATGACGCATTGTAACTGATGGTCCTGCGTTGCATCCGCCAGGCAACGCTGCGTTGCATCTGTCGGGTGGAAAGATTGCAGCATGTAGTGTTTTTCTGCGCTTCCCAGAGCGCCGAAAAAAATGCAACGTGCTGGATTCCGTCGGTTTCTGTCATTTTTATAATGGAAGCCTATGATAGCGGAATCCGGCTGAATCCGTCATTTTACAGATTCCTGTGACGGATCCGTCTTTACACAACTGCTCATGCTCAGTTGAGTAAATTGCTGAAAAAAAACTACAACGGATTCCGTTGTTTTGCAGGATCCGTCGCATCAGTTGTGCCACTATATGCAACGCATCCGTTACATCCGTCACACAACGCAATGCTACAGATGCCGCACAATGCAAGTGTGAAACTAGCCTAAGAAGTGATAGTAACTTATGAATTGACCAGGTCACCATTACCAGGATTGGCTTTATTATATAACCTTGTTATGTTGCAACTATCATAGAGCGAGTCCAATACATGGAGTTACCAATTCATAAGTGGAAGTGCAAAATTATTAATCAACATACCCTGTTATGTTAGAAATGATGATTGCTGCAGAGAAGTATTCCATACAGCACTTGTCCATCTCAAGCTATATGCACAAGTAACAGATTTGCTGCAGCGTTTGTTTCTCCAGCAAAATCTGCATGTGTTACTTGTGGATTCTGATGCATGTTTGGCACATATTTTACCCTATGCATTTGCAAAAGGGTGAAAATGTGCAAAAAGAATTGACATAATTTAGATTTTAAAACCTGTAAACAGTTTGTAATGTGTAGATAAGATTTTTAACATCACATCTCCTTTAAAGGGTACTTAATGGGTCAGGGGAAATTTTTAATGAACACCCCTGGTATATCCGGGACTTTAAAAAGAATAAATAAATGTGCCTAAGCACTAAAAGGCAGGTAGTTCCTACTTACCTGCCTGTTGTGCTCAGTGCGGTTGTTCGGCGGCATAGAGTGGTCATATACCATTAATTTCAGCAATCTATATGTTTCCACTGACATCACGTCAACAGAGCAATGGTTTATTTTTTGTTCTGCTCTGTAGATGGAGCAGAACAGCTGACGTCACGCTGATTGACAGTTGGCTCCCCCAGTTAGGTAGTCGACTGCCAATCAGCATGACTTTGATTGTCTCTCCCTATCTACAAAGCAGAGCGGAAAAGAAGCCCCCAGCCTGTCAACTTTATCTTTGGCAGGAGCTGTCTGTGACTGCTCTATTTCGGAAAATCACGGCACCGGACACAACAGGCAGGTAAGTAGCAACTACCTGCCTGTTAGTGCTTACACTTTTTTTTTTTTTAAGTTCTGGATACACCCTTTAATTTGTTCTGTACTAGTGCTCATTCACACAACTTTTTTTTTTTTTTACCTATGAGAAAATGGACCAAACAGACAGCACATGGATGGCATCTGACTGCTGTCTAATTTATATTTTTTTCTTTCATAGATCCATAAACTTGGATTGCCAATTTTGATTCGACACTTGGATCAATATCAGACATGTGTCCATAATTTTACATGGACAACTCTGTCCGAGGAAAGATCAGGCATGTGAACAGACTGTCATAGATATGAGTGCGATCCATGAAAAAAAATGAATAGCATTCATTTATGAAAAACTGAAGAGTGAATAAACACTTATGCTTCATATATTTAGTTTTAGGGATGAGAAGACCCGTGGAAGTTCGGGTCCTCCGGGTTCAGCTGGACTTTGGTTAAAAGTTCGGATCGGGATCCGAACTTGACCCTGAATATGATATACGTCAATGGGGACCTGAACTTTGTTGCTGTAAAATGATCATACTAAAGCTGGGTTTACACACTGAAACTTTCTAGCGATCCCACAAGCGATCCCAACCTGGCCGGGATCGCTACAAAGTCTCTGGTGAGCTGTCAAACAGGCAGACCTGGCCAACGACGCAACAGCGATCCGGACCTGCACAGCGACCTAGCTGGTTGTTGGGGACGTTGTAAAGCAGCTTTTTGAAAGGGAAGTCGCTGTAAAGTCCCCTTTACACACTGAAACTTTCTAGCGATGCATGCTGCACAGCGGGAAACAAAGGACCTAAGAATGGTCCTGAACGATTTGTAGCGATCACAACTTCACAGCAGGGGCCAGGTCGCTGATGTGTTTCACACACTGCAATGTCGCTGGGGAAGTCGCTGTAACGTCACAAAACCGGTGACGTTACAGCGATGTCGTTTGCGATGTTGCACTGTGTAAAGCCACCTTAAGGGCTAGTGTGTTGCGAAAGGAAGCAAAATGGTGTTAAGAGCAGGACAATTGCCCCAAAAAAAAAATGTGTATAGGGAATAATTTATTTTTTTTTCTTTAAAATTACTTAGGTTGCTGCTTATTTTGATAGCAAGTCACAGAGAATCACTGCACACTCAAATAGAATGCAAAATTTGTGGGGGGGTTTCAGAAAAAATTGTGAACAAAAACAACAGTCTCTGATGTTTTGGCCCCAGGGGCCTTGATCACAGGGTCGCTGTCACAAGTAATCTTGGTATAAGGATTCCTAGTGTGAGTAATGTTCCTCACACTAAAAATTGTTATACTAGGACTACTTGTGACAGCGACCCTGTGATCAAGGCCCGTTGGGCCGAAACGTCAGAGACGGTCGTTTTTGTTCACAATTTTTTCTGAAAAAAACACAAATTTCCATTCTTTTTAGGTGTGCAGTGATTCTCTGTGACTTGGACCTGGTCTTGTTGACCCATTCACTGGCACCTCATCTCTCCCACTTGTGTGCACGCCATTTTCAGACTTTATATGCTATTTTTGATAGCAAGCATAGGCAAAGAAGACAACTATGGGCAACAATCCTAAGCTGTCTGCATTACCTTGGCTGGTGATCAAAAATAGAGGGTTTTTTTTCTTTTTTTGTTTTTTTTTAATTTATTTTATTTAGTTAAATCATTTTAAAAACCAGCAAAGGTAAAGCAGACAGCTGGAGGCTGGTATTATCAGGCTGTGAAGGCACATGGTTATTTGGCCCTTCCCAACCTAAAAACAGCAGCCTGCAGCCGCCCCCGAAGTGAATTACGTTGGAGTTTTCCAGACAGAGAATACCAACCCCAGCTCTCTGCTTCATATTGGCTGGTTATCAAAAATAGAGGGTACACCATGCAATGTTTTTTCATTATTTAATTCTATTTAAAAAACAGCATGGGGTCCTCTCTATTGTTGAAAATCACCCATGGTAAAGCAGACAGCTGAGGGCCGTAGCCCCCAGCTGTCTGATTTATCTGTGCTGTGTATCAAAATATTTTTTTCTTTATTGTTCACAGCAGCGTACTGGCATTTTCCCCATACTATGAAGCTTATTGATTGGCTGCCCTGCAGCATTGAACAAACTTTATTAGCATACAAACAGCACCCAAAGTCGAACATGAATGTCTGTGTTCGAGCCCCGGATGTCCAGTATGAATCCCGAACCTTACCATTTGGGTTCTCTCATCCCAATTCAGTACGCAAAATCCAGATATAGACAGCGGTAAGTATTGTGTGGATTTACCCCCCAAATATGTTCATAAAAATGTTTTTGTTTGCTTTTATCCACGTTTATTAAAAACAATCATATGATTTAAAAAAAAATCCATTTCAGAAATGCCTAATATTTTTTGACTGTCTTTATTATAATTTTTTTTTGACTGACTTCAATGTAAAGTATAGAGTGGATTTCAATAGGTATCCACATCAAAGCAATGAAATGTCACTTCTGCAAATCCGCTCCAACGTCCACATTAAAACTTTGTGTGAACACGTCATTAGAAGGCATTTAATTAATATATATATGTATGTGTGTATGTGTGTGTAGATATATATATATATATATATATATATATATATATATATATATATATATATATATATATACAGTGCCTACAAGTAGTATTCAACCCCCTGCAGATTTAGCAGGTTGATAAGATGCAAATAAGTTAGAGCCTGCAAATTTCAAACAAGAGCAGGATTTATTAACAGATGCATAAATCTTACAAACCAACAAGTTATGTTGCTCAGTTAAATTTTAATAAATTTTCAACATAAAAGTGTGGGTCAATTATTATTCAACCCCTAGGTTTAATATTTTGTGGAATAACCCTTGTTTGCAATTACAGCTAATAATCGTCTTTTATAAGACCTGATCAGGCCGGCACAGGTCTCTGGAGTTATCTTAGCCCACTCCTCCATGCAGATCTTCTCCAAGTTATCTAGGTTCTTTGGGTGTCTCATGTGGACTTTAATCTTGAGCTCCTTCCACAAGTTTTCAATTGGGTTAAGGTGAGGAGACTGACTAGGCCACTGCAACACCTTGATTTTTTCCCTCTTGAACCAGGCCTTGGTTTTCTTGGCTGTGTGCTTTGGGTCGTTGTCTTGTTGGAAGATGAAATGACGACCCATCTTAAGATCCTTGATGGAGGAGCGGAGGTTCTTGGCCAAAATCTCCAGGTAGGCCGTGCTATCCATCTTCCCATGGATGCGGACCAGATGGCCAGGCCCCTTGGCTGAGAAACAGCCCCACAGCATAATGCTGCCACCACCATGCTTGACTGTAGGGATGGTATTCTTGGGGTCGTATGCAGTGCCATCCAGTCTCCAAACGTCACGTGTGTGGTTGGCACCAAAGATCTCGATCTTGGTCTCATCAGACCAGAGAACCTTGAACCAGTTTGTCTCAGAGTCCTCCAAGTGATCATGAGCAAACTGTAGACGAGCCTTGACATGACGCTTTGAAAGTAAAGGTACCTTACGGGCTCGTCTGGAACAGAGACCATTGCGGTGGAGTACGTTACTTATGGCATTGACTGAAACCAATGTCCCCACTGCCATGAGATCTTCCTGGAGCTCCTTCCTTGTTGTCCTTGGGTTAGCCTTGACTCTTTGGACAAGCCTGGCCTCGGCACGGGTGGAAACTTTCAAAGGCTGTCCAGGCCGTGGAAGGCTAACAGTAGTTCCATAAGCCTTCCACTTCCGGATGATGCTCCCAACAGTGGAGACAGGTAGGCCCAACTCCTTAGAAAGGGTTTTGTACCCCTTGCCAGCCTTGTCACCCTCCACGATCTTGTCTCTGATAGCCTTGGAATGCTCCTTTGTCTTTCCCATGTTGACCAAGTATGAGTGCTGTTCACAAGTTTGGGGAGGGTCTTAATTAGTCAGAAAAGGGTGGAAAAAGAGATAATTAATCCAAACATGTGAAGCTCATTATTCTTTGTGCCTGAAATACTTCTTAATACTTTAGGGGAACCAAACAGAATTCTGGTGGTTTGAGGGGTTGAATAATAAATGACTCTCTGAATAAACTTTTCACAATTTAAAAAAAAAAAAATAAAAAAAAGAAATAACATTCTTTTTGGCTGCAGTGCATTTCACACTTCCAGGCTGATCTACAGTCCAAATGTCACAATGCCAAGTTAATTCCGAATGTGTCAACCTGCTAAATCTGCAGGGGGTTGAATACTACTTGTAGGCACTGTATGTATATGTATATATATATATATGTATATGTATATATATATATATATATATATATATATATATATATAATTTTTTGTTATCTTCCTGCTAACACTTTATGCCAATTTACATGTCTATTTACATGCTAGTCACCCATACAGAATATTTGTTGCAGTAGAAATTACACACCCAGCTATTTATGCATCCACACGTGTATATTGCCCAAATCAATCAACAATGGATACAATTAAAGGAGACGCTGTTATTGGGTGGCGAGCGTGGTTGACTGGGTAACTCCTTTTTTCGAGTATTGCGAACTATTTCATTGTAAGAACTTTGTGCATGGCTCACATAGTTATTGCTTGGTAATCACTTAAAATAATTAGTACATATCTGTAAACAGATTTAAACTCTTCTGAACCTAGGCATCAAAATAAGCGTTTTTTGGAACACACTATATAAACATATTATATTTTGCGGATCTGGAATATTTTTTACTTGGTTGTGCAATATGGCATTTGTCTTAACTGAGGGTTGTTTGGGTTAAGCGAGTTCACTAACATTTATATATGATACCATTCCTAGGTCTTTCTATAGAGATGAAACCATTTTAATTTCATTGCACTCCATGTGAAAATGACTTAAGCAAACAAATCTGTACCCAAACAACTGAAATACAATAAATATATTTTGGACATGGCTGTGCATATTTTTTATCCACGGAATTAGAAGGACTTAATGATAAACTACATGATTATGGTCATGTGCTAGTGGTTAGCTGTCATAGTCTATTTCAATCACACTCTGTTGCCAATAAAAATGTTTGGTCTCTTCGGCCATGTCTGACAGAAAAGCTTAAGCTATAAATGTTCATGTATGCAACTTTAATGGTTCTATACTTGTTATGCTTATTAAATAATAGTATTTTGCAGAACTCTGAGCAGAATATTAGAAAGTATGAAGGTAAGACTTTTTTCCTTATTGTTCACTTCTGGTTTTGTATCAAAAATGCATTGTATGAGCAAGGCTTAAAGGCAATCTGTAAGCAGGTTTTTGCTATGTAATCTGAGGAAAGCATAAGGTAAGGGTTAGAACACAGAATTCAGGGACGTGTCTCATCACACTTGAAGGATGGTACGGATCCCAGGCCGTGGGGGCTCTGCATTCCTTCACCAGAGAGAGTCTGTGTGAGTGTATGACTTCAGGTGGGGTTTGTGACATTTACTATTTTCTTTGGGTTGGTGTCCATTACCCCATTGCAATTTCCCGTAGTAGACGCAATAGACAAACGCGTAACACTGGAGTACTATTGGTAAACCAAAACTTGAACAGTTTATTCTTTCCACACTATGACAGACATGACCTCACTCCTATGGTCCTGCTGCTGTTTTCTTTTGGGTACTCTCACTTGACCTATCCCTGATATCTTGGAAGTATTCCATATGCTGCCGGGCACCTTTGTCTCCGTTCCCCCACGCTTCTCACTGCTGACCGCTTCTGGGCCACAACAGCTTTCTAGTTGTACCGACTCCGCTGATCCTGCCGGGCTGAGCCCTAGGCTCTGGACCTTTAAGAGGTTACCTCAGGTTTCCCTGACTGGCTCTTGACATTGTGCCACGTCTTTACTTCTCGAACCCTTCTTCAGTTTACCCTCTCACCAGGCCCGTCTCTCTAACCACACCACTGGCCATCTGTCACTTCTCCCCTATCTTATCTAACATCTAACAACATCTAACCCACCTCTGCTCTTGCCTGTCTGCTAGGTGGCTCCAGCACTGCTACATCGGAGACCCGCACTTCACTAGCAGCAGTAGTCATTTTATCAAATATATTAACAGCATATTTAGTACCTAAAACATATTGTCTTTACTACACAGACAGAATAAAACAACAGGTAGAGCGCAACATACTCCTACACCCAAACTGTAGTTTACTTAAAATGAAGGTTGTATCACTGCCAGGTCTTAAGCTTACATGGCTGTTAGACTGACCGCACCCCATCCTCTTATAAGCAGCTCCCTGTCAATAGACTGTATATTTATATATATATATATATATATATATATATATATACTGATATACTGTGTGTGTGTGTGTGTGTATATATATATATATATATATATATATATATATAACAGTGCCTTGCGAAAGTATTCGGCCCCCTTGAATTTTTCAACCTTTACCCACATTTCAGGCTTCAAACATAGATAAAAAAAAACAAAATTAATGGTTAAGAATCAACAAGTGGGACACAATTGTGAAATTGAGCATAATTTATTGCTTATTTTAAACTTTTTTTAAAAAATAAACAACTGAAAAGTTGGGTATGCAATATTATTTGTCCCCTTTACTTTCAGTGCAGCAAACTCACTCCAGACGTTCATTGAGGATCTCTGCATGATCCAATGTTGTCCTAAATAACTGATGATGATAAATATAAGCCACCTGTGTGTAATGAAGTCTCCGTATAAATGCACCTGCTCTGTGATAGTCTGTGTTCTGTTTAAAGCGCAGAGAGCATCATGAAAACCAAGGAACACAACAGGCAGGTCCGTGATACTGTTGTGGAAAAGTTTAAACCTGGATTTGGTTACAAAAAGATTTTCAAAACTTTAAACATCCCAAAGAGCACTGTGCAAGTGATCATATTGAAATGGAAGGAGTATCATACCACTTCAAATCTACCAAGACTCAGCCGTCCATCCAAACTTTCATCTCAAACAAGGAGAAGACTGATCAGAGATGCAGCCAAGAGGCCCATGATCACTCTGGATGACCTGCAGAGATCTACAGCTGAGGTGGGAGAGTCTGTCTATAGGACAACAATCAGTCGCAAACTGCACAAATCTGGCCTTTATGGAAGAGTGGCAAGGAGAAAGCCATTTCTCAAAGATATCCATAAAAAGTGTTGTTTAAAGTTTGCCACAAGCAACCTGAGAGACACACCAAACACGTGGAAGAAGGTGCTCTGGTCAGATGAAACCAAAATCAAACTTTTTGGGCACAATGCCAAACGATATGTTTGGCGTAAAAGCAATACAGCTCACCACCCTGAACACACCATCCCCACTGTCAAACGTTAGATATAACTTGGTATGGGTGGCGTTAACTTTATCAACTCTGCTTCATCCTACAGCTAAGCACTTTGTGTTACAACTGCTGCACCCAGTATACTATGTGCTACTTCATTAGATTTAGGGTCACTTTTCCTACACTATGCTGCTCGCAAATAAGGTAACAAAATTTGGTGACAGATTCCCTTTAAAGGGAACCAATCACCAGGAATTTCCTATATAAGCTAAAGCCAGTGCAATACTGGCACTATCAGGCTGATTCTATACATACCTTTAGTTGTTAGCTCGGATGTTTAGGTTTTGAAATCCAAAAAAGTAAAGTTCATAAAATTAACTGCTTGTTGAGTGACAGTTGCACTGGAGCAGATCATATATTCATAGTTATCCCCTCCCACGTTAGAATTAGCATAAGTATTATACAAACAATTCACTTTGTCTCTTTCAAGACCTGTGTGAGGTCATACGCTTGTGACCAGAAGGGGCAAGGCTTCAACCAATACAGCTGGATACCAGGTCACATAGGTATGACCTCACACAGTTCCTGCAACAAAGTAAATCGTTTGTATAATACTGATGCTAATTCTAACAGGGGGAGGGGATAACTATGAATATATTATCTGCTCCTCTGCTGCTGTTACTCAACAAGCAGCTAATTTTATACACTTTACTTTTCTGGATTTCAAAACCTAAACATCCGAGCTGACCACTACAAATATGTCGAGAATCAAGCTGATAATGCCAGTATAGCACTGGCTTTAGGTGATATACAAAAATTGTGGTGATTGGTTCCCTATAAAAGGGTTTTCCACTAAATATGTTTGACGCAGTAACGATCTTGCCAGCGATCTCGTTATGTGTGACACCTACCTGCGATCAGGCCCCTGCTGTGAGATCGTTAATCGTTGCCGAAGGGTTCAGACCATTTTCTTAAAAGGTGATGTCCTGCTGGGCAGGAGGCATCGCTGTGTTTGAAACCTAACAATAACCTCCTATACAGGTCGCTCATCGTTATACAGGTCGCTCATCGTTACTGCATCGTTGGTAATGTCTCACTGTGTGACATCTCACCAGCGACCTCCCAGCAACTTACCAGCGATCCTTATCAGGTTGCATCATTTTCGAGATCGCTGGTAAGTCGTTAAATTTGACAGGGGATTTATACTTTGATAAAGTACTCTTTGAATTTGACAGCATTCAATCTCTTAAGGTAGGAGTCTATCAGCTTGGCACATCTACAAGTGGCAATTGTGGGCTCCCCTTGCTGTATTGGTCCAAATCTGTTAGATTGCAAGGTCATCTCTTCTGGTCAACCCACATATCTTCAGATTCAGAGATCCGGCTGGGCCATTCCACAACTTTGATCTTCTGGTTAGAAGCCATTCTTTTGTTGATTTTAAGTTATGCTTCTGGTCGTTGTCGCAATGAAAGATTAAACTATTTCTCTGCTTTTTAGCAGACGCCTGAAGGTTTTGATTCAAAATTGACTTATTTGGAACTGTTCCAAATTCCTTCCACCTTGACTAAAGCACAAGTTCCAACTTCTGAAAAACCGCCCAAAAGCATAATGCTTTCTCCACCATGCTTTACTGTGGGTATAGTGTTCCTTTGGTTATGTGCAGTTTTGGCTTTGTGGCAAAGATATCTTTTGGAGTTGTGGCCATAAAGATTATTCTTGTTTTCATCAGAACATAACACATTTTCCTTTTGGTAGACTTGATGTAGGTTTTGGCAAAACATTGCTGGGCTTGGACATTTTTCTTTGTAAGTAAAAGCCAGATATTTGAAGAATATATGAGATTTTAACCTCTCACAGTACACGGCCAGTACTTGCCAAAATTTCCTGCAGCTCATTCAATGTTACTATAGGCCTTATGTTAACCTCCTGGATCAATTTTTTTATTGACTTCATCAATTTTGGAGAGATGTCCACTTCTAGGTAATGTCACTGTTGTGCCAAATAAGCCACTTCTTGATGACCATCTTCAATGTTTAATGGCACATCTAATGCATTAACAATTTTTTATTGTACCTTTCTCCTGACTAATAAGTTCCAGCAACAAGATCCTTTTTCTGCATTGTCAACTGTTTACAGAACATGTTTTTTGCTGTAAAATGCACCCCAAAAAATGTAAGGAAAATCCTACTAGAACAGTTAAATGTTACATAGATGTAAACAGAATCACTTTAAATAAAGGCAGCTGTGTATTGACTAATAACCATCATGATTTTAAATGTGATTGGCTGATTATGAATACAACCACATCCCCGATTATAACAGGGTGTTCACATTTATGCAACCACTGAACCTCCACTGCTACCAGGTTAGCATAGGGTTAAATTACAATAAACACAATTTGCCGAAACAAATAGAAGTACCCTAACTCAAAACCATTAAAACTTAACATTAATTCCATTATTATTAATATTAACTGACTATTTAAAACCACAGTAGAAAAGGGAGAGCTTATTGTCTCACATGAGATAACAGGCCACGGACTTGCAACTCCTATTATTCTTATTAGTCTCTCCCTAAACCAGTTAAGTAAAAGATTCGGCTATTAGCCTGCCCAACATGTTTCACCATGTTTGTCTTCATCAGAGGGCTGAGGCTATAGTGGACCGAAAAAACAGTGCCACCCTTTTTATAGGTTTGGTAGTGATGTCATACTAAGGTCATCCAATTATTACATGATTTTCAGGGCAAATGGTAAACTCAGACAAAGAAATACTACATACTATTGGGGAAAACAGTGTTCGCTCAACAGAATATGAGCTCCTATTAGTCACATCTACAACTTAATTCCTCCTGGGCTATTCCACATCCAATAAGAACGGGATGTACTTACACACTTCAGACAGCTCTGTTGCCAATGTCTTAAGTGTTCCGGGTAACAAGGAAGTTCCATACATGGCTGAGATCGCGAGAACACGTAAAAAGGAGCATGCGCGAGTACTTAGTTAATATGCATCGCATATCTAATCTAAAGCCGCGCATGCGCAAGTAGTTAAAAATGAAACGCAATGTAATCACGCGCATGCGTAAGTACTTAGCCACCACAGAGTGAGTGTCCTGAGGAAGGAAACTGTGATCTCCAAAACGCGTTGACCTGCGTATAAAGAAAAAGGATATGGAATAATTAAGTTACATCTTGGTGTGGTGATAGTGCGGCAAGATACCCAGTTCCTTATTCTGAATTTGCATTGCAATGTTGCGGCAACCCTAAAAAAAGGAATTCTAGCTTTTTGATTTTTTTTTTCTCATTATGCTGTTTGCCAATCATGTTCATTTAGTTTAGATTTTGATAATTTGGACATTTTTGAACCAAATATGTTTTGGTTTTTTGTTTTTCTTTTACATATTTTGAATTTTTATTTTTAATGGGTCAAAAGGGGGGTAATTGGAACTTTTCTGTTTTAAATCAGCCATCAAGTGAAGGGAATGATGTGCGCTCCCACACAAATGTAGAGACACAGACGATGATGTAAATATTCATCCTTGGATGTGGAGGTTGAAGGAATTAGATATCCTCTGTATCTTGGTTTTCTTCCTAAATTTTATTTTACAAATGTGTACCTTCATTAGAAGCTACTATATTGTATTTCTTATATAAAAGTCATCTCAAAATATGAGAAGCAATAGTCATTGGCATTGTAAGTCAGGAGTTATGAGTATGTGTTTTTTTGTTGACGTGAGTATGGGTTAGATATATCACTATCGAAAAACCTATGGAGATGTTAACTGGATGCAAATTACATTGTCATATATGTCCCAAACATAATTGAACAGTGAATACAAGTTATCTGCCAACACAAAAGATGATAGCTTGTTACTCAACGGGGTCCCATATCTGGAAATGCCATGAATCTGAGAATGGTTCGATGGGGTCTTCCGTTTGAATGGACCAAAGTTTCCAAATGAGCACCACCCCTGCATTCATTGTTTATGGAGCTTTGTCAAATACAATGCTGGCATCTCTCTGGTATTCTCATAGATTGTGAATGAAGCAGTGGTGCGAATGTGGGACCATTACGCCATTCAAGCTGAGGATTAAAGCCCTGTTCTTAGGATTGATGAGGGTCCCAGAAAGGGAATGGCTATCGATAAACAAGTTGTCACCGATCCTGTTGATGGATGATAATTTCCATTTATGTCCCAATCCCATTAAACTTGTTAAGAAATGAGAATGTAAACTCCATCACAGCAGTGTAACTATTGGGCTCTGAGGCAACGTGCCTGCGGTGTCGGACTACAATTTTGCTCGGTCATTTAATTATTTGATTATTTTAGCAAAAACTACACAGCTAATAGAACATCTTGCATCAGATCAATTATTTTAACATTAAATTCATTGCGAGATAGATACAATAGATACAAAAAGTCAATTATGTCACTTTCTTCCATTGAATATTACAATAGTGCTATGGAATATTATAATCTATGGACTTTTTCACTGGGGGAAAAAACTGCCATTTTTCCATCTAATGAAATAAATTGGACAATGGATGGAAAAACATGTGACTGATGACATTTCCTTCTGTAATTGTTCTCAGTTACAACTATTGTCAGTCATTTAATACTTTTGTAGTTTATGATGTCCCTTAGTCATCCTGGATGTCATCTCTTGTCTCCTTTCCCCTTCCCTCTTTACATGCAAGACAGTCTTGTCAGCTTGCTGCTAACAGATCGAAAATATTGACCTTTTCAAAATCCAACATTTAAAGTAGCACTTTTGTTATATCAATTTTTTTTATGTTGTTATTCATTCTGTCTTTGTCCCCAGAACATATAATCCAGCTAGTATTACCTTATATAGATACTGTCTACCATGTTAACTTCTTTTCACTTAGGATATGAGATCTCATGGTGATCAGATGTCTTTTCGTTTTCTGAAGAGGGGCACTATCTCAAACACCAGAACCTTCTGTAAGATGAATTGCCAGAGATTGTGCCTTGGAAGTTAGGTACAGAAGGGGACAAACCGCTATCAGCTATTGATGATGACTCCATGTCTCCTGTCAAACAATTGTAACAGTTCAACCTATTTGACTATACTGTATATCTATGATCTCTTAGCTTATTTTGGGGAATACAGAAGGATGATCATAATATCCTCTCAACAGTAAAGATGGCTCTAATTGTTCACGTAATCTTGTACATTATGAGATTGATAGCAGATCACGAGAAATGGGGGGGAGAGCCAGCACTGCTTATGAGTGGCATGCAGCAATGAAAAAGTAAAAAGGACCATATAGGAACATCACCTACCTGAGAAGTGTCAGAACCGCTCCCATGCTGCAAGGGCTGACAACTGCGAGTAGATGGGCAGTCCAGGTGCCAGCATGTGCGGCAGAACCACACACACCAGCACAATGTCAGAACTAACCCCCACAGTGTCAGACCAGCAGACATGGATGAAGGGCGGAACAGCCCCAGGCAGGTGGTGTTTAAGTAATAATTCCATGTCTGCTGGTCTGACACTTCTCAGGTAGGTGATGTTCCTATATGGTCCTGCGCATTATACGAGACCTTATGGTACGTTTGTATATTATAACTGTAGTGTAGGGACCCCCCTTATAGAGATTTGCCGTGACGGGGCAGGGGGGCTCAAATCACTGATCAATTATTTGCCAAAAATCTCATTGAATTGTTACAGTAGGAATGAATTTGTGAATATTACACTTTTTACTTTTTCATTGCTGCATGCCACTCATAAGCAGTGCTGGCTCTCCCCCCCATTGATAGCAGATCACTGAAGAATGAAATGGCAGATGAAAGCTAGGAATCAAAAAGCAGGCTGAAAAGGAGGAAAGAGGTGGATGTTAGCACAGCAAATATAAGAGAAGATTTTTCTGGATAATCAGGTGCAGCTTTCTCTTCTCTACAGTGCCTCGCTAAAGGCCTTCCTACCCAAACCATATTCCCATTGCCACTGAGTTTTGTAAGTCATATTGCAACCAAACTCCAACCTTCGCACCAGATTCAGCCTGAATGCTAAAAGACTATTTCACACAGTGCAATTAAGTTCATATGTTCACATGTGGATGTGTGTAGAGGACTTAAAGGGGTTGTCCACTACTTGGACAACCCCTTTTCACAAAAGTAAAAAAAGTAGAGTTCTTATTTTTTGGGATCTATGGCTCAGTGATGGCTTATTTTTTGCGTCTCGAGCTGACGTTTATAATGGTACCATTTTTGCGCAGATGCTACGTTTTGATCGCCTGTTATTGCATTTTGCGCAAAACTTGCGGCGACCAAAAAACGTAATTTTGGCGTTTGGAATTTTTTTGCCACTACGCCGTTTACCAATCAGAATAATTGATTTTATATTTTGATAGATCGGGCATTTCTGAACGCGGCGATACCAAATATGTGTATATTTATTTATTTTTTAACCCTTTAATTTTCAATGGGGGGAAAGGGGGGTGATTTGAACTTTTAGGTTTTTTGTTTTTTTTTTAATTTTTTAAAACTTTTTTTTTACTTTTTTTATTTTATTTTACTAGTCCCCCTAGGGGGCTATAGCAATCAGCAATCCGATTGCTGATCGCTATCTGCTGATCACAGCTATACCGCTGTAATCAGCAGATTCAGTCACTTTCTTTCTTCCCCCGCTCCGTGCCGAGGAAGAATGAAAGTGAAACTTCGTAGCACCAGGCGTCATCACATGACCCTGTGCTACGATGGCAACCACCGAACGTCACGTGATCACTCACGTGACGTCCGGAGGGGGCGGCGGTAAGTAAAAAAGATGGCCGCGCGCATGTAGATCTCGCTGCCAGACTTTGGCAGCGAGATCTAAGGGGTTAATGTTCCGGGTGGAATGCGATTCCACTCGGAACATGTAGGCACACATGTCAGCTGTTGAAAACAGCTGATATGTGTGCCGATCCACGCCGCCTGCCCGCGGCAGGGGGCGGGGCTTAACGGGACACGATCTATGTCGGATAGATCCGTCCAAGGTCGTGAAGGGGTTAAACAAATTGACTGTGGCAATCTCGTCTTCCTGAACCTTTCCCAGACTGATTTCCTTGTCATGACAGCATTCATTCCCCAGTACGATCTCATTTTCTCTTCTCTCAGCGTGTGAGAGAATCTTGTTTTAGTCCACACTAATGTACAAAGCAAGCTGCATAGCTCAATGAAACTCTGTGAATGTGACAACTAACTGTAAATTTTAAATAAGGTTGTTTTGTCCTTTTATTATCCAATTTTCTCTTCCAGGTCAAATAGACCTATAATTTTCTTTTAGTGTAATGCTGTTCTAAGCTTAGGAGCCTTTAGGGTTATTATCAAGAATTCTAAATTAAAAATTATATATTTAAGGATAATATCTTAAAGGAGGTTTTCAGGATTGGATAATATGTATCCCTGGGGTCTAACACTGGCACTTCCACCAATCTTCTGTTTGCCGTTTCTGAAGGAACAAGATATACACATTGTGCAGAACCATGGTAACACAGCTCTTTACATTATGTGTTGGCCATTTGCGGCCACTGCAGCTCAGGTACCATTCACTTTGGACTTCCACCTATAAAACCAACAACTTTTAAGGATTTATAGGGGCTTACAATGACATGTCAAGTCCCATATTGCTCTGTAGTATAGAGTAGGACTTCTTAAACTGTGTGGCTGGCATCACCATTGTGACTCCAGTTAGGTTTTGTTGAGGCACAGCTAGGAAATCCATTTTTATCCAAGCAATTATAGTCATGACAGCGTTCTTTTTTGGGAACTGGATACAACACAGCCATAATACGGTTTAACAGTTATGTGCATGAAGCCTAACACATACTTTTGTGTCAGATCAGAAAATAAATAATTTTTGTTTTCTAAACCAGTTGGGAAATTCATTGATATGTAATTCTTCCTGTTTAAAGTTAAAATAATCCACCGATTGTGCACTGAGAAAAAGGCAGATAAAATAGTTCTTTAGCCTATAATAACCTGTTCCATTTGGTTCTCAGTGTTATAAGAAGGATATATAGGAACCAGATGTTTTAATTTACTGACCATCTGAAAGATAAGGAGTGAGGTTTTTAGTAATGTCTTTATTGCTTCCAATGTAATCAGCAAACTCCCCCCAATGAAGTCTAATCAATTCTGAATTTCCTTCATTCTTTCTGTTAACACCTTCTCTGAATTTATGATTTACTAAGCTTCTTGCAGAACTCCTGCAGACCAGGCTATAGCTTAGCCTAAACATGTATAAGAACTATGCATAGATACCTTTTTTTGTTTACCTTTAAGGCTATGTTCACACGTGGCATCTTTTTGTCAGTGCATCTTGAGTGCATCAAAAAGGCACCAAAAACGCACGTTTTTACCGTGTTTTTACTGTGGTTTTTACCGCGTTTTGCCCAATACGTTTTTAACTCAAATCTATTGACTGGAAGGGCTCAAAAATGGTTGAAAACACAGAAATAATTTACATGCTGCATCTTGGGTGCATCTTCAAAAACGCAGCCAAGATGCAGACAACAAAAGATGCCCTGTGTGGACAGCAAAATCAAAATCTCATAGACTTTGCTGGGAGAAGGAAATGCATGCATTTTGGTGCATCTTTGTGACCTCAAAAACGCAGCAAAAGATGTGCTGTGTGAACTTAGCCTTAGGGGTTATCCGGGACTTTATTTTTTTTCATGATGGGGCTAAGAAGTTACCAGCAGGTAGCTACTCACTATAGCTGCCTGTTCTGCCCCTCAGCATATCTCCTGGCTCAGTTGACAATTCTCTACCTTCATTTGACCTCAAGTCATCAGAGCAGCTTTTTTTCTTTCAGTCTGCTCTGTTGACGGAGAGTTACTGCCATTGTCATACTGATTGACCACTGACCCCCTGCAGTTAGGCATAACATCAGCTTTGCTGCCCCTTTAACAGAGTGGAAGAGAAGGAGCTGCTCTGTTGACATGACATTATGTAAGTAGGAGAATCACCAGCAGGAGCAGTCTGTGGTCGTATGTACCTGCCAGTAAGTTTTTTGCCTAATCGCAAAACCCAAAAAAGCAAAGTCACAGATAATCCCCTTAATTGTATATGGTTTTAGCTGTACACTCATTTTTTTGTTACAGTAGTAGTTTGCAAATCCCTGACATAGGAGCTGTTCCAGTATCAGAGGTTTTTTTTTAAAGTCTTTGTGAGGTTTCCAAATGCATATCTGTAATGTGTGTCAATGTGTAAGCTGTGTATGTTGCATCTAAGTTGATTGAATCCCATAATGTGTATGAAGTTTTAGATTGCTTGTGTCTAGCCTCTGAAGTGTAAAATGTGTTCCCTATAATTGTAATATTTGATTTGGCATTTTAAAACCACTTCTTTTCTTGTGTGACATCTGTTAGTGAAAATGTGATTTTGGGAGATCTATCCATAAGTCACAAATATGAGTGTCAGTCAATATTCGACAAAGGTGTAGCAGGTCTGTCTCGATCACAAAAATACTTTCATACATGACAACATTGACTGGACTGTGGTTGCTGTATTTGGACATCTATCTGACATTGTAGAGTTTTTTTCAGTGATTCCATAGGCTATGTAACATATAAGCAAAGAGCTTTGCCTTTATTTATGGAACAAAGAAATAAATGTTTGTTTGTTTAAAATAAAAGATAGATGACAGAGGCCACATTATGGCACCCATCAAAGGCATCCGTTTAACATTATCAGTTTGTCATGACCCATATGTTAAACAGATGCCCTTATAACCCGTGGGTTAATTGTATATGTATGGGGCTTTCGTTGGGAAATCCTTTTGACGGAAACTATGGACGCCCACAGCAAATTAGGTATAAGAGGAGCCTCAGGCTTTAGTGAGCATGCTCCAACATGTACTAAAGTAAGATATGGGAAAGGCATACTGTATTTCTATTATGATTTTACAATTATTAATCTGGATCATGACTGGTATTTAGAAATACTTGATTTACATTGGTACCAATTGTCACAGAGTGCTAGACCCCTACAATGAAGCAACACTTTAAATGGGTTTTCTTTTTAAATATGTTGTATTGTATCACACCTTATAACTTAAAAATATAGCATTTGCATATGAAAACAAAGCCAGAACTGTAGATAAAAACACATGAACCACACATCCAAAAATTATACATTGATCTAAAGCTGCTAGGGAAAATTGTGCAAAACTGAATATGAGGTTCTTAGTTTAACATTTTGATCAGACTGTATGAAGCCCACTGCCCGTCATGTCACGGTGAACCTTTGTGGGTCCCTAGCCTGCCAGCCAGCAGCACAAGGACAGTGCACCAATAGGGCAGGTGGCAAGGTGCCGTGGCCCCATGGCACCAATACTGCGACGAGGCTGAAACACCATGACTCCAGGTCACACCACTCTACAGGCACAGCAACAATGGCCACCACACACCTCAAAACTGAGTAGATCTGAAAGCCTCAACTTCCACATGTTCTCAGATTGTTAGCTGAGAGCAAAAAATAGATTAGACCCTTTTTGTAGTCTCCTGCTAATTAAAAACAATAATGGGAAGAGTGATTGTCCAAAGCAAAAAAGGAAGGAAAAGTAATGCAATATGCCAGAACTGTAGATGTGTGGTCTGTCTTTTTTTTTTTTTTTCTACAGCTCTGGCATATGAAAACACAATGCAGATGCTTATTACTATTTAGATTTTTCTGCAGGGGTGCATAATGGTAAATCTTTTTATGGCCATCACATAATTTTCATTCATGTAAAATACCTCCTTTGTATTCAGAATTACACTATGAACAAAAGTTTAGGGGCAAAAAAAAAGAAGAAAAAGCTGGCTCACCTGAGTGGGTGTGGTACACGTAGAGCACAGATAAATGCTCTGATGAGCATAAGCGTTCACGGTAAGTGAAAAAATCCAGCTCCAGAAAGTATAAAAGAAATCTTGCATCTTTATTGTGACGTTAAAATTCAAGTCCATATTCATGAATTTAAAAAGATACAAAGGAATCCATTAGGTTGACTCCATAAGAATGAAATGCCTAAAACATAAACCATGAGCAATTGTCCAAAATGTCTTTCTATGCTGAAGCATTAAGATTTACCTTCACTGGATCTTATGACCAACCCATGAAAAATAACCCCATAGCATTATACCTCCTCCATCAAACTTTATAGATGTATCAATGCAGTTAGGCAGGTAACGTTGTTCTGACATTCCCCAATTCAGTCCTCTATCAGTCTGCCCAATAGAGGAACATGAACACTCCACAGAACACCGTTCTGTGCCCAATGGTGATCTGCTTTACAACAGTTTGACATTTTTCATTGTGCTTGGTGATTTAGAAGGACTTTCTCAGCACAGAATGACTGTTTAAATCAAGTAGAGGCGCTCGGTGCATCATGGCGGGGCTAATTAAGTGTAGCTTCCCACCTGCTTGGTTTCTATTTATCTCTGCCCTTTTCTGGCACTATGAAGTCAGAGCTCTTAATCACAGAAGAAAGGGTTGGAGAGGGAGGGAGAACAAGTAGGTGGAAGGTTCACGTAAATATTTCCCCACATGAACGGTACAATGAGTGCCTGTACTTGATTTGAACAGTCATTCTGTACGGACAGTATTTTAAAGACTTAGATACATCTGTTCAGTTATGGAACCCATGCCATGAAGCTACCAGCCCAGTTCTTGTGTAGATGTTAATACCAGAGGAGATAGATCTAAGCATCTTGAGCCAGCAAAGTATTGCCAACTTTTATGCACTTTGTGCCTCATCGTCACTGGTGACCCCACTCTGTATAGTTTTGTGGTCTGCCACTTTGTGTCCAAGTTGCTCTATGACCTAAACACTTCTACTTTTCAGTAATATCTCTCTGATAATCTGGGAATAGTTGAAAAGGGGATCTTGAATAAGAACATGAACGCAAAATAGAGTCTTATGTGTGTTACAGGTGTGGTAAGGAGAGAAGTTACAGGCTCTCCTGTGGTAGTTGTGTGTAGCCACAGCCAACATAGAAGGCATTAGATACAGCTACTGCAGCACCCTTGGAAAGATGAAGAGGCTGGAGGAGAATGGGGACTACGCCGTGCTACCATGTGGTGAGACCAAATTGATATTGAGTCTAAGTGATTTTATTAGTAAACGCGTTTCACTTGGAATCAACATCGGTTTGGTCTCTCCACACAATAGCGCTGTATAGTCCTCGTTCTCCTCCAGCCTCTTCAGTCGTGGAATAATTAGGAGGCAAGAAATTTCATGATCTTACTGAGGTATCCTATAAAAGTAGCAAGCTTACATTCAGTGAGCCTTTAGAATGACCCATTTTTTCACAAATGTTAGTAAAAGCAGGCTTCATATATAGGGGCTGGATTTTATATACCTGTGGCAGTTGGACTGAACGAAAAACCTGATTATAACGATTACCATTTTTTCAGATAGTGTATCTACATTCCAAATGTCTAAATATTTAGCTCTGCACAGTGTCATATAATATGCCAGCTCCATGTACTGTACTGCTATATTGGTGTCCAGCCTTCCAAAGCTCTTATCAGAGAATAGATGTAAAAAATTTTGCTGCATTCCTCAATTAAATGCTACTTACTACACATAACTAGCCATCTGCTTACAGTATTGTGTAGCCCACTCAGCGTAAACGTCAGTTTAATGTTTATGTCATAAATCAATATATCACATGAAAATAAGAAACTGTAATATATCAGACAAATTTGCTGTTTTCATCTCTCGGACTGATCTTTCATTCTCAATTCCATGGTAGAAATCAGTTAATACAGATATTCGCATTACTGAGATAGGAGATGAATCGCTCTACTGAAATAGAAATAGAGACGCATGAATCACACAGACGTTTTGCTGATATGTTACCGTTCTCCATATAACTTAATGAGCACCAACTATTATCTCTGAATGGGGGAAATCTCTATTTAGTGACGACAGTGTACAAAAAAATTGGGTGTGTGCACACAGCATTTTTATCTAGTATTTTTCTGCTTTTTTTTTTAACTTCAGTTTTGTCACAATACTGCAAGCAAATCCTTAAGCCAGCAAAGTCAGTAAGAAACGGGAGGTTTTGTGCACATGTTGCTTTTTTCCTTGCTGATTTAGTGCAGAAAATAATCTGCCGCATGTCAATTCTTTGTGTTTTTACCTGCATTTTTCACCCTTGAAAGCAATGGAAACCGCATCAAAAACGTCCCCTATTTTTGCTGCATTTTTCCCTTCCAAGAGATGCAGAAATGGTGCCGAAATTTCTGCAACCAAATGCTAAACATGCACACATAGCCTTTAACTTTCAAAGGCTTTTTTTTCTAAAGTACGTTAATTATCTTCATACTGCCATTATATTTGGTAAGATCCATAATATTGCACATTACTAATACATCTTCACGTAACATTTTGCATACTTTTTGTTTCATACTACCCAGAACACTATCCTTTTAAACTCTGATTAACGTGTCATTTTAAAAAGACTTTACACGTAAACAATTTTTAAAATTCTGTAAGGCTCCTTTCACATTTCATTTCAGTGGCTCCGTCAGAGCATGCGTCCAAAATCCCACCCCTCAACCCACAGAACGTGTTTCGGACGTATGCGCCGACAGGGCCATTGAGTATAATGGAGAAGACAGAGCAAGCGTATACTCTGTCTTGCACCATTTTCGGGTGTATACGCTTTTTGCAGGCGGACACCCGAGCGTAGTCTGCTATGCCTGGGCAAAGCGTATACACCCGAAAATTGTGCAAGACAGAGTATACACTTGCTCTGTCTGCTCCACTATACTCAATGGCCCTGTTGGTGCATACATCCTAAACACGTTTTGTCTGGGGAGAGGCAGGATTTCGGAGATATGCCCTGACGGAGTCACTGAAACGCAATGTGAAAGGGGCCTAAAGGCCGCTTTACACGCTGCGACATCGCTCAAGCGATCTCGTTGGGGTCACGGAATTTGTGTCGCACATCCGGTCGCTTTAGCGATGCCGTTGTGCGTGACACCTATGAGCGATTTTGCATCGTTGCAAAAACGTGCAAAATCGCTCATCAGTGACATGGGGGTCCATTCTTTAATATCGTTACTGCAGCAGTGACGAAGTTGTTCGTCGTTCCAGCGGCAGCACACATCGGTGCGTGTGACACCGCAGGACCAAGAAACCTCTCCTTACCTGCCTCCCGCCCGCAATGCGGAAGGAAGTAGGTGGGCGGGATGTTCGCTCATCTCCGCCCCTCCGCTTCTATTGGGCGGAGGTTCAGTGACGCAGCTGTGACGTCGCTGTAACGCTGAACTAACTGCCCCCTTAGAAAGGAGGCGGTTCGCCGGTCACAGCGACGTCGCCGGGCAGGTAAGTATGTGTGACATGTCTGGGCGATGTACACCACGGGCAGCGATTTGTCCGTGTCACACAACCGATGGGGGAGGGTACCCATGCTAGCGATATCGGTATTGATATTGCAGCGTGTAAAGTGGCCTTAATTCATAATAAACCATTCAATTGAGAACATGAGCAAATAATGTTCAGACATGACTGTCAGGGGTGGGTCGTTAATTTACAGCATGAGTCTTGCACCCATTAGGCCATGTTCACATGTTGCGTTTTGCTGCTTTTTTTTTTTCATGATTTTTATGCAAATTAAAACCTGCTTTTTACAGTACCAGCAAAAATTATGAAATTTCAGTAATCTCTTGTGCAAACGCTTGGCTTTTTTTTTTCCTAACTGAAATGGAAAACTGATGCGTTTTTGAAAGAGGCAGCATATCCATTCTTTAAGTATTTTTACAGCTCCTTTGGCTATTGAAAGCAATAAGAGAGAAAAAACACAGCTGTCTTTTTTTGTTGCCTTTTTTGCTGCTTTTGTGGTGAATGAAACTAACTTTATTTAAACATGTACTGTAAACAAATGACACATCAAAAATGCAGCAAAACCTTCTTTTTAGAAGCAGCTTTTTACTGAGAGCAGGTGTTGTTGCACCAAAAAAGCAATGCGTGAACAAAGTCTTACTTTTTTTTTTTTGTTTTGTTTTTTAATCAAATCTACGAACATTAAAAAAAGGTTTGTAGTCTCCATAAAGATAAAATATAATAACTCAGAATACATAATTCCAAATCCATAAAGAAGTTTGGCAAGAGAAGAGAGAAAAAAAATGTTCCTTTCTTTTTTTTCTTTCAAACTCCATTATGTGGAATTCTTATACGGGTCAACCGCGGTCCCCAGATCTTCAGCAAAACATCCAATTTACCCTTGAATAGATGATATATCTCTTCTCTCATAATTGCATTAGGGAAACAAGAGAACCACATTTCAAAACATGAGCTCTTCTTGGATATCCATTGTCTTAAAATAGTTTAACAAGCTGCATAAATAAAACTTAAAATTCCTAGTCCTTCATTTAATTTAGTTTTCCAACATTAGATCTTTATAATTTCATCTTTGCACAGTTCCACATAAGGTTATAAACCCACAATTATGGGCTTTTCTGGTCCCAAACTTATACAACAATGGTGGAGTATAGTGAGTTCAGTAATTCAATACATGTTGCAACATTCTATATGGATTCCTGGTTCTGTTTCACAGTTTTTATTAAAGAGGTTGTCCCCTACGATTATATTGATGACCTATTAATAACATCAGATCAGTGAGGTCTCACATCGAGCATCCCCACCAATCTAAAAAATATAATTTGATTTTTGTCTCTTTATAAATGGCTAATCATAGTTGGAAAATGTTGACATTTTTTTCATATAGGTAATTGAAGATATTGACAATATTTTAGTTACGTGGGTTCTGATGACCAGGAAAAAGACTGAAGGAGATGAGGATTAGGGTCAGTGGTGCAGGTTGTAGGCGGAGAAGAAGCAAGGAGCTTGGTATTTTGCTCTTCTGTGACAATTTCAAAGGTGGAAAGTGAACTTGAATTGTGGAATGGAAGGGGATCCAAACCCTGAGAGTTGGCAAAAATTCCCTGATGAATATGGTTGATTTTGTTTTCTTGGTAATTAGTGGCCAGATAGTCAGCTCTGAGGTTTGTGACGGGAGCCTGTACTTTAGGGCTCAGAAGGGAGTGGAAAGTTTAAAAGCGTTCTTTTGAATTGTCGCATAATGATGTGATGAGGGCGATGAAGTAAGCTTGTTAGGCCAATTGAAGAGCAGAGTTTTAAGTTTTCACTATAAACTTATAGTGGATACAGTTTTCTGCTGGAATTGATTTGAGATTCGGTACACCTAGACCAGAAAAGGTATTTTCAGTGTGGGGACCCGCTATTTCCACCAGGACATTTCCCAATGTGTTTTGTAATGTGACAGTGCTAAATCTGCATAGGAGAGTGAGAAGACCCTGACCCTGAACTGGGCTTTAAAGGTACCGTCACACTAAGCAACGCTCCAGCGATCCCACCAGCAACCTGACCTGGCAGGGATCGCTGGAGCGTCGCTACACGGGTTGCTGGTGAGCTGTCAAACAGGCAGATCTCACCAGCAACCAGTGACCAGCCCCCAGCCAGCAGCGACGCATGGAAGCGATGCTGCACTTGGTAACTAAGGTAAATATCGGGTAACCAACCCAATATTTACCTTGGTTACCAGCGCACACCGCTTGGTTACCAGGGCACCAGCACTGGCTCCCTGCACTCCTAGCCAGAGTACACATCGGGTTAATTACCCGATGTGTAGTCTGGCTATGTGTGCAGGGAGCAGGGAGCCGGCAATGACAGCGTGAGAGCGGCGGACGCTGGTAACGAAGGTAAATATCGGGTAACCAAGCAAAGGGCTTCTTGGTTACCCGATATTTACATTGGTTACCAGCGTCCGCAGAAGCCGGCTCCCTGCTGCCTGCACATTTAGTTGTTGCTCTGTCGCTGTCACACACAGCGATGTGTGCTTCACAGCGGGAGAGCAGCAACTAAAAAATGGTCCAGGACATTCAGCAACAACCAGCGACCTCACAGCAGGGGCCAGGTTGTTGCTGGATGTCACACACAACAACATCGCTGTTGCGTCACAAAAGTCGTGCCTCAGCAGCGATGTTGCTAGCGATGTTGCTTAATGAGACGTGGTCTTAAGTAATGAATGAGTGGGATAAGTGCTAGTCAACTCCACTTAGGGTACCGTCACACTTTAGCGACGCACCAGCGATCCCACCAGCGATCTGACCTGGTCAGGATCGCTGGTGCGTCGCTACATGGTTGCTGGTGAGCTGTCAAACAGGCAGCTCTCACCAGGGACCAGTGACCAGCCCCCAGCCAGCAGCGACGTGGAAGCAATGCTGCGCTTGCAGGGAGCCGGCGTCTGGAAGCTGCGGACACTGGTAACCACGGTAAACATCGGGTATGGTAACCCGATAGTTACCTTGGTTACCAGCGCACACGGCTTAGTGCTGGCTCCCTGCACTCATAGCCACAGTACACATCGGGTTAATAAGCAAACCTTTGCTTATTTACCCGATGTGTAATACGGCTACGTGTGCAGGGAGCAGGGAGCCGGCACTGGCAGCGTGAGAGCGGCGGACGCTAGTAACTAAGGTAAATATCAGCTAACCACCTTGGTTACCCGATGTTTACCTTGGTTACAGCTTACCGCAGGCTGCCAGACTCCGGCTCCCTGCACATTCAGATTGTTGCTCTCTCACTGTCACACACAGCGATGTGTGCTTAACAGCGAGAGAGCAACAATAAAAAAAAATGAACCAGCAGTGTGTGCATTGAGCAGCGATCTCACAGCAGGGGCCAGATCGCTGCTCAGTGTCACACACAGCGAGATCGCTAATGAGGTCACTGCTGCATCACAAAAACCGTGACTCAGCAGTGATCTCGCTAGCGATCTCGCTATGTGAGAAGTACCCCTTAGTCCTAAGGGACACAAGGGGAAACAAATAGGGGAAAGCAAACAAAGAACTTCTCTCCAAAGTGACTTAGGGAGAGGAACAGCAACATACAACAATATTTCTCCAGATGATTACAAGCCAACTGCTTGCAGTCAAGATTGTATAGAAACCTAAGTCTATCACCAGCAACATACCAAGGGGAAATGTAGGTGTATAAAAATACAGAGGATGAGGGATAATGATTAGCACCTAATAGAAAAATATCTCTGCAGGGTCCTAAAGGGGAAAGCATAAACCCTAACAGGAGACAGACAAAACTCCATTCAGACAGAGGAAAGGATGAAGTGCATCCAAATGCAGTGACCTTCTGCAGCTGGATACAACCATGACATATTGTTACCCAAATTACATTTACGTAAGTTTGTTTCTCATCGCCTGTAAGTCCTTTAATTGTAGAATTGGTCTGACAAAGAGCCATCCTTTCCCTCCTTGTTCCAATCCTCCAAGATTCTATGTATTAGAAAATGGTAGTTGTAGACTTGCTATCTTTACGTTTTGTGGGAACAGAAAGTAGCTGGACAGGTTAGGTTAATACATCTGGATATCACTTCTTAGAATGAATGCAGAAAAAAGCAAGTCAATGCTAATGCTGCTAAACGCCTGCTTCCTATTCAGTTAACCACTTAATTGCTTCAGGGACTAGATGTCTACAATATAAGAATCATGAGGTTTATTTACATAACGGAAATGGCTTGTTGGCATGTGTCCAATCAATTTGTGGTTCACTTAGCAGGGATGTCTATTTTTTGTGGGGTGGAGTGAATATAAAATGGTTGCCTTTTCCTCTCATAGGAAATGATAGAAATTTCCTTTTCTAATAAGTGAATGTAATTTATATTAAAAAGTAATTTGTACTGTTATTATATCTGGCTTTAGTAGATATTTAGTGTTAGCAGATAAAGTGAAGTGCACCTATTTTAATAAAATGGCTTCTTTCTTCCGGTTTACGCTCTATTGAAACTGCCGTTACTTAAGTCTCTAACGATCTAATAACAACTAAAGCAAATGGCCACTACTCCCTACTGATTCTCCTGGATCTATCCGTGGCATTTGAGTTTGTAGACCACCAGATCCTCCTTACTCTAATCTGCTCAATTGGCTTGAAGGATACTGTTCTTTCTTGGTTCTCAGACCTCTTTGATCGCTCCTACACTTTATTTTTGCCAGCTCTTCTCTCTTTCCCCTTACTCTCGGAGTTCCTTGAGATTCAGTTCTATGCCCCCTCCTTCTCTCTCTATACACCACCCCAGTTGGACAGAACTTCATCAGATTTGGTTTCCAGTATCATTTGTATGCCTATGGCACCCAATTATACACATCATCTCCTGACTGGAGGTGGTACCATAATACAAAATACCAGGGATTGTCTTTCTGCTGTCTCAATGTCCGTATCTGAAACTGAATCTCTCCAAACTGAAATCTCAAGGTTCCTCTTTGTAGTAACTTACCTGTACCCGATATTGCAATTTCCTTGGGTGGTACTACCATAACTCCCAAGCAGAATGCTTTCTGTCTTGGGGTTATATTTGATATCTTTACTTCACTCCATATATTCAATAACTCAATGGCTTATGTTACCTGCACTTCCAAAACCTCTCTAGAATTCGACCTTTTGTAACCTTTGAATCTGCAAAACTCTTACTGCTGCTCTGATTTTTCTCGCTTAGACTACTGCAACTCTCTACTAACCTGTCTCCCTTTTACTAAACTCTCCCCTCTCCAGACATGAATGCAGCAGCCAGAATCATGTTTCTCTCCAACCACTACATTGATGCTGCCACCATGTGCCACTCTTTGTACTGGTTGACCATCTGCTAAATAATATAATATGAATTTATCACTCTAACACACAAAGCTCTCACAGTCATGTACCACTCTACATCTCTTCCATCATCTCTGTCTTCCACCCTTCCTGTCCCTTTGTTCCACTAATGACCTAAGACTAACATCCTTTATAATGTGAACCTCTCACTCCCGTCTCCAGGACTTGTCTCTTGCTGCACCAGTTTTTTGGATTGCGCTACCCCAGACAATCCAGTTAATTTCTCAGTTTCTACAGTTTTCAAGTGTGTCCTAAAAACGCATTTCTTTAGATTGGCTTATCACCTCACCACAATAATCTAACAAATCTACTGTTGTCTCTTCCACGCACTCAGTAGCACTTTCTACTTGTACAGATACTGGCTGATAAGCGATTCTTGCAGTCTTAAGGCCCAGTCACACTAAACAACTTACTAGCGATCCCAACAACGATCCAACCTGATACGGATCGCTGGTAAGTTGCTAGGAGGTTGCTGGTGTGATGTCACACTGCGACGCTCCAGCGATCCCACCAGCAACCTGACCTGGCAGGGATCGCTGGAGCGTCGCTACACGAGTTGCTGGTGAGCTCACCAGCAACCAGTGTCCCAGCCCCCAGCCAGCAGCGCCGCGTGGAAGCGATGCTGCGCTTGGTAACTAAGGTAAATATCGGGTAACCAACCCGATATTTACCTTGGTTACCAGCGCACACCGCTTAGCGCTGGCTCCCTGCACACCTAGCCACAGTACACATTGGGTTAATTACCCAATGTGTACTCTGCTACGTGTGCAGGCAGCAGGAGCCGGCTTCTGTGGACGCTGGTAACCACAGTAAACATCGGGTAACCAAGAACCCCTTACCTTGGTTATCCGATATTTACCTTCGTTACCAGCGTCCGCCACTCTCACACTGCCAGTGCCGGCTCCCTGTTCCCTGCACTCCTAGCCACAGTACACATCGGGTTAATTACCCGATGTGTACTCCAGCTACATGTGCAGAGAGCAGGGAGCCGGCACTGGCAGCGTGAGAGCGGGGACGCTGGTAACGAAGGTAAATATCGGGTAATCAAGGTAAGGGCTTCTTGATTACCCGATGTTTACCGTGGTTACCAGCGTCCGCAGAAGCCGGCTCCTGCTGCCTGCACATTTAGTTGTTGCTCTGTCGCTGTCACACACAGCGATGTGTGCTTCACAGCGGGACAGCAACAACTAAAAAATGGCCCAGGACATTCAGCAACAACCAACGACCTCACAGCAGGGGCCAGGTTGTTGCTGGATGTCACACACAGCAACATTGCTAGCAACATCGCTGCTACGTCACAAAAGTTGTTCGTTAGCAGCGATGTTGCTAGCGATGTTGCTTAGTGTGACGTGGCCTTTATTTGAATGCCCCTATTATATTGATGACTGGACCTACATGACAAGCACTTTATTTTTATTTTTTCTATTATGCTTATTTTCTCATTTATTGTAAGCTAGCGAGTAGGGCCCTCACTCACTTTTTGGACTGTGTTATTCTGTAATGTCTTATAATGTTTGTATACTTACCCTCTGAATTGTAAAGTGCTGAGGAATATGTTGGCTCTATAGAAATAAAAATGATTACTATTATATACTGCTACTTTTATGTACTCGTAACGCCTGGTACTGCAGTTCAGCCCAATTCATTTCAAAAGGGGATGAACTGAAAAGCCTTAGACAGCCAATTGGCAAACGTAATGCTGTTTTTGGAAGAGGCTATATTTATATTTATTTATATTTTCAAACCTTATGAACTCCTGGGCTTCAACATTCTGAGTGATCTGTTTTCTTAGCCTACAACTTCCAGAATGTCCTTAATAATAGTAAGGAGATACTAGGTGTTATCAGTCATCATCAGACTGTGGGCTATACAAGACAAATCTTGGACTGCCACATCGGGCAACCCGATGGCACCCCCTGCCAGCTATGCCCGGGGCATTTGGCCCCCTTAGATACACCACTGTTAAAAGCCACCATGGACCAAGCTGCACAGGAAACTAGTAAAACAGGCTTATTTAAGGCACCACCTACTTCTCTTGAGTGACTGATCCCTTCCAGCATTCATACATAGGGAGAGACCTGTCAACCACTAGCAGCGGGCAGGGAGAAGCCACCAAGGACCAACCCACCTGTTCGACTAGTCTCCCATTCCAGTGATGCAAGGACCTCTGTTCACAGTGTTGATGTCACGTTTGGCTGCAGCCAATGAGCAGTTTCTCTTCAGCTGCAACCTATATCATTTACTCAGAGCAGATATCCCTCCTGATGGAACATTTATGAGGTGCAGCTGATGAGTAATAATAATAGCCACTCATTCATTGCAGTTGATATGTGGCACAACAATGTGATGTCACCACTTGGAACATCAGCTTTGCCAGAATAGCATCATTGCAGGAGGTGAGTATACAATTTTTATTTTATATTGGTACCTGGGGTTGTGCAGTAGTGGACAACCCCGCTAAGGTCTCACTTAGATGTCCATTTTTTGTTTTTGTGCTAGCCACTTGATTTTTAACATATCGAACTCAGAAACATTACGACTCTTTTTGCTAACCGATGATTGGTCCTATTTGTGGAACAAGCTGACATCTCAATAAACGGATTCATGATGTGAATTCGGCAGCACACGTATGCCAATAGAGTGCAGTCCATTTGAAATACAAACCTGTGTGTTTGGCCGAAGAGATGCATCAATCTATAACTATGCAAATGAACCATTGTGGAGTCAGGGAAAACCGAGGGCTTAACCTTCTGAGATCTGTAATGGTTCCCATATTAGTTATGACTCCTTTCAAGGCTGATCATGATGACTCTTAAAAATCACGCTGAAATGACTCCCTAACGATGATTCCCTAAAATAAAATGTGATCTCAAGTAAAATGATTAATTTATGAATGCATCTTCGCATTCATAATTAACCGACAACCTGGTAAGCCCCTAGAAGTTCTCATGTCGAAAGACACCGTGCTGCTTGCATGCCTGTATCTAAATGTGAAGAGGTAACGTTCTCTTCCTCATTCTTTGAACACAGCAGCTTCCTGACAGAAATGCCAAACTGACTGGAGTCGGTCTCCTGGGCTTCTTTAGGAAGTGATACGTGTTAATTCTATAAAGTGTTTACCGGAACAGCGTGTCATGACTTGTTTACTGGAGTCGTTATTTGTTGTGGAATTTGTTTTTTTCCTTATGTGTTATAAATAGCTTGTATTAAATAACAAACTGCTTTTATGTTTTACTGACATGTGGTATACATATTTTATTGCATAAACTAAAGTCCAATAGTGTAATTAGTCTTGCAATGTAAAAAATATATATACTGTTTAAACTATGGTGCAATTCAGCTTCTAGATTCACCATCTTCAAGGTAAAATAGTTGGTATAAGAAGAACGTTCACACCAACTCTGATTCTGGGTTTAAAATTGCCAGACATCTTCACAAGTTAAATTAACAGTACACAATTATCATCGAAACCACCTGAGCTATATATATATAATACACACAGATCTCGCTCATATATCTATATATATATACTTATCTCTCTACATATCTATTCTTCCACATATCATGTAGGAGACACAGCTAGTATATGTAAGAAAATGCTCTGGTCAGACAAAACCAAAGTAGAACTGTTTTTTTTTTTTTTGTTTTGGTTTGGTTTTTTATTTTAAATGATTTAATTATAGAGTAAAAATTGGTGTACTCATATGCCAAATTTGTAAAGTACCTAGCAGACGTTCTCTGAATGCACTCTCATGGTGACATGATCTAATTTTAACAAATGTGTGCCAGTGTACAGTGATTTCTTTGCCAATACCCTTTCTATGTAAGATGCAATATAGTGCATAGCACTGTAAAATGTTAGATTTCTTACAGCGGTAAGCAACTCAATTGAAAACGTGCTTATTTGTATGTTCTCTAGCTAACTAAAGTAGAACGGTTTTAGGCTAAATGCAAATTGCTGTATCTCGCAGAAACCTAACACTGCACATTGCTCTTAAAACACCATCCCCATTGTCAAAGATAGTGGGAGCAGGATCATGCTTTTCTTCAGCAGGGAGAAGCTGGTCAGAGTTGATAGGAAGATGGATGGAGCTAAATACAGGTCAATATTAGAGGAAAAACTTTTAGAGGCTGCAGAAGACCTGAGACTGGGGCATAGGTTCTCATTACAACAACCCTAAACATACTAGTATAGCTACAATGGAATTGGTTAGATAAAAACATATTCATGTGTTTGAATGGCCCAGACAAAGCCCAGTCCTAAATCCCATTGAGAATCTGTGTCGAGACTTGTTCACAGATACTCGCCATCCAATCTCACTGAGCAAGAGCTAGTTTGTAAATAAAAATGGGAAAAAATGTCAGCCACACTGTTGACTCGGGTGGGCTGGATACAAATGCTTGCACACTATTTAGATTTATATTTTTTTAAATATTCAGAAAACCGTGTATCATTTCCTTTATACTTCACAAATACTTGTCACTTAGAGTGGGTATATCATATCAAGATCCCAATAAAATAAATTTAGGTTTGGGGGCGTGACATGAGAAAAAAAAAAATAGAAACGTTTACGGGGTAGGAATAATTTTTCAAGGCACTATAAACATAGGTTCCCTTTAAGTTAGGCTTATGTGAGCTATCAGGTGCAATATGCACCAAGAACCACGAGCAGATCTGGGTGAATATTGCTAATCCCTGCCTAACCGTCCCTGTATACAGTAGCACAGATAATGAGATCTTTAGAAAAAGTATTTCTAAAGCTCTTTTACCGTATGCTAATGAGGGAGCGCACTAGCCCCCTGAGCGTTAGTTCCCCAGCCAGTCGCCCCCATTAGCATGTTAGTACGGCCAGGTGGGCGTGCTAACATGCTAACGAATATGCAGCATCAGAGGATGATCTCACTCACCTCTCCACTGCCATCGCCGATCGTCCGACGGGTGATTTTGGCTCTGTGCGCTCTATGAAGCCGGGTGTATGCGTCCTGGTTTCAAACTGAAGTAGTGTGCATGACCCAAACTTCGGGGTCATGCGCACGGAGCTGAAATCCAGCGCCGGAAAGGTGAGTGAGATCATTCTCTGATGCTGCGTATCTATTAGCATGTTAGCATGCCCACAGGGGCGTACTAACATGCTAATGGGGGCGACTGCCTGGGGAACTAATGCCCAGGGGACTAGTGCCCTCACTCATTAGCATACGGTAAAAGTTCTTCAGAAATACTTTTGCTAAAGATCTTTTTATCTATGCTAGTGTATACAGCAGACCTGGGCAAGGGGCGGCCCGCGGGCCAGATGCGGCCCGCCTACTGTCTGTGACCGGCCCGCCTGTCTTGCTAAGAGTTGGAGGCGTGGCCTGATCTATGCCTCAGCCTTGCTCTCACTCCCGGGAGCTATGATTCCAGCAGTGCAGTGATAAGCAGCTGCCACGCCCCCACTCTGCCTGTCATGCCCCCTCTGGTTGCTGATCACACTCCTCGGATGCCTCCCTTGTCCCCTCCTCTTGCTCTGTCGATGCTGGCCGCGCCCCCTTTGCCTGCCCCTTCTACCCTGGGATCCTCACATGACCGATTTATATCCACAGCAGCCACTTCAAAAACGTTTGGTCTACAAACTGAGGTAATGTGCACTTGTGCAGAAGTAACACCGGTGAGAGGGCAAAGTGGCTGCAGAAAGGGGGAGCAGAGGAGCAGCCCTTGTGCCTTCTTAGGTCCCCCCTGTGCCTGCAATAGAGGAAGCAGACACACAGGGGACTCAGCGAAAGCAGCCATAGGAGCCCTCAGGCTCTGCTGCTGTGCTGCCTGCCTGTGCCCTCAGCGTCTCCAAGGCCAGTATGCATGCCCCACTGGCCACCACTGTCAGTATGCATGCCCCACTAGCCACCACTGTGAGTATGCATGCCCCACTAGCCACCACTGTGAGTATGCATGCCCCACTAGCCACCACTGTGAGTATGCATGCCCCACTAGCCACCACTGTGAGTATGCATGCCCCACTGGCCACCACTGTCAGTATGCATGCCCCACTAGCCACCACTGTCAGTATGCATGCCCCACTGGCCACCACTGTCAGTATGCATGCCCCACTAGCCACCACTGTCAGTATGCATGCCCCACTAGCCACCACTGTGAGTATGCATGCCCCACTAGCCACCACTGTGAGTATGCATGCCCCACTAGCCACCACTGTGAGTATGCATGCCCCACTGGCCACCACTGTCAGTATGCATGCCCCACTAGCCACCACTGTGAGTATGCATGCCCCACTAGCCACCACTGTCAGTATGCATGCCCCACTGGCCACCACTGTCAGTATGCATGCCCCACTGGCCACCACTGTCAGTATGCATGCCCCACTAGCCACCACTGTGAGAGTGCATTCCCCACTAGCCACCACTGTCAGTATGTATGCCCCAGTAGCCACCACTGTCAGTATGCATGCCCCACAGGCCTCAGGCTCTGCTGCTGCTGTGCTGCCTGCCTGTGCCCTCAGCGTCTCCAAGGCCAGTATGCATGCCCCACTGGCCACCACTGTCAGTCTGCATGCCTCACAGGCCACCACTGTCAGTCTGCATGCTCCACTGGCCACCACTGTCAGTATGCATGCCCCACTGGCCACCACTGTCAGTATGCATGTCCCACTGGCCACCACTGTCAGTATGCATGCCTCACAGGCCACCACTGTCAGTATGCATGCCCCACTGGCCACCACTGTCAGTATGCATGCCCCACTGGCCACCACTGTCAGTATGCATGTCCCACTGGCCACCACTGTCAGTATGCATGCCTCACAGGCCACCACTGTCAGTATGCATGCCCCACTGGCCACCACTGTCAGTATGCATGCCTCACAGGCCACCACTGTCAGTATGCATGCCCCACTGGCCACCACTGTCAGTATGCATGCCCCACTGGCCACCACTGTCAGTATGCATGTCCCACTGGCCACCACTGTCAGTATGCATGCCCCACTGGCCACCACTGTCAGTATGCATGCCCCACTGGCCACCACTGTCAGTATGCATGCCCCACTGGCCACCACTGTCAGTATGCATGCCTCACAGGCCACCACTGTCAGTATGCATGCCCCACTGGCCACCACTGTCAGTATGCATGCCCCACTGGCCACCACTGTCAGTATGCATGCCCCACTGGCCACCACTGTCAGTATGCATGCCCCACTGGCCACCACTGTCAGTATGCATGCCCCACTGGCCACCACTGTCAATATGTCTGCTTCACAGTCCCCAGTAATGTCTATGCCACTTACTGACCCCAGTAATGTCTGCCACTTACTGACCCCAGTAATGTGTATGCCCCCCACTGACCCCAGTAATGTCTGCCACTTACTGACCTCAGTAATGTGTATGCCCCCCACTGACTCCAGTAATGTCTATGCCCCCCACTGACCCCAGTAATGTCTATGCCCTCCACTGACCCCAGTAATGTGTATGCCCCCCCACTGACCCCAGTAATGTCTATGCCCTCCACTGACCCAAGTAATGTCTATGCCCTCCACTGATCCCAGTAATGTGTATGCCCCCCACATTTTCATTGAATCTTATTGTTGTTTAACTTACTGTTTGTTTATGAAGGGATAGTATATACTATATACAGTATTGGGTAGAACTGAGCTAATTACATTAGTCCGGCCCTCTAAAACCATCCCAATTTCTCATGCGGCCCCATGGGAAAATTAATTGCCCACCCCTGGTATACAGGGACGGTTAGGCAGGGAGGGATTAGCAATATGCACCCAGAACTGCTTGTGGTTCTGGGTGAATATTGGACCTGACAGGTTCCCTGTGTGTGTAGATAGATATATATATATATATACAGTTAGGTCCAGAAATATTTGGACAGTGACACAAGTTTTGTTATTTTAGCTGTTTACAAAAACATGTTCAGAAATACAATTATATATTTATAATATGGGCTGAAAGTGCACACTCCCAGCTGCAATATGAGAGTTTTCACATCCAAATCGGAGAAAGAGTTTAGGAATCATAGCTCTGTAATGCATAGCCTCCTCTTTTTCAAGGGACCAAAAGTAATTGGACAAGGGACTCTAAGGGCTGCAATTAACTCTGAAGGCGTCTCCCTCGTTAACCTGTAATCAATGAAGTAGTTAAAAGGTCTGAGGTTGATTACAGGTGTGTGGTTTTGCATTTGGAAGCTGTTGCTGTGACCAGACAACATGTGGTCTAAGGAACTCTCAATTGAGGTGAAGCAGAACATCCTGAGGCTGAAAAAAAAGAAAAAATCCATCAGAGAGATAGCAGACATGCTTGGAGTAGCAAAATCAACAGTCGGGTACATTCTGAGAAAAAAGGAATTGACTGGTGAGCTTGGGAACTCAAAAAGGCCTGGGCGTCCACGGATGACAACAGTGGTGGATGATCGCCGCATACTTTCTTTGGTGAAGAAGAACCCGTTCACAACATCAACTAAAGTCCAGAAGACTCTCAGTGAAGTAGGTGTATCTGTCTCTAAGTCAACAGTAAAGAGAAGACTCCATGAAAGTAAATATAAAGGGTTCACATCTAGATGCAAACCATTCATCAATTCCAAAAATACACAGGCCAGAGTTAAATTTGCTGAAAAACACCTCATGAAGCCAGCTCAGTTCTGGAAAAGTATTCTATGGACAGATGAGACCAAGATCAACCTGTACCAGAATGATGGGAAGAAAAAAGTTTGGAGAAGAAAAGGAACGGCACATGATCCAAGGCACACCACATCCTCTGTAAAACATGGTGGAGGCAACGTGATGGCATGGGCATGCATGGCTTTCAATGGCACTGGGTCACTTGTGTTTATTGATGACATAACAGCAGACAAGAGTAGCCGGATGAATTCTGAAGTGTACCGGGATATACTTTCAGCCCAGATTCAGCCAAATGCCGCAAAGTTGATCGGACGGCGCTTCACAGTACAGATGGACAATGACCCTAAGCATACAGCCAAAGCTACCCAGGAGTTCATGAGTGCAAAAAAGTGGAACATTCTGCAATGGCCAAGTCAATCACCAGATCTTAACCCAATTGAGCATGCATTTCACTTGCTCAAATCCAGACTTAAGATGGAAAGACCCACAAACAAGCAAGACCTGAAGGCTGCGGCTGTAAAGGCCTGGCAAAGCATTAAGAAGGAGGAAACCCAGCGTTTGGTGATGTCCATGGGTTCCAGACTTAAGGCAGTGATTGCCTCCAAAGGATTCGCAACAAAATATTGAAAATAAAAATATTTTTTTTGGGTTTGGTTTATTTGTCCAATTACTTTTGACCTCCTAAAATGTGGAGTGTTTGTAAAGCAATGTGTACAATTCCTACAATTTCTATCAGATATTTTTGTTCAAACCTTCAAATTAAACGTTACAATCTGCACTTGAATTCTGTTGTAGAGGTTTCATTTCAAATCCAATGTGGTGGCATGCAGAGCCCAACTCGCGAAAATTGTGTCACTGTCCAAATATTTCTGGACCTAACTGTATATATATATATGTATATATATATATATATAATATTGTGAGACTCATGAGGGATTGGTGGATGAGGGCAGGTATATCTCACCCCGGTGTTGGTCCTATGTGACTTAGCCTGGTCAGGATCACCTGGTTACTAATGGATTAATGGGAGGTGAAGGACTGATGTAAAAGGAATCTGGGAAGTTGGAGGAGGGTCTCCATCTGGGCAACACCGTAAGCCTGTCTGTGTAGGAGACACTCGTGAGTTGGAGCAGTGCTTGATGTCTGTATGGTTTAGCTGGAAGGGAGAAGCCCTCCAGTTTGTAGTTAGGATATCACCGTGTATAGTTAGCGCCGGACAGGCAAGGATTTATTTTGTTGGTGTTTTTCTTTTGTTTATGCTTCACTGCAATAAACCTGACCAAGCGTCAGTTACACCTTGAATTCGGCTGTCTGCCTGAGGTGAATACGTGCCCTTTGAACCCAGCAAAGGCGATCCCCGAGCATGTTATCACAATATATATATATATATATATATATATATATATATATACTGTATATACCGGTATATATTTTTTTTATTTATTTTTTTAAAGCAAAAAAATCTTTTCTGGGTTTGTTTTATAATTCCAACCTTCCCTGGATGAGCTACAAATAATCTCCTGTACCTCTCCTGCTGTGGAGAACAATAAGTCATAAAAAATATAAGTGCTGTACTCCTGACATCACATTAGAGAACTGTATGCACATTACTATAAATATGGATCACCAGATCTTCTTAGCTTATAACAGAATAATGTCACACAAACTGAAACAATGGCTGTCCACCCCAGATTTAGATTATGTTACTCAAATTAATCACTAGAGATGAGCTTTTGCTGAGGAAGGCACAGTCGAACCTTAGATAAGGTTCAGTTTGTGACCCTGACTTGATCTGAACCTTATGGAAGTCAGTGTTCGGGCAGTTCATTGCTCCACCCACATGCTGCCAGCCATTAGCAGAAACACTTCCGGGGGAAAGTGGGCAGGGTTTAAAAAAAAAAAAATGTATGTGTGCACAATACATCTGATAATGCTGATTTTACCTCCAGTGTGAGACGTTCAAATACCGCACGCGGCTTGCACACTTGAGCATTAATCGTTCACAAGCACAGCGCTGCTCGCTTGAGTGGTTAGCATTCGTAACTAACTCGAACATCAAACGCGAACTTTGGGGTTTTTTGGTCGGTTTCTAAACTCGAACCTCAGATTCGCTCATCTCTATCCATCACATTTTATATTGATTTCCTGCTATTTTCTTGTTACATTTAGTGGTGTTCACTGTAATATTAGACAAATGTTATTCGTTTTTTTTTTCTTCATTATATTTTTTTCCAAAGTAATATTGTAAAATTGTAAAGGACGTATGACTCTTCATTTTTCTGACTCTTTGGTTTATGAAGAAAAGGAAATGCTTGGATGCACAGTAATCCTGGTATCTGTTACTGTATCCTGTCTTTTTCAAATAAATTAACACCTTTGTTGCACACAGCGGGCGGCCACGAGTGGTTCCTGGTCATCCTGTCTGTTTTTCTTCTCCTGTTCTTTCCTGTTGTGTACTTTACCGTTAACTTGTGTCTGTTCCAACTTTTTCAATGTGGTACAGGAGCTTCATATTATAGTCTGAACTAGGTGACAATGATGTCAAGCCCCCCCTGCCCCATTTTATTGCATGTTGTAACATGTCTGATCCTAGACTCATATACTAATATTTTGTTACTGACTTTTCTGATCAGATGTTGAATTATCTACGCTATCGAGCTCCAGTTTACCTATATTTTTAACTTTAAATTAATGAGGTGCAAACATTTTTTGTACAATCAGCTTATATTAAAATTAATTGTAGGAACTTTAAAGACTTTCACATTTCCCATGTAGATCTTTCCATGATTTCCTAGATCACTAACATATCCCACATTGCTTAGATGTCAATTGAAATGAATGTAATAAAGAATATAACTTTTGGAGTCATTTTACGTAAATTATATAATCATTGGCATGATATGAAGCACAAAATATATTGGTTTTCAAGCCATTAATGGATTAGCTCATCAACCACAGAAAAATCCTTTTGTTCACTCAATCATCAACTTTTTGTATATTTGCCTTGTTAAAGCTTGTTACATTCTTATGTTTGGGCTAATTTTATTTTCGCGAGTTTGAGAGGTCTAGTTTTGAAAAACTGAGCAATGACATGCTAGACCTCTCAGACTCAATAGCTGCACAGCATATTTTAGGAGATGTTTGTTTGAATAGCCACATGATCTTTGAACCAATTGTTCAGAATTCAGGTAAGTTTACGTCACTGCTGGAGGGAAGAGTGGCTAAGTAGGGTTCCACTCCATACAAGCTTTAAGTTTAATAAACTCGGCACTTCTTAAGATGGAATTGATGCAAGTGCTTTATTCGTGAATGCAAAATAATATAAATTCATGACGTTTCGATTCACAGAACTTTACCTTTGTTTGGCACAACTGATTGTTTAAAACAGAATTGTAATTTCAACAGCCTTTGTATAAATCAATAGTTCAGGCTATTCTAAGAAACTTTATTATGTCTGTTATAGGCTTTCTTCCCCACTTATCAGACACTTCTTCCCTTCCCCCTGCATCCAAATCCTGTCATCCACTGTGAAAAAGCATCTCAAGTTCATCTTACTCTAAAGCTGGTGTCACACACAGCGACAACGACGTCGCTGCTACGTCACCATTTTCTGTGACGTTTCAGCGACGTCCCGTCGCTGTCGCTGTGTGTGACATCCAGCAACGACCTGGCGCCTGCTGTGAGGTCGCCGGTCGTTGCTGAATGTCCAGCTTCATTTTTTGGTCGTCACTCTCCCGCTGTGACACACACATCGCTGTGTGTGACAGCGAGAGAGCGACGAAATGAAGCGAGCATGGAGCAGGAGCCGGCGTCTGGCAGCTGCGGTAAGCTGTAACCAGCGTAAACATCGGGTAACCAAGGGAAGACCTTTCCCTGGTTACCCGATATTTACCTTCGTTACCAGCCTCCGCCCTTGCTGCCAGTGCCGGCTCCTGCTCTGTGCACATGTGGCTGCAGTACACATCGGGTAATTAACCCGATGCATACTGTAGCTAGGAGTGCAGGGAGCCAGCGCTAAGCAGTGTGTGCGGCTCCCTGCTCTCTGCACTGTGACATGTAGCTGCAGTACACATCGGGTTAATTAACCCGATGTGTACTGTACCTAGGAGAGCAAGGAGCCAGCGCTAAGTGCGGCTCCCTGCTCTCTGCACATGTAGCACAGCGACGTTATGATCGCTGCTGCGTCGCTGTGTTTGACAGCTAAGCAGCGATCATAACAGCAACTTACAAGGTCGCTGTTACGTCACAGAAAATGGTGACGTAACAGCGACGTCGTTGTCGCTGTCGCTTAGTGTGAACCCAGCTTAAGGCTACAGTCACACTAATGTATAGTATCTAATGTGAGCGATTCGGATGCGACATGGTAATGACACTCGGCTCAAACACTGTTGCAAGTGTGTGCCGAGTATCATGTCACTGCGCTCATTCTCTGGCATGTGAGAATCATAGCACAGGTGAAGACAAGATGAATAAATTAATTTCTCCATCTACTCCATTGTCTGTCTCTGAGTATATCGGAATGCACTTGCATGACATGAGAGTGCAGTCCGATGTTTTACAGTGACTCATAGAGTTGTATGGGTGTGTGTGATCCGAGACATGCTGCCAGTGGCAGCATGTTACAATATTTTTTTCCTAAGTTTTATTACAGCTGAGGAAAAACTTGCAGATCTAACCTGCCTTCAATAACATTGGAGTGAGTTCAATGCAAGATTTTATCTCATTGTTCTCTTCCGATTTAAACGCTTATATGAGTAAGTCCTATAGGAGACCACCACCTGCAGGTGTCATGTGACTCAGCCCTCTATGGCTGCAGGTGGCGTGATGAGCAGGGAAGGGAACAGGCAGAAAAATAAAGTGCAGAGGTCTGTAATATGCTTTACATCACATCAGAGGTTGATTCAGATCAACACAGCTTAGCTCTGCTGTACAATATCTTCCATGTTGCCCAAGCTTGTCTCTGTGAGTTTAAAAGTGAATTATGAGTAGACATACTGGTCGCTGTGCTGTATATGGAGAAATCACTGCAACTCACACAGACTATGCAGGAGGAAAGTGGGAAGATTCCTCAATATAATTCACATGGCAAGCAAAGGTGTTATTCCTCATATACAGACATAGGAAACCTTATTATGAATAGTCACTTGAAAGCACAGTTACCCTTTAAGGTGTAAACAGAAAAAAAGCAGTAAGTTGTATGAGTATGCGTTGATATAGTCACCAGAAGAGAAGCAACTTTGTCGCACATCACAGTAGCTCTTTTACATTTTGCTGCTATTTTCTGGTTACACCTTAATCAATCCATTGGTTCAGATGACGCTCCATTTCTGTAGTCTGAAACGTCAGGGATTTGACTATTTTGGATTGTGTAATAAAATACTTGCATCATTTAAAGAGTTTCAAGTTAACTAAACTTACAAATGTAAACTTACAGCAATAGAATAGATCATTACTGGATAGCACAGAGTAATGGCAGGAGTAACTACGAACCTTTCATTAATTGCTGCTTTGAGATTCATTTAGAAAGAATCTGTCAGCAGGGATTTGCTATGGAAGATGACTGAGATCATAATGTAGGAGCAGAGACCCTGATTATAGTGATCTGTCACTTACTAGGCTCTATTTTACTGTCTCAATACAATCCGTGTTTTATCAGCAGGAGATTAAAGGCCCCATCACACACGAGATCGCTAACGAGATCGTTGCTGAGTCACAGTTTCTGTGACGTAGCAACGATCTCGCAAGCGATCTAGTTATGTGTGACACCTACTAGCGATCTGGCCCCTGCTGTCAGATTGCTAGTCGTTGCTGAATGGTCCGGACCATTTTTTTCAAAAGCAATGTCCTGCTGGGCAGGATGCATCGCTGTGTTTGATGCCTACCAACGACCTCCTAACAGGGTCCCACCGTCGCTGAGATCGTTATACAGGTCGGTAATCATTACTGCGTCGTTGGTAAGGTCTAACTGTGTGACTTCTCACCTGCGACCTCTCAGCGACTTACCAGCGATCCTTATCAGGTCGTATCGTTGTCGGGATCGCTGGTAAGTCGTTGTGTGTGACTGGGCCTTAACACTACAGAACTATGAGCCTTGTGCATCCTAAGCCAGTCACGCCCCCAGCACTGATTAGCAACTTTCTGTCACCATAGATTGTACACAGAAAGCTGTGGTGTGGGCGGGGTTATACATTGCTCATCAACTGAGCTCTGCTAGTTCTACAACAAAGAAAACTGACTGTCATAGCTGCTGTTGATACAACACTGGAACTGCGGTCTCTGTCCCTACCTCATGCTGTAATCAGATTGCCTAGCAAAAACCTGCTGACAGATTCCCTTCAGCATGTTTTCTACTTTTAGAATTTCTCCTTTTAGAGAAATGTAAAAGCTTTACAATGTAGCCAGGAAAAAGTCAGTTTCATGATTAAGCCTTAGAGCTAAGAACTATTTTGTCCCATGAGAGGTCCAGTGATTGAACACATCCATCTAATACAACCTTTTATAGCTAAAAGTATCATTTGATTTAGTGTAAGACTAGAAACCATGTACTTGAATGACATGGTCCAATCTGGCATAATGGCGGGACATGTTTGCCTGACTCCATACTGAGAATCAAATCTCTGAAGTCAAATCTCTGCTTCAACATTCTGCACTTGTATTACCAATAACCCTGTATTTTGTGTTCTAGAAAAATCTAACCCTTTCTTAAATCTATCAGCATTTTCTGCTGTTGTATAGTCCTGTGGGAGTATGCCCCTTAACTTCATAGCTCTACTGATAAAGTAATGCTTGAACTTTTTAGATTAAATCTAATTTATTTTATTTTTTTAATATAGTAAGTGAAGTTTACTTTTGAGCCTGCCAATAGGAGAAGTTAGCAGAGAAGATTACAATAAATGTTTCTTTCATAAAGTTGCAATCGAAATTATCGACCCACCATTGCAAATTAGATTTAGAAGGTAAAGTTATAAACATTCAGCTATTTGCAATAAATAAAGCAAAATCAACCAAAATAAATCAACCAGGAACCAATTAACTAGCTCAACCCAACTAATATAGCAAACCGTTTCTTTTACTGAATACTGCAGTCTCAAAGTTAGTCTGTTTTTCATCGAGAAAAATTGGAAGAGTAATATCTGTTTGGAATTCCAACTTATGTGAGTGTGCAATTTTTTTCTTGCCCAGCATCCGTATTACCGGTGTATGCCATCCATATAATAATATAATAATAAATCTTTATTTCTATAGCGCCAACATATTCCGCAGCGCTTTACAATTCAGGAGGTTCATATACAAACAAGTAAAGCCTGCTTTACACGGGACGACCGATCGTGCGATTTCACGATCGATTGTACCCGCCACCCGTCGTTTGTGCGTCACGGACAATTGATTTTCTGTGGCGCACAAACTCGTTAACCCCCATCACACATACTTACCTCCCGGGCAACGTCGCTGTGGGCGGCGAGCATCCACTTTTTGAAGTGAGAGGGATGTCCAGTGTCACAGCAACGTCACGTGGCGGCCGGCCAATAGAAGTGGAGGGGTGGAGATGAGCGTGATGTAAACATCCCGCCCACCTCCTTCCTTCCACATAGCCGGCGGGAGCCGCGGGACGCTGGTAAGCGATGTTCATCGTTCCTGTGGTGTCACACAGAGCGACTTGTGCTGCCACGGGACCGATGAACACCCGGCGCCATGTTTCATAAACGATTTTATGAAACCTAGCGACGAGTAAACGACTCATGATTTGTGAGCGATACTGCGTCGTTAGGAGGTGTCACACAGGCCGACGTCGCAAGCGACGCCGGATGTGCGGCACAAAAACCGTGATCCCGACGATCTATCGCACGATAGATCGTCTCGTGTAAAGCACCCTTAACAGTTATAGAAAATACAATAATTAGAGTATGGAAAAAAGAGACAACCCTGCTCGTGAGAGCTTACAATCTACAATGAAATGAGGGGGGGGCAAGGTATAGGTGCTTATTTACAATGACAATCCAGCCATCTCAAGGAAATGGGGGATAGATAATGGTTGCCTGGATCAGTTGGCCAGAACCTTGAGATGCATTTGGGTGCCATGGAGTTTGACGTGGGGTTATATTCTGAGAAGGCATGGTGGAACTATGTGAATTAAGTTCGGCTAGGGAGTGTGATAGGCCACCCTAAAAAGATGCGTTTTTAGGGTGCGTCTGAAGCTGAGTATGTTGCGATTTGTCCTAGCTTCTTGGGATAGAGCGTTCCAGAGGATTGGTGCAGCTCGGGTGAAGTCTTGGATCAGGGAGTGAGAGGTTCGGATTAGTGTGGATGTTAGTCGAAAGTCATTTGCAGAGTGTAGGGAACGAGTAGGGTGATAGACAGAGAGGAGGGTGGAGATGTAGGGGGGTGCCGCACTGTGGAGAGCTTTGTGGGTGAGAACAAGCAGTTTGAATTGATCCTGTGATATATATGGGCAGCCAGTGCAATGACTGGCACAGAGAGGAGGCATCCAAGTAGCAGTTAGCCAGATAGGTGACCCTGGCTGCTGCATTAGGATGCACTGTAGAGGAGAGAGTCTAGTTAGGGGGAGACCAATTAATAGAGAGTTACAGTAGTCGAGTCAGGAGTGGATCAGGGCCATGGTGAGAGTTTTTGTCGTTTCCATTGTGAGAAAGAGGCGGATTCTAGAGATGTTCTTGAGGGGCAAGCATCTGACGTGGGTTGTTTTTTTTCTTGACATCTATTATTCTACAGTCACTTACAGTGTTCTATGTTACAGATTGCTGATTTGTCCGTAAAAAATAGATGGTCCATGTGCCGTCTGTTTTTTTTGTTTTTTTCTTACACCCATTGGTGAGTTCTGTATGTTTTTCACAACCATACACTTCATGCTGTAATTTTTCCTCAAGAAGAAAACAACTAAGGAAAAAAATGCAGATCAGCACTGCCATATTGTTTAACATTGATGTGAGTGCAATCGGATTTTTTTACTCAGTGTAGTTATATGTACATGTGAGCGAACCCTTACTCAACTCAATGATCTTTAATACTTAGTAGAGTACCTATAGCTGTAACGTGCAGTAAAGTTGAACTCCAAGATGTACATTTCTTCTGATGCAACGCACAAAAAAGATGTGCTCCACTTCAGGCTATGTTCACACTCAGCATTTTTTTTCTGTACCCAAAGCTTGCATTCTTGGCAGTAAAAATGCTGTGTTCAAAACTCATGGTTTGTAGCATTTTTGCAGCGTTTTTTTGAGGGGCAGATTACTTGTGTAACTCATCTACAATATGTGTTTATTACCTTAGTTTCTTCATCAAAAATGCTGCAAAAACATTTGTTGCATTTTGTTGCAACATTTTTTTCAATTTTTCATTGCTTTCTATGGATGAAAAAACTCTAAAAGCATTGAGGTGCTGCAGGTTTGCCTCAGTTCCCAATTTCTATCAGAGAAACAAATTGTATGTACAGGAGATTTCTGCAATCTCATAGGTTTTTGTTAGTACTAAAACTAAACATTTTTGAGCCTGGAGATCAGAAGTGTGTCAGTGGAGCAAAGAAGCACACAATGAAGAGAAGACATTCCTATTGTGAGCCATGGCAATAACTCGATGATGCTCACAAGCTACTTTACTTCTAGAAACCTGCAATATGTGTGGAGAGCAGAATGAATTCAATCAAGTATCAGAAAATTGTAGACACAAACTTTAGTGAGGAAGCAGATGCTTCAGCATCACTGGGCCTTCTTTTTTTTTTTTAAATTAGATTTTTATTTTAAAACATAAATTAAACATAAGCACACCCAAACAGAAAAAAAATGAGTGGGAGGGGAAGGAAAGGGAGGGGAATCGGCAATCGAATATTTTCTTGTTGCATTGAACAATACAAAGAAAAGGAAAAGAAAAATAGGGGAAAGAGAAGCTTGCTTTATGAACTTGGAGGTTATGATAAAGAGAGAAACAACCTAACCCCCCCGATAGACCATAGAGACTTCACCGATAAGATGAAATCAGGAGAGAATAATTTGAACCACTAAAAGAGACGTTGCACAAGCTTCCCATTGTTTTTTTATACGGAAAGATCTTGCTAAGTTAGACAATAGAAAAATTTCATATTGGTAAGGAGTATTAATTCTGTCTACCAACCCAGTACAAGAAGGGATGTTATCAGATTTCCAATTTACTGCTAAACACTGTCTAGCCAAAATTAAAATTTAAGAAACTGGTGGAAGGCATTTCCCAGGAAGGTCATTCAGACCTAATGTGGAGAATTAACCATGGCGCCGAGGGAGAGGTTTAAACTTTACTACCTCGGTTATTAAGTAAAAAACTGGACCTTCCAACAGGACAATGAACCCAAGAATATCTTAAAGTAGTGGCCCAGAGGGAAGCTTCTTATAGCGGGCACATGAAGCATAGGCAGGAACAAAGTCCATAACGTCCTTGCACATAGTTTGCCACTATTAAACCTGCAAAATGAGAAGAGTCGTCGTCTTCTGCATGACCAACAAACTTAGAGGAGTGACCCCAGAGCAGCATTAACCTCCTGTCCTCTTCTGTGTCAAAAGTCTTTAAAGTTGATACCCCAGATAAGTTTACCGTACGTGCACACTCTTGGCATTCTCTTGATGAGCTTCAAAAGATAGTCACCGGAAATGGTTTTCACTTCACAGGTGTGCCCTGTCAGGTTTAAAATGTGGGATTTCTTGCCTTATAAATGGGATTGGGACCATCAGTTGTGCAGAAATCTGGTGGCTACACAGATGATAGTCCAACTGAATAGACTGTTAGCTGCTTTTTTCTTGCCATAATACTAATTCTAAGTAAAGAAAAACGAGTGGCCATCATTACTTTAAGAAATGAAGGTCAGTCAGTCTGAAAAATTGGGAAAACTTTAAAAGTGTCCCCAAGTGCTGTGGCAAAAACCATCAAACGCTACAAAGAAACTGGCTCACATGAGAACCTCCCCAGGAAAAGAAGACCAAGAGTCACCTCTGCTGCGGAGAATACGTTGATCCAAGTCACCAGCCTCAGAAATCGCAGGTTAACAGCAGCTCAGATTAGAGACCAGGTTAATGCCACACAGTTCTAGCAGCAGACACATCTCTAGAACAACTGTTAAGAGGAGACTTTGTGCAGCAGGCCTTCATGGTAAAATAGCTGCTAGGAAACCACTGCTAAGAACAGGCAACAAGCAGAAGACACTTATTTTAGCTAAAGAACACAAGGAATGGATATTAGACCAGTGGAAATCTGTGCTTTGGTCTGATGAGTCCAAATTTGAGATCTTGAGATCTACATGCCTGGTTCCCACCGTGAAGCATGGAGGAGGAGGAGGAGGTGTGATGGTGTGGGGGTGTTTTGCTGGTGACACTGTTGGGGATTTAATCAAAATTGAAGGCATACTGAACCAGCATGGCTACCACAGCATCTTGCAGCGCCATTCTATTCCATCCGGATTGCGTTTAGTTGGACCATAATTTATTTTTCAACAGAACAATGACCTTAAACACACCTCCAGGCTGTTTAAGGGCTATTTGACTAAGAAAGAGTGATGGAGTGCTACGCCAGATGACCTGGCCTGCACAGTCACCAGACCTGAACCCAATCGAGATGGTTTGGGGTGAGCTGGACCGCAGAGTGAAGGCAAAAGGGCCAACAAGTGCTAAGCATCTTTGGGAACTCCTTCAAGACTGTTGGAAGACCATTTCCCGTGACTACCTTTTGAAGCTCATCAAGAGAATGCCAAGAGTGTGCAAAGCAGTAATCAAAGCAAAAGGTGGCTACTTTGAAGAACCTAGAATATAAGACATATTTTCAGTTGTTTCACACTTTTTTGCTAAGTATTTAATTCCACATGTGTTAATTCATAGTTTTGATGCCTTCAATATGAATCTACAATTTTCAGAGAATTTTCCTGAAAATAAAGAAAAATCTTTGAATGAGGTGTGTCCAAACTTTTGGTCTGTATTGTATAAGTTATCCTCCCACATTGGAATGTGCCTGTTCAGCGAGTCCCAGTAGCTTAGTCTGCACGTACTAGTTGTCAGGTCACCCGTGCTACTCCGCACTACATCTTGGTGTCTTACCCTGTCTCTGTTCTTATCCAGTATTGCACGTGTTCCCGTTCTGTCCATCTGGTTACCTCTGGTCCCTGCAAGTACCCTCCATCTGATAGTTACCTTCAGTACCAGCCAGCTTTGGAACGCTCCAGCGTCTGTCCCTGTTCCTGGTCTACATCCTGTAGTGCCAGCTGCTGAGGTATCTGGATCCCCTCGGGCTGCCTCCGGGCGGGCACTTACCAGCGTGTGTACCTGCTGCCACTTCCGGTGGTAGAAGTGAAAACTCAGTGGTTGCTCAAGTCCACTCCTCCGGGTCAGTGAATGGTATCTTGGTCCAGTAGACCCACTTCCATCTCGTCTGGCAACCCAGGCATGACAGTGATCTTCTCAGAGTGCAGTATTCCCACCAAAAGCTCCACTTGCTAGGTGATGAACTTGCTCGGCCTCAGTCAGATTTTTTTTTTTTTGTCATTGGACAACACCACTAGGGGAGCTTGAAGTCTCTTGGCAAGAATCTAAACCAATCCACCACGGCCTGTTGCACAAAATTTCCTGCAGAACCGAAGTTCAGATAGGCTGACTAAAAACATTGCGTGTTGCCAGAGGATATGGATATAAACAGGGACAGGGAGGATTTGCTCTCAACCAGGGTAGCCTCTCCTATGGCTTTGGGGCTTTTCTAGTTTCCTGCTTCTCAGGACAGGAATGGATCTGGTGTTTAGGACTTCCGAAGTAGATTCACCTTCCCTCGGTGTGACTGTCCTCATGGCAATGCTTTGCCAAATTCACATAATTCACCTGCATGGCTTCAGAAGATAGCTGTAGGGACCGTGGACTGTGGCACAGTGGGTCTCTGGAAGGTTGGAGCAAGACGCATTGACCTTCTCTCCCTGCTCAATTCCTTAGAGCAGTGTTCTTCAACTCCAGTGCTCAAGGCTCACCAATCGTGCATGTTTTCAAGATTTCCTTATTATTGCACAGGTGATGGAATCCTCACCTGTTGCAGGTGATTAAATTAACACCTCTGCATTGCTAAGGAAATCCTGAAAGCATGAAGTGTTGGTGGGCCTTGATGACTAGAGTTATCTGCATTAGTTCTTGGACTCTAAAGCTGGGTTTACACACTGCAACATTGCAAAGGACATCGCTGTAACGTCACCGGTTTTGTGACGTAACAGCGACCTCCCTAAGTCTCTGTTGAGTCGCTGGTGACCTGTCAAACAGGCAAACCTGGCCAACAACGCAACAGCGATCCGGACCTGCAGAGCGACCTAGCTGGTTGTTGGGGACGTTGATAAGCAGCTTTTTGAAAGGGAAGTTGCTAACAAAGTCGCTGCAAAGTCTTTCACACACTGAAACTTTCTAGCGATGCATGCTGCACAGCGGGAAACAAAGGACCTAGGAATGGTCCTGAACGATTTGTAGCGATCAGCAACTTCACAGCAGGGGCCAGGTCGCTGATGTGTTTCACGCACTGCAACATCGCAAACGACATCGCTATTGCGTCACAAAACCGGTGACGTTACAGCGATGTCGTTTGAGATGTTGCAGTGTGTAAACCCAGCTTAAGATCAATCTGGATAGCCAGGGATACCAGGTCGTCCAAGGAGATAGGAACATCTTAACATGCAAGTTCATCCTGGATTCTCTTGGACAGGTTCTCCCAGAATGCAGCTACTAGCACCTCATTATTCCAGTTGAGTTCTCAGGACAGCGTTTGAAAATGGACTGTATATTGGCCTACAGTGAGACTTCCCTGGTGCAGTCTGAGAAGCGAAGAAGTTGAAGAGGTGAAACATCCCAGCTCATCTAATAACTTTCAGAAAACCTCCAGGAAGGTTTGCAGGTTGGAGACAACCTGATTCCTTCTCTCCCATAGTGAATTAATCCATGTGAGTGCCTCACCAGTCAGATAAGATCTCAGAAAGGCCACTTTAGCACGATCCGAACTGAACTGCTTGAGTTTGGTGTCAAACCGCCGAGGAACAGCCAAACTGGGACCAGAATTGGGAACTGGATTTACAGCTAGAGTAGACAAAAGAGCCTGGACCGGATCAAGTGGAGTTGTTAAAGCATTCAGATTGGTGTCCACTGACAGCAGGTAGGTTAGGACTCAGTCTTGTTGTTCTGTTGATGGGTCAGCTAGTGTTGCAGTCCTGCGAGTCAAGTGGCAGTGGAGCCAGCAGGGCCCATGTCTTGAGCAAGCAATCACGCTAATGGGTATGGACCCACTGTGCCACAGAGCTGAGCTCACCCCAGGAGAGGCCTGATTAAGCAACTTTACTAGAGCCTCTGATGGCTAGATTAGGCTTGTGCTTGAAGGTAGCTGCTAGGTGTCATTCCAGGAACTGTCTTGGTACCGTGCCTGCCAACCCCAGGGGTTGCGGTTGCAGGGACGGACTCAGGTGCAGGCAGGACGTCTGGAACAGACCGGACTGATCGAATAGTCTGGATGGCTGGAACAGTCTGGCGGCTGGCTCAGGTGGGGATGGCTGGTAAAGCAGGTACTGGAAGATTGAGGCCAGTACTAGAACACAGATATGGGTTAACAGGCACAGGTACCTGATACAGGGAACATGACGACCTAACAACTAGCAATCATGTCTCTAACAATAAGACCACGTTGCTCAGGCACCTCCCTTAGCGAGACTATGCCTTAAATACCTAGTGCCTCTCATAGGCTGAAAGGCACTTCCGGGTTAGGGCACGCTGGCCCTTTAAAAGCAGAGAGGTGCGCACCCTAAGCGCGCTTCTAGGAGACCTGTGTGAATTACGCAGGCCCTGGGAGTCGGCGGCAGTGACTTAAGCAGATACCATCTCTGAGGAGTCGGAAGAGTGAGTGCGCCAGCGTCCCTGCAGGGAGGAGAAAACAGGATACAGCTGGGATGCCGACACGGTTGTTACATAAGCCTTCTAATTTTCAGCATTTAAGGAGAACATGCATCATTTACAATAGCATTTTATAGACACTCTTTGATTCATACCACTAAATATTGGTTAATTTTTAATGCTAAGTAAAATTGTATCAAATTATGGAACCGTGTTCTAGAAAAAATGCAATGAAGGTCTGGTAAATTGGGGAATGGAATATCTGAAGAAAACTGTTTTAAGGTTTTGGTATGACCTAAATTAAACAATGCATATGAATAAATCCTGGGGGTTGTCCAGGCCAGATGTTTGAGCATCACAATTTCTATAATGTGCAAACTAAAGGGATGTGGTCTAAAGAAGTTAGCCTTGCAATTACTATTCTTCATAGAAGTCATACCTCATGTTCAAAATTCTTATTGTTTTTCAATCTAACACCCCTTATAACACCTGTTGTAAATACAGAAATGGAGTAGGGGGATTCACATTTGGTCCGGGCTACTTTTACAATATGAATTAACATGATTTATGGTGGGAAACAGGAACTGCTTTGGAAAATCAGGACACATAAGAGACACAACATGTGCAACCTGCTCTTGGCATCCACCGAGAACATGATGTCAATCCACATTGTTGAGAGAATTAAAAGGAAGTGAACAGTTATATTTCTTTCAATGTAGACCATAGGGTACTGCCATATACATTCAGCAATGTGTTGTAATGATTACTGACATGCGGAACAACTTAGACAACAAATGTATGTTAGAAGCTTGTTATCTCATTGTATAATATTCTATGAAAATTCCAGTTTTCTCTCTAGCAGAAATATTTTTCCATCATCGATAAACTGGTAGAAATTTCTTCACTGGGTAGTGATTTTTGATTTAATGATGGTACAGCATGACATCTCAGAAGGGCAACACTAATTGTGACTGTAAGGAGGTAGCTGGTTGCTCTCACGTTCCTATTCCTGAAGATATCAATCACTTTATTGTAATGGCATGAGAATGATGTCTCTTGTCACTGTAAATAATGTTTTTGTATCATGTGCCCTGTCCTGTTGAGTTCTGCTCGACAGCAGTGAGCAGGGTTAGAGACTGTTAAAGTTGGGACCAGCGCATAGTGTTGAGCAGTGAGCATGCAGGGTAAGAGATGATTCCATCTTAGAGGTTAGATAGGGTGAAGCCTGTAACCAAATCTCATATAAGGTCTGAAAGGTCATTACGGTCGCCACATGTAGTGAGTGACTCATGACAAGTAGGAGAAGTCAGACCGAGAAAGCATGATCTAAAGAAGCTGACCGATACACAGAGTAAAGAACTGCGTCAGGTTCAGAGACAGATCATTCTCATCGGAGTGACTAAATCAGAACAGTCTGGACCAAAAGGACATATAGCTGTCATGCCCCCAACAGCTTAGAGCTCCCAAAAAGTTAATGGGCCTGGACAGATTAGTTTGTGAGACAAAGTAGCTGTCCTGGATGTGAGTTCATGAGGTGTCTTGAGAGCTTGAAGCTTGACTCTGGCCATATTGGCAAACCCCTTCCCCCCCCTCCTCTACTAGGAGAATCAGACTTGGAATTTCAGGGAAGACATGATGGTTTTCATGGACTGTGTTATGGTGATAGGCTGGAAGTAGCTAATTCTGGGTGTGCTGGAAGTAGCTAATTCTGTGCGAACAGGAACACCTCAGATGTGTTTGAAGGCTGCATACTTGGAGATACTCTGTGTTGCTGAAATGTGTGTGAAGTTATAAATCCTCGTTTTGGTGAATATAGTTGCCTTGAAAGAACTGTTCAGTAAAATTTTGTTGCTTAAAAGTCATGGTCTCTTTTTCGATACTTGTTAACATCATGCTGGCCAGCTGTAGTCATCTGTGACATAAAGTCTGCACTGGTATACCACTCCTATGACGCTAATGCACACACCCAGCCATGGCCTCATTTTTCATATAGCGAGCTGAGGTGCAGAAGACTCAAACCTTGCCTACGACTATCGCTCCAAGCCTTTCTGCACTTGACATAGTCGGCAATATCAAACCTTACCATGGGAAGATCCAAATGATGCGGGAAATGTTCACGTTACGTTAAAGATAGCATGCATCGCATGGTCAAAGATGGCTTCGAACATGGACACTAAGTAGACGTTGGCGCAGCTCCAAAAGAGAATGCCTCCCAATGTGGGCAGTGGAAAAGCGGAAGGACGCAAAAATATGTTTAGACCTTGAGAGGCTACACATGCCAGACAGCATACCATGCCTGGAAAGGTCATTCCATGAGGAGAAGTGCCCGGAGCTGTGAAACTGGCTGCCAAAGGAGAAGCAGGACGGCATCATTTCTGGAGAGAAAGTCGAAAAGAGAGCAGAGCTGAACAATGACATAATAGGACTTGGACAGGATCAAGCATGTATCAAGGATTAGGCATGCATCATCACGACAGCTGATAGCCCTTATAGAGAAGAAGGTACAACTGGAATGTCTGGCGTAGAAGGTCACCTGGTTCCCAGATTCAGGTCTGAAACTAAGGCCTATACTCCTGCTTGGCCTATGGCTTTCAGACGGGCTCAACAAGTCTGAGTCCTGCAGGCTCAGTTGCCAGTGGGTTTAACCTTAACCTCACCAGAGGATCCATTCGCTGCTCAAATCTCACACCTGCCAGAAACTCCGACTCTTGAAGAAAGCTCAGTTTTTGGACAGAAGCCCCTTACTACCTGGGAAGACTAAATTGCAGAGAGAGCAAGAAAAATGGGCACAACCTCAATTAGACAGACATGATTGAGAGGGACTCTGAGGATACTCGTTTGCTATAACCGTGAACAGGGCTTCAACTTTGTGGTGGAGGAGGGAACAAAGCCTATGTAAATTCTGGTCCTCCCAGGTTTAGTTACTTCCAGCACACCCCAGCTTATCACCACATCAAAGTCCGTGAAAACCATTCTGTCATCCCTGAGGTTCGGCGTCTGATTCTTTTCATAGTTGAGGTGGTATCGGATCGCCAATATGGCTAGAGTCAGGCTTCAAGCTTTCAGACGCCTAATGAACTCTCACCCAGGACAGCCACTTTATTTCATGAACTAATCCATCCTGGCCAGTTACCTTTTTGGGAGCTATAAGCTGTTTGGGACAGGACAGTTATATGTCCTTTTGGTCCAGATCCTTCTGATTAGGTCACTCCGATGTGAACACTTAAGGGTACTTTACATGCTGCGACATCGCTAGCAATTTTTGGGCGATGTCGAGCGTGATAGCACCCGTCCCCGTCGTATGTGCGAAATTTGGTGATCGCTGCCGTAGCGAACATTATCGCTACGGCAGCGTCACACGCACATACCTGTGCAGCGACGTCGCTGTGACCACCGAACATTCCCTCCTTCAAGGGGGAGGTGCGTTTAGTGTCATAGCGACGTCACTGAGCGGCCGTCCAATAGAAGTGGAGGGGCGGAGATGAGCGGAACGTAACATCCCGCCCACCTTCTTCCTTCCGCATTGCCGGTGGACGCAGGTAAGGAGATGTTTGTCGGTCCTGCAGTGTCACACATAGCGATGTGGGCTGCCGCAGGAACGACAAACAACATCGTACCTGCAGCAGCAACGATATTAAGGAAAGGAGCGACGTGTCAACGATCACCGTTTTTGGACGATTTTGCAATCGTTGATCGTCGCTCCTTGGTGTCACACGCTGCGATGTCGCTACCGATGCCGGATGTGCGTCACTAACGACGTGACACCGACGATATATCGGTAGCGATGTTGCAGCGTGCAAAGCACACTTTAGTCTCCGAACCTGACACAGTCCTTTACTCTATGTATCAGTCAGCTTGTTTAGATCATGCTGAATCAGTCTCTGCCTCCCTTTTCCTAGTTCTCACAGGTCATCTTCTACATGCTGCGACCTTGACGACCTTATATTTGTCTTGACTACATGATGGGCACCATCTTTTAGAAGGGAACCATCTCTTACCCTACACGTTAACCCCTCACACTGTATGTTATTCCCTACTTTAACTATGACCCTTCTCACTATTTGCTGCTGGGAGAACTTAACTCCCTAACAGGATACTGCATATCCTTCTATAAAATATTAACAATGACGCAAAACATAATTCACATGATTTTATAATAATGCAGTTGGTGTCTTCAGGAAGAAGAGCACAACAGAAAGCAGTGCACCTCCTCACATTCCTCCCCTCTTTAATAATGGTTGTCCTCGACCATTCGAAGACATTAATGCAACGCTACACATAAACAACAACAGTTCTCTCTTCCTATTTCCAGAGAGCCAATGATGTATTCCTCGCTTTTGAATTAGTAAAGACCTGGTCCTACTGGGTAAGGACCCTGGAAACCAAGCGTTCAAATTCATCTATTCGCTTAACCTTGGCACCCACTTCCTCAACATTAGTCCTTACGACTAAGGGTACCGTCTCACTAAACGACGTACCAGCGATTCCGACCACGATATGACCTGGTCAGGATCTCTGGTGCTTCGCTACATGGTCGCTGGTGAGCTGTCAATCAGGCAGATCTCACCAGTGACCAGCCAGCAGCGACTCGTGGAAACGATGCTGAGCTTGGTAACCAAGGTAAATATTGGGTAATTAAGCAAAATGCTTTGCTTGGTTACCCAATATTTACCCTGGTTACCAGCGCACACTGCTTAGCGCTGGCTCCCTTCACTCGTAGCCAGGGTACACATCGGGTTACTAAGCAAACCGCTTCGCTTAGTTTCCCAATGTGTACTCTGGCTACGTGTGCAGGGAGCCAGCACTGGCAGCCTGAGAGCGGCGTACGCTAGTAACCAAGGTAAATTGCGAGTAACCAAGCAAAGAGCTTCGCTTAGTTACCCAATGTGTACCTTGGTTACCAGCGTCCGCAGCTTCCAGACGCTGGCTCCCTGCACATTTGGATCGTTGCTGTCTCGCTGTCAAACACAGCGATGTGTGCTTCACAGCGGGAGAGCAACGAGCAAAAAATGAACCAGAGCAGTGTGTAACGATCAGCGATTTCACAGCAGGGGCCAGGTCGCTACTTAATGTCACACACAGCGAGGTCGCTGATGAGGACACTGGTACATCACAAAACCTGTGACTCAGCAGTGATCTCGCTAGCGATCTCGCTATGTGAGAAGTACCCCTAACACACAAATCCTTCGGATTGTGTGAATTGGGCAAAGTCTATGACAAAGGGCGTGTGGCCACTGCCTGGTAAATGTATTTGTCTTGAAAGCACTGTTCAGTAAAACTTTTTTACTTAAAAGGAAGTGATGGTCTCTCTGTTAATACGGGTTAACATCAGGTTATCATCAACATGGGAATAAATGGAGCTATAATAATAAATAATAATAATGTGGCCTACATGGGCGTACAGCTCCTATGATACAAATGACACAACTAGCCAAGACCTTGTTCTTCATGTAGCATGATGGGATGCAGAAGATGCCGCAACGACTACCAACCCACGCACTGCTACATAGCTACAACATGAAAGCAGGTATAGTCTGTGCTTACAACAGTTACAGCTAGGGGTATAAAAGTAGCATGGTTTGTGTCTACCACATTTACAAGTAAACCGTGAAATAGATTGTTATGCCTACTAAATTTCTTGGTAAAAGTGGGATAACAACACAGTCAGAGCCTATAACATTTACAGGCAGAGGCAGGGAAGTACCACTGTATGTGTCTACAAGTCTCATAAGCAGAGTAAGGGCAGCGCAATGTTGTTTGTGTCTCATACATTTACAGGTAGGTGAAGGAAAGCAGCAATCTCTAGCAGTCAAGGACTGGGGCTGTGCTGTGCACCCCTAATACATACATACATATATATATATTTTATTTATATATGTATATACAGTATGTATGTGTCACAAACCACCGGGGGGGTCACTCAGAAATCCCCCGCGCTGGCTACCAGTACGTCACAATCGGGGGGGTAACAAGTGGGGGTCACCCCTCCTTTATACCTCCCGACCGACAGACAGAGCACGTGACGCGCTCTCTAGCGCCCCTCTTATAGTCAGGCCAATTATGGAATTGCCCGACAATAAGCAAGGAGGCCGCTATACTACTTATGCCGATTATTGAAGGGTCCCCGGTGAGAGTAAGGTATATATTCCCCCGACCTCCGCGGGCGGAATATATAAAATCTCCCCGAATCTCACTGGCCTCCCCACAATAATCCTTGGCACAATTCGCTGCCACCAACCGATTTACGGTAACTATTAGCCGAACACACAGACGTGGGATTCAAGATCGAGATAACAGAACAGCCCAAGATTAATTATATAATTTAATCAGCCTAAAGCACACTAGAAACTACAATATATACAATAGGGAATCTACAGAATATACATATGTCAGAGTACAGTTACAATCAAAGCATGGGTTACAAACAGGCATACACAGTTCCAGCAGTTACCTTGTTGCGTCTGGCCACAGGGGGGCGCTGTAGACCAGGTTTCCAGGAACTCCCTCACAGGTCTTTCCCAACCAGGCCCCCGAGCAGAAGAACACTGGAAAATGGCCGAAGTAGGGTTATCAACCTGGGCCAATCCAGGTCCCCTCCTACCTTAGTGACCTCACAGGGAAGCACTGCCACTCCCCCTGCATGGATCAGAATTATCCAGCAAAGGGGATATTGGCCATAACTTTGCCTGGGAGCGTCGTAGGCAGACGCCAATGCTCTCATTGTGACAGTTATGAATTTAGCTACAGAACGAGGGGACTCATGACCTGTCTGCCAGTTCCCCATTGGCTGATATCACGCCTGGGGCATTTCCCAATGTCCTGCTCCCATAAAAAGGGGGTGCCGGCATCGTCCACATGCGGAGACACCATTTTTATGGTTGCCATATTTATCGGAAATATGGCTTGCGAGATATGAACCATTTTTTACTGGAGTCGTTCTGTCTGGCTATTTCCATAGCCTTGCTAACTAGCTAGCAGCCCCCACTACAGGGTGACGGCAGGGAGTCATCCTGTGTCCATTGTCCTAAAGCCACCTAATTTCCATATCACAGGACATGGCCATGGGATTTGTTGCTAAACCAGTTGTGTGAAGGAAAGGGGGGGTGACACCAGGAGAGGGCTTCCTGACATACTTGAATATCATGATTTATCGTCATATCTCCGGATTTACCTCACACCTCCCCCCTTTTGAGGGCGCTAGGGGGCAGCACACTCCGGTGTTCCCCCGTGCGCCCGTCCGCGACCTCTCCTTGTCGGGACAGCCCGTCTGCGTTACCGTGGTCACGGCCCCTTTTGTGGCGAATGGTGAAGTTGTATTGCTGGAGCGCAAGGCTCCATCGCAACAATCGCCCATTCGTCCCAGAGACGGTGTGCAACCAGCTGAGGGGATTGTGGTCCGTCTCCACGATGAAGTGGCGCCCGTATAGATAGGGTTGCAGACGCTGCAGGGCCCACACTATGGCCAGGCACTCCTTCTCCATCGTGGAATAGGCAACTTCCCTTGGTAACAGCTTCCTGCTCAGGTACAAGACTGGGTGCTCTTGGCTCGCAGAGTCCACCTGGCTGAGCACCGCACCGAGGCCGAAGTCACTGGCGTCGGTCTGTACTACAAACGGCCGCGTGAAGTCGGCTGCCTGTAGCACGGGCGGGCTGGACAGGGCGTCCTTTAGGGCCCGGAAGGCTGTCTCGCAGTCCATTGTCCAATCGACTGCAGAGGGCAGCTTCTTCTTGGTGAGGTCCGTCAAGGGCTTTGCCAGGCTACTATAGCATGGAACAAACCTCCTATAGTACCCAGCGGTCCCCAAGAAGGACATCACCTGCTTCTTGGTCCTGGGGGTGGGCCAGGATGCGATGGCTTCCACTTTCTCAGGCTCGGGCTTCAGTGTTCTCCCACCTACCCGGTGACCGAGGTACTGGACCTCGCTCATGGCCAGCTGACACTTTCCCGGCTTGATGGTCAAACCTGCCCGGTGGATCCGCCTGAGCACCTGTGCTAGATGCTCTAGGTGGTCCTCCCAGGTGGGACTGAAGACGGCAATGTCATCCAGGTACGCGGCCGCGTACCCTTCAAGTCCCTTGAGCAGGGTGTTGACCATCCGCTGGAAAGTGGCAGGGGCATTCCTCATCCCGAATGGCATCACCGTGGACTCGTACAGTCCAAATGGGGTAATAAAGGCAGAGCGTTCCCTGGCCTTGCGAGTCAGGGGGATCTGCCAATATCCCCGGCTCAGATCCATGATGGTCAGGTACTGAGCCCCGGCCAACTGATCGAGCAGGTCATCGATGCGTGGCATTGGGTACGCATCGGCGACCGTGACCGCATTGAGCCCCCTGTAGTCCACGCAGAACCGAGTGGTTCGGTCCTTCTTAGGGACGAGGACTACAGGCGAGGCCCAAGCGCTGTTGGATGCCTGGATCACCCCCAGCTTCAGCATCTCGTCAATCTCCTGGCGCATGTGTTGCTGCACCTCCAGGGAGACCCGATATGCTGAACGCCGGATCGGGGGATGATCCCCAGTGTCCACGTGATGGACAGCCAAGTCAGTCCTTCCGGGCTGGTTGGTAAACAACCCCCGGAAGGGGAGGAGGGTGGCCCACAGCTGGGACCGTTGGTCTTCCAAGAGCTGGTGGCCAACCTCCACATCCTCAATGGATCCGCCTGCCCTAACCTGGGCTAGCATATCCAAGAGGGTTTCCGCTTCTCCCTCCTCGGGCAGGTTGCACACTGGGAGCGCACATGCCTCCCGCTCATGATGTGCCTTCATCATGTTCACATGGAAGGGCTTCCGCCTTCCACGGGCAGGGTCCAGGGTGACCAGGTACGTTACAGGGTTGAGCTGCTGGTACACGAGGTATGGGCCTTCCCAGGCTGCCTGAAGCTTGTCCTGTGGTACGGGGACCAGTACCCACACCTCTTGACCCACTTGGTAGGTCCTCTCACAAGCGTTCTGGTCGTACCAACGCTTCTGATCGGCCTGGGCTTGAGCCATATTGTCGTGTACCAGTTGCATCAAGGCCTGCATTTTGTCCCGGAAGCGCATGACATACTCGATAACCGACACTCCAGGGGTGGCCAAATCCCCTTCCCAAGCCTCTTTCACCAGAGCCAGGGGGCCCCGCACACGTCGCCCGTACAGGAGCTCAAACGGTGAGAATCCTGTTGAGGCCTGTGGAACCTCCCGGTAAGCAAATAACAGGTGTGGGAGATACCGCTCCCAGTCACGCCCATGGGAGTCGACCAACATCTTAAGCATCTGCTTTAAGGTGCCATTGAACCGCTCGCACAGGCCATTAGTCTGTGGATGGTACGGGCTGGCCACCAGATGTCGCACCTGGACTTGCTTACAGAGGGCCTCCATCAGCTGGGACATGAATTGGGTCCCCCGGTCAGTGAGCATTTCCTGGGGAAAACCCACTCGGGAGAAAATCTCCAGCAATGCGGTGGCCACCTTGTCAGCCCGAATGGACGACAAGGCCACTGCTTCTGGGTACCGGGTGGCATAGTCCACTACCGTCAGTATGAAGCATTTCCCGGAGCTGCTGGGGATGGCCAGCGGGCCGACCAGATCCACAGCCACCCTCCTGAAAGGCTCATCGATGATTGGCAGAGATACCAGTGGGGCTTTGGGGCGTGGCCCCGCCTTCCCCACTCTCTGACAGGTTTCACACGAACGGCAGTAGGCAGCCACATCGGCCCCCATTTTTGGCCAGTAGAAATGCTGGTTTAACCTGGCCTTGGTCTTAGCGATCCCTAGGTGTCCGGCCATCGGAATCTCATGTGCGATCCGCAACAACTCCGTCCGGAACGGATAGGGTACCACCAACTGTCGGTCCCTGGGCCACGCCTCCGGTGAACCCTGCTGGACCGTGGCCCGGTACAGCCGTCCTTGGTCCCAGACCACTCGCTCCGGGTCCGAGTCCGAGGGAGGCTGTGCCGCCTGCTCCTTAAGAGCTTTCAGGCTGTCGTCAGCTTCTAACGCTGCCTGAAACCCCTGACTAGATGTGGCCAGAATCGACGAGACTGTCACATCTTCAGTCAGTACCCCGGGACCTGTGTCCTGGCCTCCACCTGACTCGGCTGCCACTTGGTCAGAAGGGGAAGAGCTATCGGACCTCCGGGAGGCCCCTTGGCTTCCAGCACTCCCACTGCGGGTGACAGCGGCCACAGCCGCTGCGACCGTGGGTCGTGCCTGCTCCTCCTCCGTTCCTGACCAAGTCGCCGGTTCAGGCAGACCTACCTGGCTTCCTGACACCCCGGTTGTGGGGGAACCATGCACCGAGATCTTACCTGGGAGCACTTCCGCTCCTGGACCGGCCCCAATCTCACCTGCCTGTTCCCCTCCTGCAGCAACAGAACCCCGCTGTGAAATCTCTGGGGACCCCACATTTGCTGTGGTAGCCCCCACCCCACACACTGGTCCTCCCCCTGCAGCACCCTGCTCTCTGCTTATCCCTGCAGAGGGCAACAGATCCCAGCTCACTGGCTGGTTACTTGTAGAGGCATTGTCACACCTTTCTCTGACCCCCTCCCCTGTCACAGCTGCAGCTGAGTGTGTGTCTATGGTGTCTATGCAAGCAGAAATATCAGAGTTCACTCCCTCCTCCCTTACATCATTCATAGATAACACATTAACATTGTTAGGAGTCATGTCAGTACGGGCTGAAGGTTCAGCCCTTGGGGGGGGCCCAAACTGGGAGGTTATCTGCCCCAAATCTGTCCCAAGTAGCACGTTTGCAGGGATCCGATCAGTTACCCCCACCTCCCTCACCCCCCGCCCTGCGCCCCAGTCCACATAAATGTCAGCAACAGGCAGCGCCGGGTCAATGCCTCCAATCCCGGAGACAGCGAGGGTTTTTCCAGGGATCAAGTCTTGGGGGGACACCATCTCAGGCCGCACCAGAGTCACCTCCGAGGCGCTGTCTCGCAGTCCTATGGTCACAGACCGGCCGACGGTGACAGGTTGGAAGCTGTCCAGGGACCTACCACCACCCCCACCCACACAATACACCTTGGGCAGCCCTTGGGACGGGGACGGAGCCGGGGCCTTGGGACGCTGAGGGCACATGGCCTTGAAGTGTCCAGGTAGGTTGCACTGGTGGCACCGTCTTGGTTCCGCCACGGGCCTGGAGAGGGGAGTTGAGGGGGACACCCCCTGCAGTCTAGGGGCAGGTGGGGCAGTCGCAGAATTCATCTTACCCCCTCTCCAGGTGCTGCTGGTGGCCGCTCTCCTGGCCTCAGGGGCCCGGTTGTTGGTGTAGTCATCGGCAAGGGCAGCTGTAGCCGTGGACCCCTTTGGCTTCTGGTCTCGGATGAACTGGCGGAGATCCTCAGGGCAGTTCCACAAGAGTTGCTCCGTGATGAACAAGTCCAGGATCTCCGGTCCGGTGGAAAGCTGCAGGCCTTGGGTCCAGTGGTCGGCAGCTCGGGCAAGTGCCCGCCGGTGGTCAGCCCAGGAGTCCTTTGGTCCCTTCTGTAGGCTCCGGAACTTCTTGCGGTAGGACTCTGGAGTGAGGTTGTACTGTTGGATCAGGGCCCGCTTGATGGTGTCGTAGCCCTGATCTGCCTCAGCAGGCAAGTCCCCAAGGACATCCAGGGCCTTACCCCTTAAACGGGGGGTCAGGTATTTGGCCCACTGGTCCTTGTCCAGATGGTGCTGCAAGCAAGTCCGTTCAAAAGCAGTCAAGAAAGAGTCCAAGTCTCCATCCTTCTCCAGCACTGGGAAGTCCTCAACACGGACCTTTGGAAGTTTGGTGTCTCGAAGGTCACGTGTGGCTGATGAGGGCCGGAGCTGAGCTAGCTGCAGCTGGTAGTCACGGTCTGCCTGTCGCTCTCGCTCTCGCTCTTCACGCGCTGCCTGCCGCTCTCGCTCCGCAGCCTCACGCTCTGCGTGCCGCTCTGCCCTGCGCTCTGCCAGGAGTTCCTTGTAGCCCTTCTGGTCTCCAGCCTGGAGAAGGGCCATAGCCATTTGAAGAAGGCTATCCGAGCCTCCCAGGCTCGGTGGAATGGCACGTGGTGATCTGCGGCACGCTGCGGAGCCTGGTGATTCACTGTCCCTTTCAGAGCGGAGGGCTGGCATCTGGCTCGTTGAGGAACCTTGGGTGAGCTCCTCCTCATCTTGTCCAGCAGTGCCAGGTTGCGCAATGTCCTCGGCAGAACGGTTTTCTGGCGTCGAGCTCCTGGAGGACTCGTGGGCAACCTCCTCATTGCTGTCCACAGCACCGTCCTCCCTCTCTTCGGCTCCTGCCTTAGCATTGGCCAGTTGCATAGCTCTGCTCCTGGTGCCATCAGCCATTCTTGCAGACTTTTGGTCACTGACACAGAACTGACACCTGATGCCTCCACACACCTTACAGTATCTGCACTCTGACACTCTAGTGTTGAGCTAGTCTGAAGACCCCAGCAGCCACAGCTGCTGCAGGCAGTCTTTAGTGTCTGGGAGTATGGGTCTCACACTCACACACACTATTATCTCGATCCCACCGCTATGCCCCCAATATGTCACAAACCACCGGGGGGGTCACTCAGAAATCCCCCGCGCTGGCTACCAGTACGTCACAATCGGGGGGGTAACAAGTGGGGGTCACCCCTCCTTTATACCTCCCGACCGACAGACAGAGCACGTGACGCGCTCTCTAGCGCCCCTCTTATAGTCAGGCCAATTATGGAATTGCCCGACAATAAGCAAGGAGGCCGCTATACTACTTATGCCGATTATTGAAGGGTCCCCGGTGAGAGTAAGGTATATATTCCCCCGACCTCCGCGGGCGGAATATATAAAATCTCCCCGAATCTCACTGGCCTCCCCACAATAATCCTTGGCACAATTCGCTGCCACCAACCGATTTACGGTAACTATTAGCCGAACACACAGACGTGGGATTCAAGATCGAGATAACAGAACAGCCCAAGATTAATTATATAATTTAATCAGCCTAAAGCACACTAGAAACTACAATATATACAATAGGGAATCTACAGAATATACATATGTCAGAGTACAGTTACAATCAAAGCATGGGTTACAAACAGGCATACACAGTTCCAGCAGTTACCTTGTTGCGTCTGGCCACAGGGGGGCGCTGTAGACCAGGTTTCCAGGAACTCCCTCACAGGTCTTTCCCAACCAGGCCCCCGAGCAGAAGAACACTGGAAAATGGCCGAAGTAGGGTTATCAACCTGGGCCAATCCAGGTCCCCTCCTACCTTAGTGACCTCACAGGGAAGCACTGCCACTCCCCCTGCATGGATCAGAATTATCCAGCAAAGGGGATATTGGCCATAACTTTGCCTGGGAGCGTCGTAGGCAGACGCCAATGCTCTCATTGTGACAGTTATGAATTTAGCTACAGAACGAGGGGACTCATGACCTGTCTGCCAGTTCCCCATTGGCTGATATCACGCCTGGGGCATTTCCCAATGTCCTGCTCCCATAAAAAGGGGGTGCCGGCATCGTCCACATGCGGAGACACCATTTTTATGGTTGCCATATTTATCGGAAATATGGCTTGCGAGATATGAACCATTTTTTACTGGAGTCGTTCTGTCTGGCTATTTCCATAGCCTTGCTAACTAGCTAGCAGCCCCCACTACAGGGTGACGGCAGGGAGTCATCCTGTGTCCATTGTCCTAAAGCCACCTAATTTCCATATCACAGGACATGGCCATGGGATTTGTTGCTAAACCAGTTGTGTGAAGGAAAGGGGGGGGTGACACCAGGAGAGGGCTTCCTGACATACTTGAATATCATGATTTATCGTCATATCTCCGGATTTACCTCACAGTATGTATGTGTATATATATACTGTATATTCATTCATTAAAAAGAGGACTTGCCATCTGTCAGGACACTATCCATAATTTGTCAGCAGGATTTCACACCCCAAAGTATTTATACGCACATGTAGACAAGTCCAGCAATTCCTTTACATTTCCAGTTGTTTCCTCCCTTAGGCTATGTGCGCACGTGTGCGCTCTGCACCGCACCTTAAAGGTGCGCTTCAGAGCGCAGCTGAAAAGCTCAGTTCTGAAGCGCATGGTGCCGGCAGAGAACGTGCGCTCTGCATGCAGCTCCTGCCATAGACAGAGCAGGGGCTGCCGGCAAAGCGCACGGAAGAAATGACATGTCACTTCTTAGAACGCACGCTTCGGGCAGCAGCCGAAGCGCTGCGCTCTAAGACGCCACGTGCGCACGGCCCCTGCACAATCTCCATAGATTATGCAGGGGATGTAGGACGCATGCAGTTACGCTGTGCTACAAAGCGCAGCGTAACTGCATGTAATTACGCAACGTGCGCACATAGCCTTACTGAGAAATCAGTGTTTGAATTGAAGGAGGAGGTGGCACTCAGGAATAGAGCTGGAGTGACAGAGGCTTTAGATCTTTAGCATTATTTGCACATTCAATTTCTCAGTAACAGGAGTGGACTGGCCATGTAAAGGTATTGCTGGACTTGTCTTTGAAAGTGCTACATGCATAAAGAAATATTTGGAGGTTTAAAATCCTTCTGGCAGATTCCACTAAGTGCTAATATTAACATGGAAACTAAACTAAATGAAAAGTAAATCTAGAGGATTCGAGGACTAGAGTTCAAGGAGCGTAGCAGCTGATTTATGGATATGAAAAAGAATGCAGAATAAGGAGTACAGAGAGAGAAATATGGTGAGTAATGAGTACACAGATAACAGAGGCGACTAGAGGCATAACTTCTATTCATACTACGTGCAGCTGCATGGCACGTCAGCTCAATTTAATGAGTGGAACATCCAACTACCTCCATGGATGCAGTCCCCACACATACACGACAGACTGTGCCATGCAACATCCCTGAATAAGCACAGTTCAGACTTGACCAATTACAACTCCAGCATTTGATCTATAAACTGGACAAACATTCAGTAAAAGATGGAGTGTTCAGGAATGTGTTTCATGTAATGATTTAATATGAGCACAGAATAGAGTGCAGCTGTAGTTTTAGGGCAAAGGTTTTTACATTTAACAGAACTGAAATGAAGCGATGTATACAGAAAAGTATACAGGGCACTCTTTAATCTGTCAAGACTTGCTATGTGTCAGAATAGTAAATATTCTTGATTAACAGATGGTGACAGAAAATGCCAAAAACATACAGTAGAGCCCAAAAGTTTGGACACACCTTCTCATTCAAAGAGTTTTCTTTATTTTCAGGACTCTGAAAATTGTAGATTCACATTGAAGGCATCAAAACTATGAATTAAAAAATGTGGAATGAAATAATTAAAGTGTGAAACAACTGAAAATATGTCTGATATTCTAGGTTCTTCAAGGTAGCCACCTTTTGCTTTCATTACTACTTTGCACACTCTTGGTATTCTCTTGATGAGCTTCAAGAGGTAGTCACCGGAAATGGTTTTCCAACAATCTTGAAGGAGTTCCCAGAGATGCTTAGCACTTGTTGGCCCTTTTGCCTTCACTCTGCAGTCCAGCTTACCCCAAACCATCTCGATTAGGTTCAGATCTGGTGTAGCACCCAATCACTCTCCTTCTTAGTCAAATAGCCCTTACACAGCCTGGAGGTGTGTTTGGAGTCATTGTCCCGTTGAAAAATAAATGATGGTCCAACTAAACGCAAACCGGATGGAATAGCATGCCGCTGCAAGATGCTGTGGTAGCCATGCTGGTTCAGTAAGCCTTCAATTTTGAATAAATCCCCAACAGTGTCACCAGCAAATCACCCCCACACCATCACACCTCCTCCTCCATGCTTCATGGTGGGAACCAAGCATGTAGATTCCATCCGTTCAACTTTTCTACAAAGGACACGGTGGTTGGATCTCAAATTTGGACTCCATCAGACCAAAGCACAGATTTTCACTGGTGTAATGTCCATTCCTTGTGTTCTTTAGCCCAAACAAGTCTCTTCTGCTTGTTGCCTGTCCTTAGCAGTGGTTTCCTAGCAGCTATTTTACCATGAAGGCCTGCTGCACAAAGTCTCATCTTAACAGTTGTTCTAGAGATGAGAAGGTGTGTCCAAACTTTTGGTCTGAACTGTATTTATAAGGGTAAATACGTTTTTAGAAAGCTCCCTTAAAGCACCACTCCAGCATTTTGTTTTCTTTTTCAGTGCTGGAGTGGCACTTTAAATCTAAACTCCCTACCCCCTGTCATATACTCACCTTCAGTGGCTTCACCTTTTACTGATGTTGCTCTGGTCCCATGGCGCCATCTTGTGATTGCCTTTTGGCAAATCAGAAGTCACAAAGTTACATCACAAGCTCCCAAAGCATCTATATGAGAACCCGGACGAGGTCAGAATGAGGCTTTCGTTGAGATGTACTGAGTTGTTACTTCTAGGGCGTTCCAGCAAACACTAAAGATGCCGACAGGTCACAAATTACTGGAGACCGCCCTTAGCAGCAACAATAGCATATGAAGCCACCAGTGAGTGAGTACAAGTAAAGGGTCAGAGGATTTAGGCTTAAAGCACCACTACAGCGGTACAATAAAATAAATGCTGGAGTAGCACTTTAAGCATGAAGCCAGTTTTTGTTTTTGTTTTTTTTCCACCTCTTCTTCCAAGAGCCATACTTTTTTATATATATATATATATATATATATATATATATATATATATATATATATATTATTTTGCCGATAGACATATGAGCTCTTGTTTTGTTCTTTTTGGGATTTTTCTTTTGCGGGACTATATATTGTACTGAAAACCGTAAAACAAAAATCTTAGTGAGGTTAAATGGTGAAAACAAAACACAATTCTGATATTGTTTTTTAAATTTCCCTTTTATAACTTTTTTGACATTAAAAATAACTTTGCAGCGTTAGTACAATTATGGTGATTCCAGTTTTATAAAGTTATTACTTTAGTGGCTTAAAATTTTTGATAAATGTGTTTGTTATATTTACTGAGACCATAACGTTTTTTATCTATCTTTTGTCGATGGAGCTATGAGAGGGCTTGTATTTTACTTGCTGAGCTGTAATTTTAATGTGCTTTTAATGGGATGTTGTGTAGCAACCGAAAAATAACAATTTGGACATTTTGATTTTTTTTCTTTACAGCATTTGCCATACTGAATGAATAATTTTATATTTTCATAGATTGAACTTTTACAAATATGCTATACTGAATATGTTTGAATAGAAAAAATGGGGTAATTCCAATGTTAATGTTTTTGTTTTCATTTTGTTGAATTTTATTTTTTTATTACATTTCACATTTCTATTGGGCGGCGGTTCAGTGACGCTACTGTGACGTCGCTGTGACGCTGAACGAACCGCCACCTTAGAAAGGAGGCGGTTCGCCGGTCACAGCGACGTCGCTAGGCAGGTAAGAAGTGTGACGGGTCCGCACAATGTTGTGCGCCACAGGCAGCGATTTGCCCGTGTCGCACAACCGATGAAGGCGGGTACCCACGCTAGCGATATCGGTCACGATATCGCAGCGTGTAAAGCGGCCTTTAGGCTACGCATCAAATCAGATAGTCATATTTGGCCATGGTTCACTTGATCAGGAGAATCATAAACAGCATCAATCTACATCTCTTTGCCAAGTATAGAAAAAGCACAAATTTATGATTTAGAACAGGTTATTTGGAAATAAAGATATTAGCACCTTCCCTAAATTCTGAAAAGAAACAGTCATATGATACCATCAAAATACGCATCAATTTTCAAGATCTTCAAAGGGTAAACTTCTAGTTTACATGTCCTTTAGTTAGGCAAACATATATCATAAGTATATCATACATTTGCAAGGGAAATAAATCCTCTACAGGCAAGATGATGGACTGTTACAGCATGCAAAACAACCTGAAGAAGCAGAAAAGAGGAAGATATAAATAGATTGAAAGTACATTTACAAAGAGATAAGAACAGAAGATAAAAACGCGATTTCCCAGCTGTTACTCTTCTTTACTGCGCCATGGTGCTAATGGTTAGAAATTAAAAGAACGTTTAGTGCTTCCCCTTAAATAATTTAAACGTTTTCATATGGTAGCAAAGTTGAAGTTGTCATTTAACTTTTTGTTTGGCAACCTATGATCACCCACTGAGCTAAGATAACTCAGAAGGCGCTGTGTCTGCAGATATATTGAAAACACACTTAATACAATATTTGAAATATATGCTGGATAGTAACTTGACTCTTAAATATCAATTTAGTATTCAAATTGTTCACCAAGACATTTTCCTCCAAATAACAAATCTTTAGGAAAAAAGAAAGTGGAGACAATATACACATTAGGGGCAGATACAACAACAGCTATGGGTCTTGTGGGAGCAGACCTTGCACTGAGATGCCTTTTAATAATTGTGTGCCGCCCCTGCAGCAGTCAAACTGCTCGGATCCCGGGTTGCTGTGGCGCGAGGATCCGAGCACTTGGGATTTTAGTGGGTTGTGTGCTTTGGAGAACCCTATCCCCTGCGTTGTGCTTATGCCTTCAATCTGTGAGCTCTTGGGGAAAGTTCATAAAGATACTATCCTCCACAGGTTAATTATCAAGGCGCCTGAAGTATTTCCCTGATCTAGGGTCCTGTACCCCGCCGTGCTCAGTACCGGTAAGGTAATTGGGCTTTCTGGTGCAAACAGTCCTCCTAGACTGTGTCCGTCACATCCCCTGTCCTGTGTTCCTTATACCGGTCCCCGACTCCTGTGGTCCCTGACCGTCGTCTGCGACCCAACCTGTCACCTCCCAGGGAGCTACAACTCCACAGCTCCTCACTCTTTGAGGGCCAACTCTGTTCTCTTTCAGCTCCCCAGGAGCTACCACTTCAGCTCCTCTCATGCTGAGAGCTGACACTGTTCTCTCTCGTCTCCCCTCCCACCAGTCTGCTTGACCCCTAGGTGGGCGGAGACTTTGCAAGCCAGTCTGGCTGCCAGGTAACTTGTGACTTTTAGGATCGCTACTTCCAATAGGTGGCGCTGTGCTAGAGTTTGTCTCCTTTACTGGAGAGACAATTTGAATATTTCTTAGAGGGGCGTGGCAGCTATAAGTCCCCTTACCTGGCAGCCAGACTGGCTTGCAAAGTCTCCTTAAGGAGAATAGTGTTCCCCCGTGGTCCCCACATAGCTTTCTCATGAGCCAGATCAGACACCCCCATACTTTGCACTGACGAGGGGCAAGCACCCCGAAACACCGTGTCTGCAAATTGGGATTCTGATCTGGCTTATATATCCTGAGTCATATTGCAAAGGATTGTTGAAAATCCACTTGTGACTTTTAGGATCGCTACTTCCAATAGGTGGCGCTGTGCTAGAGTTTGTCTCCTTTACTGGAGAGACAATTTAAGGACAAGAGGTGATATTTAAAAGTATCTGACAAAGCGAGTGATCAAGCTTGTGCATATTTTCAGTAATTGTGGTTTGTTTTGTGTGTGAATTCATATGCATGGAATTTAGATTCAGGAACTTTAAAAGACAGTTACTTGGGTTAGTACTGTTATAATTTATCTGTATTCCTGTGTTTGAGTAATCCACATTAAAAAATGAGCTCCATTATTGACAATACCATCCAGTGTACATCGTGTTGCATGTATACAATCCTTGAACAGCCACTTAAGAGTATATACCGCCAGGGTGATATGTGCACATTGAACCATTGGGAACCCAAAAACAAGATACCCACACTACTCTTTGTTCCTGTATAGTCTTCCTGTGGCCTTGGGGCCCATGGCTTCTACAGCAGCTGCATTCTAAGGCCCCTTTCACACATCAGTTTTTTGCCATCAGTCACAATCCGATTTCTTAACAGATCGATGGATCCATCGCAGATTGTGGCTAAACTGATGCAACGGATCCGTTTTTCTAGCTGGGAGCTAAATAATAAATTGGAGCATGCTCAGTTAAGAAAAACAGAATCCGTCGCCGGATGCCGTCATTTGACGGATTACGACGGATCCTGCGCCCATAAGCTTCCATTCTACCAAACGACGGACGGCGTCGGATCCGTCGCTGTCTGCTTTTTTCGACGTACACAAAAAACATTACTGTGGCCATCGGCTCTGTCCGACGGACAACCATTTATCGACGGATGAAACGTGAGGCCATCCGGCACAATCCGATTTCTTAACAGATCGACGGATCCATCGCAGATTGTGGCTAAACTGATGCAACGGATCCGTTTTTCTAGCTGGGAGCTAAATAATAAATTGGAGCATGCTCAGTTAAGAAAAACAGAATCCGTCGCCGGATGCCGTCATTTGACGGATTACAACGGATCCTGCGCCCATAAGCTTCCATTCTACCAAACGACGGACGGCGTCGGATCCGTCGCTGTCTGCTTTTTTCGACGTACACAAAAAACATTACTGTGGCCATCGGCTCTGTCCGACGGACAACCATTTATCGACGGATGAAACATGAGGCCATCCGGCACAATCCGTCACTAATACAAGTCGAGAAAAAACAGATCCAGCGGCATCAGTCGCCGGATCTGGGGTTTTTTTTCAAAATTTTACGGATTGTGACTGATGGCAAAAAACTGATGTGTGAAAGGGGCCTAAATCAGTCACAGGTTGTGTAAGTCATAATCTGATAAGGTGAGCAACCAGCCTTCACATTTTTATTGTGTTTTTGTCTACAGCTTTTTTTATGTGCTGATATGTGCACATTGAACCTTTTGGAAACCCAAAAACAGGATTTAAATGAGCAACTTGAAACAAGGGGATCCGTGTAAACGGACATCTAGGCTGGGGCCACATGGGGATTACTGCGATCCCCTCGCATGACACTCAGCTCACGCTGCCAGTACAGCAGAGCTGAGTGTCATGCGAGTGTCCCTGCAACTGAGGTCCGATCGTGCGAGCGGACCTCAGCTGCGGGGGGCGGGCCGGCGCTGCAGAGGGGAGGGATTTATCTCCCTCTCTCCTCCGTAGCCGGCTATTGCCATTCTCGCACTACACTCGCGGTACACCGGTGTACCACGAGTGCAGTGCGATTTTTCTCTCAACCCATTAACTTGAATGGGTGCAAGAGAAACAATGATCGCATTACACTCGCAGCATGCTGCAATTGTTTTCTCGGTCCGATTAGGGCTGAGAAAATAATCGCTCATGTGCACTGACACACAGGCTACTATTGGTCCGAGTGGAATGCGATTTTTTTTTTTATCGCACTCCACTCGCAATGTTTTTCTCGCCGTGTGTCTTAGGCCTTAGGAGGAGAGAGAGATTTAAAAGCATTTAAGGGTTACTAGGCCTACTCCAACAAGTTTGCTAAATTGGCAGATGAAGGGGATGTAAGTACAGGAGTAACATTGCTGTAGCAAGACATGTCCTCTGAAAATCACAAGAATGAGTATCTGCTCTGATAAGGAATAAAAGCACAGGGCAGGCCTGACAGGTACTGGTAGTGGGGGATGCAATTATTAGGGGTAAAAACAGGGCAATCTATCACTAAAGACCTAGCTCATCGAATAGTTTGCTGCTTTTCTGTCACTTGAGTTGGACACTTTTCAGTTTAGTTTGATAGATTACTGGGGGGAATCTGCTGAGAAGCCAGAGGTTTACATTGGCACCAATGACAACGTTCAATGTGGGTGAAAGGACCTTAAAAATACTATGTATTTAGTCTGTTAACTAGAGGCAATGACCTTATTGGTAGTATTTTCTGAAACACTACCTGTACCATGTGCCACGCCATGGAGACAGTTGGAGATTAGGGAAGTAAATAAGCAGCTGAGGATTTGTAGGAACATATGCAATAAAAAGAAGAGGGAGAGAAGCGCTCCTGTGTGAATCTGCCAAGAAATTAATACACATATACACCGTGTGCAGAATTATTAGTCAAGTTGTATTTTAGAGGATTTTTTATTATTGATCAACAACTATGTTCTCAATCAACCCAAAAGACTCATAAATATCAAAGCTTAATATTTTTGGAAGTTGGAGTGGGTTTTTTTAGATTTGGCTATCTTAGGAGGATATTTGTAGAATTATTAGGCAACTTAATAAAAACCAAATATATTTCCATCTCACTTGTTTATTTTCACCAGGTAAATCAATATAACTGCACAAAATTTAGAAATAAACATTTCTGACATGCAAAAATAAAACCCCAAAAAATTAGTGACTAATATAGCCACCTTTCTTTATGATGACACTCAACAGCCTACCATCCATAGATTCTGTCAGTTGCTTGATCTGTTTATGATCAACATTGCGTACAGCAGCCACCAAAGCCTCCCAGACACTGTCCCGAGAGGTGTACTGTTTTCCCTCCCTGTAGATCTCACATTTTATGAGCGACCACAGGTTCTCTATAGGGTTCAGATCAGGTGTACAAGGAGGCCATGTCATTTTTTTTCATCTTTTAGACCTTTACTGGCCAGCCACGCTGTGGAGTAGTTGGATGCATGTGATGGAGCATTGATCTGCATGAAAATCATGTTTTTTCTTGAACGATACCGACTTCTTCCTGTACCACTACTTGAAGAAGTTGTCTTCCAGAAACTGGCAGTAGGTCTGGCAGTTGAGCTTCACTCCATCCTCAACCCAAAATGGTCCCACAAGTTTATCTTTAATGATACCAGCCCATACCAGTACCCCACCTCCACCATGCTGGCATCTGAGTCGGAGTGGCGCTCTTTGCCCTTTACTGATCCAGCCTCTGGCCCATCCATCTGGCCCATCAAGAGTCACTCTCATTTCATTATCCATAAAACTTTTGAAAAATCAGTCTTAAGATACTTGGCCCAGTCTTGACGTTTTATCTTATGTTTCTTGTTCAAAGGTGGTCTTTTTTTCAGCCTTCCTTACCTTGGCCATGTCCCTGAGTATGGCACACCTTGTGCTTTTTGATACTCCAGTAACGTTGCAGCTCTGAAATATGGCCAAACTGGTGGCAAATGGCATCTTCGCAGCTTCACGCTTGATTTTCATCAATTCATGGGCAGTTATTTTGCGCCTTTTTTGCCCCACACGCTTTTTGCGACTCTGTTAGCCATTTGCCATGAAATGTTTGATTGTTCAGTGATCACGCTTCAAAACTTGGGCAATTTCAAGACTGCTGCATCCCTCTGCAAGACATCCCACAATTTTAGACTTTTCAGAGCCCGTCAAATCTCTCTTGTGACCCATTTTGCCAAAGGAAAGGAAGTTGCCTAATAATTAAGCACACCTTATATAGGGTGTTGATGTCATTACACCACACCCCTACTCATTACAGAGCTGCACATCGCCTGATTTACTTAATTGGTAGTTGGCTCTCAAGCCTATACAGCTTGGAGTAAGACAACATGTAGAAAAATTATCATGTGATCAAAATACTCATTTGCCTAATAATTCTGCACACAGTGTAGTGTGCTACAGCTCACCTGAAAGATTGTGCACCCCTGCACAACTCCGGTGATCATGTGTGATAGTTTGCCTGCAGACTTGATACATCTACCACCAGGTAGTGGAGACGTCCAGCACGGTTCTCAACCAAGATGATCCAGGTGCAGTGGCCGCCTGGGTACAGAGGGAATTCACACGCTGTGCTCTATGTCCGGGCATAATCATCACCCGGGGAGCTTGGAGGTTCACACACAGTGGCAGTCCGGGAGCAGGGGGAGTCGCACACTGCTAAAGGACAGTGGAGGTGTACTCGTGGCGATCACCCAGCATGAATGGGGATCCACACTCTCCACCGGCGTGTGATGCAGGTAGGGTAGGAGATGGAAAACAATCTAATGGATCTGCTGTCGCACTCACAGCCACCCCGCTACAACTTGCCGAAGATTTCAATAGAGGTAAAAAATGACTAGATGGAGGCACTGCAGACCAGAGGTGTAGAAAAAAAGGTAGGATTTATTAATAAGAAGATTAATTATAAGGCAATATGCGTTTCTGGGACCAATATACAAAGGCAGCTGAGGAAGGGGTCATGTTTGGTCCCAGAAAGTGTAGTGCCTTGTAATTAATCTTTTTATTATTAATAAATCTCACCTTTTTTTCTACACCTCTGGTTCGCAGCACCTCAGTCTAGCCTTTTTTTTTACCTCTATTGAAAGGATTTGTAGGAAGGAATGTTTCATATTCCTGGAAATCTGGGTTGACTTCTCTGATGGCTGCAGGTTCTATGGTAGGGAGTTGAGCTACACCTTGAGGGGGAGGGTGGACCTGTGCAAAAAGAAGGATTGGTTAAATGGATGGTGGCGTGTTTAAACTAATAACTAGGTGGAAGGAATTGCTGTTCAAGAGGATTTGGTTGTGACCTGGACCTAAGTAGTGAAAGTTGGATTGACATATGGGGAGAGTGTAGAACAATTGCTACAGAGAAGAGGACTAGAGAGGCAGCAAAATACAGTCATATGAAAAAGTTTGGGCACCCCTATTAATGTTAACCTTTTTTCTTTATAACAATTTGGGTTTTTGCAACAGCTATTTCAGTTTCATATATATACTTTTGCACCTGTCCAATTTTGTTTAAATGCAGATTGCAAATTTTCTGTTAGTACAATAAACCTCATTTCAATCCAGAAATATTACTCAGTCCATCAGTTATTAGATATATGAAACTGAAATAGCTGTTGCAAAAACCCAAATTGTTATAAAGAAAAAAGGTTAACATTAATAGGGGTGCCCAAACTTTTTCATATGACTGTACATAAAATGCATGTCAGAAGCCTCACCAACATTTATGATTGAATTATTATAATCATATTGTGGATATAAGAGACCTAACGAGACAACAGCTATGGTATAACGGGGCTATTAATTTGCAGTGAGTCCGTTTTGGATCATACAGCCATGGCCAAAAGTATTGGCACCATTGAAATTGTTCCAGAAAATGAAGTATTTCTCTCAGGAAGGTATTGCAATTACACGTTTTGTTAAATACATGTTTATTCCCTTTGTGTGTATTGGAACAACACAAAAAAGAGAAAACATGGCAAATTGGACATAATGTCACACAAAACTCAAAAATTGTTGACACCATCAACTTAATATTTCTTTGCACACCCCTTGGAATAAATAGCTGCAATCAATCGTGTACTATAACCATCAACAAACTGTTTTCACCTCTCAACCAAAATTTTGTCACGCCCCTCTTCTGCAAACTGCTCTAGGTCTCTCATTGAATTGTGCCTTCTCCCAACAGCAATTTTAAGATCTCTCCATATGTGTTCAATGGGATTTATATCTGGACTTTTACCTTGCCACTTGAGAAATCTCCAATGCTTTGTTTCTATCCATTTCGGAGTGCTTCCTAAAGTATGTTTGGGGTCACTATCCTGCTGGAACTTTCTTACGCTAGGTACTACATTGTGACCCAAAATCCCTTAGCAATCTTCAGATCTCATAATACTTTAAACACAGTCAAGTTACACAGTGCCAGAGGCAGCAAAACAATCCCCAACCATCTTAACCATGTTTGTCTATAGATACTGTGTTAAGCGGGCTTTACATGCTACGATTTCACTACAGCGATCTCGTTGGGGTCACGGATTTTGTGACGCACATCCGGCCGCTGTAGCGATGTCGTAGCGTGTGACTTCTAGCAGCGATTTTGGATCGTTGCAAAAACGTCCAAAATCGCTCCTCGCTGACATGGGGGTCCGCTGCCAGTTATCGCTGCTGTCGCTGGGGCGAAGTTGATCCTCATCCCTGCGGCAGCACGCATCGCTACGTGTGATGCCGCAGGAACGAGGATCATCTCCTTACCTGCCTTTGGCCACAATGCGGATGGAAGGAGGTGGGCAGGATGTTATTTCCCGCTCATCTCCGCCCCTCCGCTTTCATTGGGCGGCCGATTTGTGACGTCACTGTGACACCGAACGGACCTCCCCCATAGAAAGGAGGCGGTTCGCCCGTCACAGTGGTGTCAAAGGGCAAGTAAGTACGTGTGACGGGGGTGCACGATTTTGTGTGCGACGGGCAGCGATATGCCCGTCGCGCACAAACGATGGGGGCGGGTCTCATGCTAGCGATATCGGGCCGGATATCGCAGCATGTAAAGCCACCCTTAGTTCCTTTGTTCTCCTCATTCTGGTTTTGGTAAACAATAGAATGATGTACTTTACCCAAAAGCTCTATCTTGCTCTCATCTGTCCATAAGACGCTTTCTGAGAAGGATTTTGGTTTACATACATTTTGGAAAACTGCAGTCTAGCTTTTAAATGTTTCTGTGTAAGCAGTGGGGTCCTGCTGGGTCTCCTGCCTTAGCATTTTATTTCATTCAAATTTCAAGAAAAAAAGAAAAAAATTAAGTAGCACTCACCATTAGTAATGGGCAGATTGTAAATGTAGCATTACAGCTGTGCTGGAGACTGGCAAGTATAATGAGCCTGCTCCAATCCCCCTATTCCTTCTATCACTATTTTAAAGTGCCAGATTTTGGTCCCCATAGGTTATAGGGCCTGGCGTCCAGTCAGATATCTGGGATAAATCAGGGATTTTTTAAACCCGTTTTGGACCTGCCAATCCCATGTATCTGAGAGTCCATCCATCACTACTCACTATCCATAAAAATCTATATTAATTGAAGTATCCCTAAAAGAATTAGAGTAGAATAGACCCTGGATATGGTCTGGAGTTTTTAAAAGCATTTGCTATATCGTCACATAAAAGGTTTGCATAGAAAATTAAAACAATGGGGGACTAAGGGTAAATGTGTAAAAAGGCTAATCCTGCTCAGTGATGAGAAAAAGAGGGTGATTATTAGTGAATTACACTCTGGTGTAATACATGGTTCAGTATTGGGCCCTCTCCTTTTTAATATAATTGTTAATGACCTTGTAGAGGACATGCAAATTTTCAGTATTTTAAGGATGATACTTTGCAATGTAATTAATACAGAGGAGGATAATTTAAAGTGAATTTGTCATCCTTTTGCATTTTTTATTTATTAATATGGGCATACAGGTGGCATAAAGGTGAAATCAGCCATACCTATGTTTCCTGGATGAGGGGTCATTTGGCAAAAATTCTCTTTTCTATCTCCTGGGCTACGAGGCGTGAGCTGTCCTGAAGATAAGCCTGCCTCTGTTCTTAATTATACAGGATTTATCCTCCCCTTCTCTTCCCTAGTGTCCCTGTGACGTCCGGTACGCGGTCGGAAATCTTGCACCTGCGCATTATGCCTACCATCCCTCTCTGCACTGTTCTGTCCTTCTGTGGGCACAGGCTTGAATTTTGCTGTGCACAGGTGCTGGGGAGTTGCTGCGACTTCACAGTGCAGGGGAGAGACAGCATGCATAATGCGCAGGTTTCCGGCCGCACATCTGATGTCACAAGGGGAGGAACCATGTATAATGAAGAATGGAGGCAGGCTTATCTTCCCGGCAGCGCACACCCAGAAGATATAAAAGGATTTTTGCCAAATGACCCCTCATTCAGGAGGCATAAAGTTATGACTAATTTCACCTTTATTCAACCTGTATGCCCATAATAATAACTAAAAAATGCAAATGGGTGACAGATTCCTTTTAATATTACATAGATATTTATATAATCTGGAGGCCTATGCTGAGAATTGACAAAGTTTAATGTTCATACATGTAAGGTTCACTTACAAGGAAATGAAAAGGCATATGTGTTTGGGTAGACAGCAAACTCAACTGTAGTGATGAGTGACAGCTACTGGCAAGGCAAAAAACATAATCCGTAGCATAGTGATAAGAAAATAGTTTGGCCTCTATGCAATTCATTGGTCAAGTTATAGTTTGAATACTGTGTATACTTTTGGGTTTCAGTGTATAAAAAAGGACATGGCTAAACTACAGTGTGTGGACTGCAGGATAAAGACCAGTTAACAAACTTTGAGTTATTCAGTTTGCAATATGATCACCCTTAATTATTTGATTACCAATATACAAATTTAGGAATGATCTGCTGATCTTTTTAAGCCTAGATTTCTCCATTCACGACAATGCACATCCTCTACATATAGTGGAAAGAGGGTTTAATTCCTTCACCCTTAGCCTGTTTTCACCTTTCTGACCAGGCCATTTTACAATACTATTCAGTGTCACTTTATGTGGTAATAACTCTGGAACGCTTCAACACATCTCAGTGATTCTGAGATTGTTTTTTGATAGGAGAGACTTGCAGTTCCTCTGCAATCCTGTGAATAACCCAATGAAATGAGTCTAAAAGTCTTGGGGTAAATGTATGGTTTATTTTTGTGTTTCAAAGCACTCCTCCCACTTCATCAGGATAAAACCATAGTATTCACCCGGTTATTCAAGGCAGTACAGAGAAACCACATATCTCTATCATCTCTAAAGGCCGCTTTACATGCTACGACATCGCTAAAGCGATGTCATTGGGGTCACGGAATTTGTGACGCACATCCGGCCGCATTAGCAATGTCGTTGCGTGTGACACCTATGAGCGATTTTGAATAGTCGCAAAAATGTTCAAAATCGCTGACATTCCCCCCTATCCCGATTATCGTTGCTGATGCAGGTACGATGTTGTTCGTCGTTCCTACGGCAGCACACATCGCTATGTGTGGCACAGCAGGAACAAGGAACCTCCCCTTACCTGCGTCCCGCCCGCAATGCTTCTCCACCCCTCTGTTGCTATTGGGCGGCCGCTTAGTGACGTCGCTGTAACGCCGAACGAGCCGCCCCCTTAGAAATAAGGCGGTTTGCCGGTCACAGCGACGTCACTAGGCACGTAAGTAGTGTGACGGGTCCGCGCGATATTGTGCGCAACGGGCAGCGATTTGCCAGTCACGCACAAATGATGGGGGCGGGTACGCACGCTAGCGATCTCACTAGCGAGATCGCAGCGTCTAAGGCGGCCTTAAGTCTGTGTTGGATCTGCAACAGCCCGTTTCATGCCCATCAGTGGTTGTCACACACAACTACCTCAGGTGAGGAGACATACTCATCTAGTTTACCCCGTTTTAACCTTTTTGCCCTTTTTGCTGCCTCATTTCTCTCCTGACATTGTTTTTTGTGGCCCATTGTACTTCAGGTTAGTTGTAAATCTTGGTTGATATAAATTGTTTATGAAAATTTCACAACTTTCAAACTTTGAATTTTTATGCACTTCATCCAGAGAATTATATCACACAAAATCGTTAATAATAATTTTAGCCACATGACTACTTTACATGAGCATCATTTTTTAACAATATTTTATGTTAGGCAGTTAGAAGGATTAAATTTATCATAAATTTCTCATTTTTCCAAGAAAATGTACAAAACCAGTTTATTTAAGAACCACATCACATTTTGAGTGACTTTTAGAGGCTTATGTGACAGAAAATACCCAAAAGTGACACCATTTAAAAAACTGCACACCTCACACTGCTCAAAACCACATCCAACAAGTTTATAGACCCTTTAGGTGCTTCACAGAAACTAAAGCAATGTGGAAGGAAAAAATAAAAATTTTACTTTTTCCCACAAAAATATTTCTTTACTTTAGCCCCAAATTTTGCATTTCGCAAGTGTAACCAGAGAGAATGCACCATACAATTTGTTGTGCAATTTCTCCGGAGTATGCGGGTATGGGCGCTTGAAAGGAAAAAGGATCTATTAGACTTTTGGTGCATGAAATAGGCTCAAGATAAATGACGCAGTGTCACATTTGCAAAGTCACTGATGTCTCTAAATAGTGGAAACCCCCCGGAAGTGTCCCCGTTTTGGAAACTACACCCAACAAGGAATTTATCTCCATATATAATGAGCACCTTGACCCCACAAGGTATCTTCTATATATATAATTGCCTTATTCTGTCTGTCTGTCTGTCTGTCTGTCTGTCTGTCTGTCTGTCTGTCTGTCATGCTCCGAAATTGTGTCCTTACGGTGACACAAAGCTGATTGGCCGCTGGGCTCGCCATGGCCCCGCCCCCCCACACGGATTGGCCTCTCGCCCCGGCTCTCTGCAGGCCCCGCCCCCTCACGCAATGCACGCTCGCTGTGGCCCAACTGACACGGGGCTCCGATTCCCAGGTGAGTACACACACATCAGATCACACTCACTCTCACACTCACTCTCACACATCACATCCACACACTCACAACATGCTGGGATATCGCTTGCTTCTACACCGGCTCCGTCAGGATCCCGGCAGCGCCACACATAACCTTGCGATGCTGGGATCTTAACGGAGGCCGTGAAAGCTGGTAACCATTATACACATCGGGTAACTAAGGTCCCTTAGTTACCCGATGTGTATCATAGTTACCAGTGTACAGCGGCTCACACTCACACACACATCACATCGCATCCACACATCAAGGTCCTGCAGCTGCAGAACATACATAACATAACAGCACACACACACACACACACACACACAAATCAGATCACACTCACTCACATACACACATCACATCGCATCCACATACTCACAACATCCTGGGATATCGCTTGCTTCTCGGCGGCGATATTGTGCTGTGAGCTTCCAGGACCTGACGGAGGATCACATGGCCAGAAGCATGTGATATCCCCGGATGTTGTGAGTATCAGCGCGTATGTGCAATATCGTCAGTGTCTGTGTGTGTGAGTGTATGCGATCGGGTGTGTGTGAGTGTATGCGATCGGGTGTGTGTGTGAGTGTATGCGATCGGGTGTGTGTGTGAGTGTATGCGATCGGGTGTGTGTGTGAGTGGATGCGATCGGTTGTGTGTGTGAGTGGATGCGATCGGTTGTGTGTGTGAGTGGATGCGATCGGTTGTGTGGGTGAGTGGATGCGATCGGTTGTGTGGGTGAGTGGATGCGATCGGGTGTGGGTGAGTGTCGGCAGAGGAGCACGGCGTGCTGGAGGAGGCTGGGAGCAGAGAGGCTGATCTTGGGGAAGGCTGGGAGGGGGGGGCTGATGCTGAGGGAGGCTGGAAGGAGAGAGGCTGAGCAAACGTGCTCCATCCGCCATACTGCGCACTCCCCATCGTGCTGCATCCCCCATGCTGCGCACTCCCAAACGTGGTCCATCCGCCATGGTGCGCACTCCCAAACGTGGTCCATCCGCCATGCTGCGCACTCCCAAACGTGGTCCATCCGCCATGCTGCGCACTCCCAAACGTGCTCCATCCGCCATGCTGCGCACTCCCAAACGTGCTCCATCCGCCATACTGCGCACTCCCCATCGTGCACCATCCGGCATGCTGCGCACTCCTAAGCGGATGGAGCATGATGGGGGGTGCGCAGCATGGCGGATGGAGCACGTTTGGGAGTGCGCAGCATGGCGGATGGAGCACGTTTGGGAGTGCGCAGCATGACGGATGGAGCATGTTTGGGAGTGCGCAGCATGACGGATGGAGCATGTTTGGGAGTGCGCAGCATGCCGGATGGTGCACGATGGGGAGTGCGCAGTATGGCGGATGGAGCACGTTTGGGAGTGCGCAGTATGGCGGATGGAGCACGTTTCGGAGTGCGCAGCATGGCGGATGGAGCACGTTTGGGAGTGCGCAGCATGGCGGATGGACCACGTTTGGGAGCGCGCAGCATGGCGGATGGAGCACGTTTGGGAGTGCGCAGCATGGCGGATGGAGCACGTTTGGAAGTGCGCAGCATGGCGGATGGAGCACGTTTGGGAGTGCGCAGCATGGCGGATGGAGCACGTTTGGGAGTGCGCAGCATGCCGGATGGTGCACGATGGGGAGTGCGCAGTATGGCGGATGGAGCACGTTTGGGAGTGCGCAGCATGGCGGATGGAGCACGTTTGGGAGTGCGCAGCATGGCGGATGGACCACGTTTGGGAGTGCGCAGCATGGCGGATGGAGCACGTTTGGGAGTGCGCAGCATGGCGGATGGAGCACGTTTGGGAGTGCGCAGCATGGCGGGTGGAGCACGTTTGGGAGTGCGCAGCATGGCGGATGGAGCATGATAGGGGGTGCGCAGCATGGCGGATGGAGCACGTTTGGGAGTGCGCAGCATGGCGGATGGAGCACGTTTGGGAGTGTGCAGCATGGCGGATAGAGCACGATGGGGAGTGCGCAGTATGGCGGATGGAGCACGTTTGGGAGTGCGCAGTATGGCGGATGGAGCACGTTTGGGAGTGCGCAGCATGGCGGATGGAGCACGTTTGGGAGTGCGCAGCATGGCGGATGGACCACGTTTGGGAGCGCGCAGCATGGCGGATGGAGCACGTTTGGGAGTGCGCAGCATGGCGGATGGAGCACGTTTGGAAGTGCGCAGCATGGCGGATGGAGCACGTTTGGGAGTGCGCAGCATGGCGGATGGAGCACGTTTGGGAGTGCGCAGCATGCCGGATGGTGCACGATGGGGAGTGCGCAGTATGGCGGATGGAGCACGTTTGGGAGTGCGCAGCATGGCGGATGGAGCACGTTTGGGAGTGCGCAGCATGGCGGATGGACCACGTTTGGGAGTGCGCAGCATGGCGGATGGAGCACGTTTGGGAGTGCGCAGCATGGCGGATGGAGCACGTTTGGGAGTGCGCAGCATGGCGGGTGGAGCACGTTTGGGAGTGCGCAGCATGGCGGATGGAGCATGATAGGGGGTGCGCAGCATGGCGGATGGAGCACGTTTGGGAGTGCGCAGCATGGCGGATGGAGCACGATGGTGAGTGCGCAGCATGGCGGATGGAGCACGTTTGGGAGTGCGCAGCATGGGGGATGCAGCACGATGGGGAGTGCGCAGTATGGCGGATGGAGCACGTTTGGGAGTGCGCAGCATGGCGGATGGACCACGTTTGGGAGTGCGCAGCATGGCGGATGGAGCACGTTTGGGAGTGCGCAGCATGGGGGATGCAGCACGATGGGGGTGCGCAGCATGGGGGATGGAGCACGATGGGAGGTGCACACCTCCCCCCAACACACACACACACGCGCACTGCACAACACACACACACTAGGAATCACAAACAACGCCCTACACAGACACCCACACACACAGACAACGCTGCACACACAAATATACGCACATACTGCACAACACACACATTGCTCAAAACATACCTCCCCCCAAAACACACCACACCCACACAAACCGCACAACACACACACACACACAACGCTACAGACACACAGCGCTCCACAAACAACGCAACACACGCAACACACATACAACACCGCTCTCACCCCCCGCGACACTCAGAACATGTACAGCGCCCTACACAAACACTTGGTAACTACACACAACAACATCTATATATATATATAACAAAAATCATACATGAACTACACAATACGTAAATTCTAGAATACCCGATGCGTAGAATCGGGCCACCTTCTAGTCTATATATAATTGCCTTATTCTGTCTGTCTGTCTGTCTGTCTTGCGCCAAAATTGTCGTTACAGTGACAACCATCGCATTGGCCGCTCGCCTCGGCTCCGCCCCCACACGGATTGGCCGGTCGCCCCGGCCCCCTGCACACATTGGCCGCTCGGTCAGGCCCCGCCTAGCTCACGCGTTGGACGCTCACCCTGGCCCCGCCCCCCGCACGCATTCCCCGAACCCACACGGAGCCCCGACTCCCAGGTGACTGCTGCACCCCCGGAAGCCCACACCAGCAAGACAAACTGGAGAAAAGCCGGATGTGTGAAACCACTAGCTTACCCCGGCTCCCGGCACACGTGTGCCGGAGCCGGCGTAGGCTGGTAACCATGGCACACATCGGGAACTATAGAAACCGCTTTTCTTAGTTACCCGATGTGTAACATGGTTACTAGCTTACCCCGGCTCCCGGCACACGTCAGCACTGTCACTTTGAATAGTTACTTACCATTTCTCCACTTAGTCGGATCCGGCGCGCTCCCGTGCACTGTGTACACTACAGTGGCCGCGCGACAAGCTCCGATCACGTGTTGTCATGTGACCGGAGAATGTGACCCGGAAGTTGCGTCGCGGCCACTGTACTGTACACAGTGTATGGCTGCTTTCAGACGTCAGTGTTTAATCAGGTACCAGTTACACGCATGGTTATGGTCATACATGTGACATCCGTGTTTGCATGCGTGTGACAGGTACCGGAGAAAACACATGTCTGTAAAATAAAAATATTTTTCATATTTACCTGCTTTCTCCGGCTCTGATGCCTGCCGTTCCTGACCGCCTAGCAACACACACACACACTGAGCACACACACATAGCAGACACAAATTAATACACCGAGCGCATACACACACACACAGCGCACATGCATGTATACACACACACACTGAGCACATATACACATATAGCAGACACACATGGATACACCGAGCGCATACACACATAGCGCACATGCATGTACACACACACACACACACACACACACACACACTGAGCACATATACACACTGAGCACACACAACGAGCACACACACACACACACACTGAGCACACACACATAGCAGACAGACACACACACACACCCATAGCAGACACAGATGGATACACCGAGCGCATACACACATAGCGCACATGCATGTATACACACACACACACTGAGCACATATACCAACATAGCAGACACACATGGATACACCGAGCGCATACACACATAGCGCACATGCATGTACACACACACTCTGCTGTATACTCACCCAGCGATGCGGTCCCCGGCACTGAAGTCCCCAGCGCTGTTCCCGCTTCCAGCTCCACAGGGCACTGAATAATCAGTGAGTATAATGAGCGGCGATAAGGAGCGGGAGGCAGCAGAGCCGGAGATAGCATCGCTGGAGAGAAGTAAATATAGAAAATATTTTTATTAAAAAGACCCATATTTTCTCCGGTATGTTTTACACTGATGTCACACGGATCACATCAGTGTGCGATCCGTGTGACATCCGTGCTGCCGGAGATGCCTGCGTGTGTGCATGCGGGGTCATGAAAAGTCACACGGTCTGTGTGCAAACACGGACGTGTGAGGCACATCATAAAATAACATGGGTACGTGTGACATCCGTGTTAAAAACGGATGTCACACGTACCTAAAACATGGACGTCTGAAACCAGCCTACTGCAGCGCACCGGATCCGAGAAAGTGGAGAAAAGCCGCATGTGTGAAACCACTAGCTTACCCCGGCTCCTGGCACACGTGTGCCGGAGCCGGCGTAGGCTGGTAACCATGGTACACATTGGGAAACTATAGAAATCGCTTTGCTTAGTTACCCAATGTGTAACATGGTTACTAGCTTACCACGGCTCTCGGTACACGTGTGCCGGAGCCGGCGTACACTGTTAACCAGCGTACACATCGGGTACCTATGCAAACCACTTTGCATAGTTACCCAATGTGTACCATTGTTACTAGCTTACCCCGGCTCCCTGCCCATTCAGATCGTTGGTCTCCCACTGTCAAACACACCGATGCATGCTGCACAGCAGGAGACCAACGAGCAAAAAATGAACCATCATTATTCAAGACTTACTGATTATATTATTTTTCAATCTGCTAACCTGCATACACATTCTAGACTACCCGATACGTTAGAATCGGGCCACCTTCTAGTATAATATAACACTGAGCCGTTGAAACAAGAAAGTAGATTTTTCCCACAAAAATGTTTGCTAAAGGAAATCTGCCACCAGGTTTTTGCTACCTCATCTGACAGCAGCATAATGTAGATACGGAGACCCTGATTCCAGAGATGTGTCACTTACTGACCTGTTTGCTGTCATTTTGATAAAATCAATATTTTCACTGTTTCAGTCAAGGAGACCACCTATGCCAAACATTGTATCCATCCACACACAGCTGTTTCAGGGTATTTGCCCCTCATCAGTGTGGAGTAAGAAACTGGCTAGTGGGAGCAATGCCTAGTAGAAGACTACATAGGTAAGGATAGTTGACCTCTGGGAGATAAACATCCAACACCGCGGAGACACCATCACGTGTTTCTCAACGCAGTGACACTAGAACAAGGCTCCCAGGGAAAATATGCAAAACAAGAATGCCGCGGAGACACCATCACATGTTTCTCAACGTTGGCAGGAAACTAGCCAGGTCTTTCACCGGCAAGGAACAACCATGGGAAGGGCAGTCTCCAGTCAAGGAGACCACCTATGCCAAACATGGTATCCGTCTACAGACAGCTGTTTAGGGGTATTTGCCCCTCATCAGTGTGGAGTAGGAAACTGGCTAGTGGGAGCAATACCTAGTAGAAGACTACATAGGTAAGGATGGTTGACCTCGGGGAGATCAACATCCAACACCGCGGAGACTCCATCACGTGTTTCTCAACGCAGTGACACTAGAACAAGGCCCCCTTGGAAAATATGCAAAACAAGAATGCCACGGAGACACCAGAGAGGTCAACCATCCTTACCTATGTAGTCTTCTACTAGGCATTGCTCCCACTAGCCAGTTTCCTACTCCACACTGATGAGGGGCAAATACCCCGAAATAGCTTTCTGTGGATAGATACCATGTTTGGCATAAGTGGTCTCCTTGACTGGAGACAGCCCTTCCCATGGTTGTTCCTTCCTGGTGAAAGACCTGGCTAGTTTCCTGCCAGCATTGAGAAACATGTGATGGTGTCTCCGCAGCATTCTTGTTTTGCATATTTTCCCTTGGGGCCTTGTTCTAGTGTCACTGCATTGAGAAACACGTGATGGTGTCTCCGCAGTGTAGGATGTTGATCTCCCCGAGGTCAACCATCCTTACCTATGTAGTCTTCTACTAGGCATTGCTCCCACTAGCCAGCTTCCTACTCCACACTGATGAGGGGCAAATACCCCGAAATAGCTGTCTGTGGAGGGATACCATGTTTGGCATAGGTGGTCTTCTTGACTGGAGACTGCCCTTCCCGTGGTTTTTCCTTCCCGGTGAAAGACCTGGCTAGTTTCCTGCCAGCATTGAGAAACATGTGATGGTGTCTCCACGGCATTCTTGTTTTGCATATTTTCCCTGGGGGCCTTGTTCTAGTGTCATTGCGTTGAGAGACACGTGATGTTGTCTCCGCTCTGTTGGATGTTGATCTCCCCGAGGTCAACCATCCTCACCTATGTACAAAACGGATTGTGACTGATTTAAAAAGACAGAAGAGTAAAAGCAGCCCAGTAAGTAAAACACTGCTGGAATTAGGATCTCCCTTTAAGCCCCCTTTTTATTCTTTTCACAAGGGTAACAGGAGAAAATGAACCATACAATTTGTTGTGCAATTTCTCTGAAGTACACAGATACCCCATACTTGCTGAAAGACTACTATTTAATCCCATTGCAGGGCTCTGAATGGAAGGAGCACCATGCCTTTTGTAGTGCAAAATGAGCTGGAATAGATAGCGGACGCCATGGTGCATTTGAAGAGCCCCTGTTGTGCCTTAACAGTGGAAACTCCCCAAAATTGACCACATTTTGAAAACTTCATTCCTCAAGGAATTTGTTTAGATGTGGGTTGAGCATCTTGAACTTGTATGTGCATCACAGAATTTTAAAACGTTGAACCATGGAAATGAGGAAAAACATTTTTGACACAAAACTGTTGCTTTAGCCACCATTTTTTTATTTACACAAGCGTAACAGGAGAAAATAGACTAAACAATTTGTTGTGCAATTTCTTCTGAGTACAGGGATACCCCATATGTGGGCTTGAAATAGATTGAATGCTATTTGAATTTTGGATAGCCATTTTGGCTGGCATAGATTGCTGACACCATGTCATATTTGAAGAGCCCCTTATATGCCAAAACAGCAGAAACCCTTACAAGTGAAAAAATAATAAGGCAGCAGAGTTACTCTGGTCTCTGTTCAGCACTGTCCTTTTCAGAAGTTCACAAAACTGTTTGACCGTGCTTTTATGAACACAAAAAGACGGACACCGCTGGATCATAAGCAGACACTGTGCAAAATTACTCCCTCTGCCTCATAGTAACTTTTCCCTTGGAGTGTCTGTCTGAATCATATATTTCAGAGATTTAATCATAAACCCGGTGTAACCGCTCAATGTAGGATAAATGTGAGCAGAGCCTTACTGCGATCTTTGGGAGGAAGAAGTAATCAACCGCAGTGCGGTAAAAGGGATTAGATGGCTTTATTCTTTAGGTTGGTGTGATTATGGCAATACCAGATTAAGATCTGATTTTTGTTTGGCTCCTATCACACGCTAAAAAAGTGTTCTGATTTTTTTTCTTTTTTTTTATAAAAAAAAGATTTTGCTTCAATATATTTTGAAAACTATCTTTGATAGTAATGTGAGGGCTTCTTTTTTTTGCAGGATGGGTTTACATTTTACTGGTACCATTTTTGGGCACATCATATTTTTGGATCTGTTTTTTTTTCCGATTTTGGGTTGCAGAATGAACATGAAACAGCAATTCAGAAATTGTTTTTTCTTTGTTTTTGTACACCGTTCACCGTGTGCTAAAAAGGATACGATCCTTTATTTTTCAGGTGAGGACTATTGCAGTAATACCACAGTAATATATTTTTTTTGTGTTTTGCTGCCTTTAAACAAAGCAATTTTATTGAGAAAAGAATTGGTTTTGCATTTCTATTCTAAGAGCCATAGCTTTTTTTATTGTTCTGCTGACAGAGCTAAATGGGGCCATGTTTTTTGCGGGAAATTCGTGATACCATTTTTAGTTACAGACAACTTTTTTATCCCTTTTTACTCCCCTTGTTTTCGGCACTATGATGATAAAGCATAGTTTTGCAACGTTTATTTTTTTGTAATGGTGTTCACTGATGAAAGGGTTAACTAGCATGACCATTTTATAGATCACTTTGTTTCAAAAGTGGCAAGTTTTTTGGTTTATTTTTTTTACATAAATAGACGTATTTATTAGTAAAATATTTTTTCATTTGCTTTCTTATATTTTTACCATTTTTTTTACTTTTTTTCCCACTCTTCTACTTACTCCCTCTTTGGAATATTAGCTTTCATTAGTCTGATTGCTGGTATAATGCATTGCCATGCACATGCATGGTACTACATTACACCTGTCAGTGTGACACTGAGAGAAAGACCCATAGATGCTGCTGACATGGTCTGAAAGGCCACTGTAGCCAGAAAACCCAGAGGTCATTATTTGACCTTGGATTGCCATGGCATTGATCAGAACCTCGTGATCATGTTGCGGTGGACCCAAGGGGATTCGAGAGGGAGCGCATCCCCTCTCCATGCCGCTTAAATGCTGTAATTGCTATTTATCATGGCATTTAGGGGGTTAAACAGCCAGGGGCAGTGCGGGCACCATCCTTGGCTTTGATAACCGGAGTCCAGCTATTACCTAAGCTGAGCTCCCGGCTGCAATCATGCGGGCACAACTCCTATGCCTACCATTTTTATCACCATGACAGACCCATACATCAAAGATCAGGAAACTTTTCCAGTCCATGATGTATGGGTATGTCAAAGGTCTTGAAGGGGATAATTATCATCAAAGATGGAAATTCTTTGCTGTAAGATTATGGAACTCCCTGCCAGATCATGTTGTATTGGTGGATTCACTAAAAAAAGTTCAAGGAGGCTTTGGATACCTTTCTTGAAAAATATACTATTACCAGTTATAGGTACTAGTGTCTGTGAAGTGACATTGATTCAGAGAACTAGTCTAAATGCCATTGGTGAAATTTGGAAGGAATGTTATTTCTATATGGTTTAATTTGCCTCTGCCTCAGGGGGTTGTTGTTTTCCTCTGGAAAACCCTAGTTTAAGAACTTGTCTTCTTTCAACAATAAACCCGTAAAACTATATAAACACAATTCTTGTTAAAATACAAGCTACAAAAATTTTAATATAGTGATTTTTTTTTTTTTACCTAGTAATGGCTAGGTGACTGAGGCAATCAGTTACCTTCCACAGATGGCGTGACCTCTAAGGCCCAGTAATTGACTACAATCATTATGTATTGACATTTGTGCTACAAGATTAGTATAGGTAAATGTTTTTGTTTTTTAATTTTTTTTCTATAAATAATTTTTTGACTTAACTCTTATTTTAAAAAATTCTATACAGCCACTTTTAGAAATCAGAAATAGAGCTGTGAGAGCTATAGTGCCTTCAATATAATTTGTCAAGTTGTAGAAGTAGATAGTCTATCAGTAGCAATTTTCTTCATCATAATTATCTCATAAGCACCCCTGGTCTATGAATGCTTTAAATACATTTGTAATATATGTCAGATATTGATTATCCAAATAGTCATTCTATTACGACACCCCACTTTTTTATTATTTCTTGAAGAGCAACATGTGTCCTGATCAGCTTTGTAAACTCGTTTTATCTCTTATCTGTGAGGATCCAGTTCTGACCCCTAAGTGAACAAACTATAGTGTAAAGGTCCTTTTACACCAGCTAACCGGCGAGACTGAAAAACCGCCATTCAGCTACCTGAGAAAGATGATCTTTTGGCTTGGAGTTTTGTCCTTTCCTGTTTTCCTATGCAAGATCTCTGCAGATAAGTTTGCAAGCTTTTGCTTTGCTTCCTGGTTTACACCTTAGGGTGTTTGTTTTTCTTTTTGTTTTGTTTGGAATCTGTTTTCTTGCAGGTGAATATTTGCTTTTCTAGTTTGGTGAGTATGTGGGTTCCCCCTTTGCTAGCTTTTTTGCAAGAAAAGGGAGATTCTCCCTGTCGAACTTGATTATTTCCACTTTTGTATTTTTGTGTTCTTTTTGGTATTTTGTTTTCCCATTATTTACAAGAGTACCTGATATAGTGGGGGTGAGGTCGTTCGACCTCCAGGGCCATTTTTACTATCAGGAGATTGGTATTTTTCTGCAGGGTGTTGTACTGACCGCAATCAGTTTCCTTTTCTTTTCTTTGTATCTAGGTAGTCAGGCCTCGCCTTTGCTAAATTTATTTATTCTATCTGTGTATCGTGTTTTCTTACATCACCGTAATCTTTATATGTCGGAGGCTGGCTATTCCTTTGGGGACTTTTCTGAGGCAAGTAAGATTTCCTCATTTCTATCTGTGAGGTGTAGCTAGTTTCTCCGGCTGTGACATGGCGTCTAGGTTTTAGAAATGCTCCATGGCTACTTCTAGTGTGGTCTGAGAGTTAGGGAATTGCGGTCAGCTCAGGTTCCAACTCTTGGTTTTTTTGGTGTTTTTCTACTAATGGGATTTTTTTGTAATCTTCCACAGTTACCGGATCACAACAGCAATCCTTGTGAAAGAGCACTTCTAGGAAAGCTTGTTCACAATAATTTCATGGTATAAATACATCTTATGTCAGTAGAGTTTTAGTAGATCTGCTTTGTACAGAACTATGCCAACATTTAGACCGACATGTAAAAATGCTGCACAAATAAGAATGCTTTTAAAAATGTGTTAATGGATTGTAATTTGTTAGTTGGTAAAAGTAAATTGAATAAACACAACCAATCTAAGTCGAATCCATATCTGGTGTGACCACCTTCTACATACTTTGAGTTTTTGAAGGAACTCTGCAGTAAGGTTGTTCCAAACATTGAGGATGTCGGCTAGCACAAATCCTTCTCACTCCCTTCATGTAAACCCAGAAAGGCTGTATGTTGTGATCTGGGCTTTGTGAAGGTAGGACCATTACTTCCAGGACTCCTTTTTTTTCTTAATGCTGAAGATAGTTGTTAATGACATTGGCTATATGTTTGGTTTATTATTATTACATATGTCATTGCTGTATTGCAGGATAAATTTGAGTCAGACACTTCCCTGATGTATTTCATAGTGAAAAAGTGTCTGTGTTTCTCTGCATTCTGAATACCATTAAACCTGACAAAGTCTCCAACTCCATTGTTCTGAAATGCAGCCCCGAAGGTGCAATGAGCCTCCACTGTCCTTCTCTGTTCCTTTCACATGTTTATTATTCCACTGCTCTCCAGCAATCTCTCTTCTGTTTCAGCCAAATATTTCAAATTTCAAAAAATCAAGACCAGACCACTTACTGCCATTTTTCTATGTTTTATTGTATAGTTGAGTCACTTGGCCTTGTTTCCATGTCGAAGGTAGGCCTTTTTGGCCTTCATTCCTCCATGAAGACTATTTTTCTTGAGAAGTCTCCAAACAGTAGATGGTTGTAGCTGAGAACCTCTAGTTGCTGCCATTTCTGAGCTAAACATCTTTTGATTTCGAAGAGAAATAAGTATGATGTGTCTGTCATTTGCTGCACAAGGTTTACTTGACCAACCACTGTGTCCACCTTGTAATTTTTTTGGTGTCCTCAATGCTGAGAGATGCAGGCATCTCCAAATTTATTTTGCAGCAAGTCAATGGCAATTTACGGAAAAGGATAAGAATTAAAAAAAAAAAAACACAGAAAAAAACAGCCTTAGCAGCACGAGGTGACAATGACAAAGCACTATAGGATGCAGTAGACCCCCATGTTTATCTTCTTTTTGCACGTTTTCCCATTTTTATGCAGGTTGCAGCCAAGCCCTTTAGTGTTGACTGGGTAACTTGGGATGTCTGTACTGTTGAGTGCACTTTTTTAGTGCTCTCAGCCTGCCTGGTATACTAACGTGGGTAACACACATAGGTCTACGTGACTGTCACCCTATGCAAGCCTCATCTCTGTGCATTTATAATACTAGTCAGCAACCCCCTCTATGAATTTTGAGTTTGCGAGTTGTTGTTTCATCAGTATTTTGCATCTTTCCTGCCCCCACATTTTTCATGGGGTCTACTGTATCTTGTATTGCCTTCCTATTGTCTTCTGGTGTTAGGAAGCAAGACTGCTTTTTTTTTTATTTTTTATTTTTTTTTTGGACCAGGACAATGACCCCCAAACATACAGCTAATAATACGACTATATTTGGCAAAAAAAAGATAAAGGAGTCCTAGAAGTGATTAAATAGCTCCATCAGAGCCCAAATCTGAGTATTGAGTCTGTTTGGGATTACACCAAGACAGAAGGACATGCACAAACCTACATCCATAGAAGATTGAAAAAAACGGAGAAACCAGAGTAATAAATGGTGCAAAACATGTAACAATATTAATGTATGAAATAGACAAAGACACACAAAGGAAAAATGGCCATTATATAAAACACCATAAAAACACCAATGGGGGGGGGGATTTAACCCCAAGATGGAACAGGGGGATGATTGCAAAAATATGCAGAAACAACATAAGTTAATGTAAAATCAAATGGATTTGTCTGTAAAGTACTGCAAATGGAATGTAGATATCACATCCTAACTAGTAGTTATAGCTAGTGCAATGCAGATATAGCAGCAAATAGCAGATAGACAAATATAAAGTGCAAAGTGCAAAAAGCCACAAGTCCCAAAGGAGGGGACCCCCCTTGTAGTTAGGCCCCCTAAGCCTCAGGAGGCTTAGGGGGCCTAACTACAAGGGGGGAGTCCCCTCCTTTGGGATTTGTGGCTTTTTGCACTTTATATTTGTTTATCTGCTATTTGCTGCTATATCTGCATTGCACTGGCTATAACTACTAGTTAGGATGTGATATCTACATTCCATTTGCAGTACTTTGCAGACAAATCCATTTGAGTCTATTTCATACATTAATAAATATTGTTACATGTTTTTCACCATTTATTACTCTGGTTTCTCCGCTTTTTCATATGGTTTGGAGTATGTGCTAGGCACGGGTAGTTGTGGGCACCAGTGTCCCTTAATATAAAAAGTTATGATTATGAGGTATTTTTGTCTTATCCATAGAAGATTGTGGTTAGCTCTCCAAGGTGTTTAGAACACTCTCCTTCCCAGTTCCCTCAAAAACTGTTCAAGTGTACCTAGAAGAATTGATGGTTTGATCCTGTTATGAAGACAAAGGATGGTCATACCAAATATTGATACATGAAGATTTCTCTTTTGTTCATTCACTTTTTTTCATTGGTAAAAAAAACTATTATCACTTATATTTTAGAAAGCATTCTTACTGTGCAGCATTTTTTCCACACCTGCCTAAAACTTTTGAACAGTATTATATTAATAAAAGCAAATTTGCTATAAATGTCCACAGATAATTCACAATTCCGTACATCAAAAATCCAATGAGTCAGAAATCTACATACATCAAATTGACTGTGCTTTAAAATTGCTTGAAAAATCTCAGAAAACAATGGAGTCATTGTTATAAGAAGAAACGGAAGGATTTGCTCAAGCCTACATGCACAGAAAATCTGCAGTTAGTTCTGCAAGTTCATTTTACTAATTAGTGAAGTTAAACTTTAGCACTTGTATTTTTAAAGATGATTCTTACTTTGCAGCATTCTTCATGACCTCCCTGAAACTTTTTCACAGTACAATCAAATATAGAAAGAAAGCTCAAGCTCCAAACGGTCTTTTCCAAATATTTGCAACATATTGAAAAAGGAAAGCTAAAATATGTACTGTTTTTTAAAAACAAAAACACAATATACACTGATAAAAGAAATTTATTCCAATCATAAACTGTTCACAATGCAGTGATTTTAACTAGGACTTTTTATATATCAGTATAAGACACCCAATAGGAATTATTACTTCATTAAAGAACCAATCCAGCATTTTTTTCATTGCACCATTGGAATGGTACTGTTAATGTAAGTTCACTGCCTCCTATCTTATACTCCCCTGCTTCCGTCTTTATCTTGTTCCAGTGCCAATCCGATCGATCTCTGACGCTCTGTGATCTGCCGGCAGCCCCAGTATTTCACAGTGTTACAGAGGTCATAAATTAATACAAGTCTGAGAGCCTTGTTCTGTCTCTCTTAGGGGTACTTTGCACACTGCGACATCGCTAGCCGATGATAGCGATGCTGAGCGCGATAGTACCCGCCCCCGTCGCACATGCGATATCTTGTGATAGCTGCCGTAGCGAACATTATCGCTACGGCAGCTTCACACGCACTTACCTGCCCTGTGACGTCGCTCTGGACGGCGACCCGCCTCCTTCCTAAGGGGGCGGGTCATGCGGCGTCACAGCAACGTCACACGGCAGGCGGCCAATAGAAGCGGAGGGGTGGAGATGAGCGGGACGTAAATAGCCCACCTCCTTCCTTCCGCATAGTCGGTGGAGGCAGGTAAGGAGAAGTTCCTCGCTCCTGCAGCTTCATGCACAGCGATGTGTGCTGCTGCAGGAACGAGGAACAACATCGCACCTGTCGCTGCAGCGAAATTATGAAAATGACCGACACTACACATCACCGATTTACGATGCTTTTGCGATCGATTATTGGTTCATCTAGGCTTTACACATTGCAACGTCGTTACTGGCGCCGGATGTGCGTCACTTTCGATTTGACCCCGACGACATCGCAGTAGCGATGTCGCAACGTGCAAAGTACCCCTTAGACTTGCATTCAGACCTTATAATGTAACTTCAAACTTCCGGGCCAGTCAGAAGTTGCGGGCACAAGATGAAGCCGTGAGATCATAGCAGCGTCAAAAAACAATGCAGCTGCCAGAAGGTGAGTATAGGACAGAGGGTTTACATTTAAAGTGCTACTCCAGCACTAAAAAAGCAGAAATAACACTAGACTGGTGTTTTAAAATAATTAGTTTGTGAATATTTTTACTAACAAGTGCTACATGATTAAAATGGGTAAATTACAATGCCTTTTTCTCTCATAGAAAAAGCTACAAACATTACTAACCTAAGAAATAAAAATCTAATAGCAGTTTGACTGGAAAACACATACAAATCAGAAATACTATAATAGTCATTAAAGCATGTCTACACTACAGCGGCGGTCTTGGAGCAGGGTTGGCTATACTGAGGGCTCAGAGGAGGGGGTGTCACTGCAGTGGAGTGGCTCAGGATGGTTACAGGATGGAGGGTCAGCGATGCAGGGATGCCATTGATCTGAAAGCAGGCTACGGGCTCCATTGAATCGCCCGCGGTTGACGTGGTGGATTTCAAGAAAATGGCCATGGAAGCAGCGCGCCCGCAGATTGACACAATGGACTTCAAGAAAATGGCTGCGGAGTCCAAATTGCGCATGCGCCGCCTCCTCGATCATTTTCTTGAAGTCAATCGCAGGCGATTCAATGGAGTCTGCAATCCGCCAGCATATCAATGTCGTCTGCTGCTGTGACACCTCCGAGCCTGCAGTATCGCCATCCTCTGTCCACTGAGCCACGAAAGCCCCTCCTCCGAGCCTGCAGCATCGCCGAATGTGCCTCCTGAGACCTACCTGAGCCATTCCACCACTGCCACTCTCTTCTCGTGAGATATTATAAGACGCATTAGGATTATAAGACGGACCCTCATTTTAACATTAAAAATTATTTTTTCCTATTTTCCACCTCTAAATTTTGGGTGCGTCTTATAATCCAGTGCATCTTATAAAGCGAAAAATAAGGTAATTAAACATTAAGTATTACATTACATTATTTGGATTAGGGAGCAGGTGTAAAGAGTATATAGAATGAATAATAATATAAGTCAATAAAGTGACAGTTACTTGCAAGAATAGTCCTATATGTTTTGGTTATAAGTTAGAATCTGTTATGAGTTTTAATGATCTTTTCAAATAATTTCTCTTCCATTTTGCTACTTTTTATATTTTCTAGGCTTTCTCCTTTCAGGTCTGTTTTTGTTGTTTTCTCCACCACTGGAAGCTGAAGCACTGGCTTGTTTTTGTGAGTCAGTGCAGATGACTGATGCTTGTTTTCCCCTGTTTTTTAATTAGAATATCCATAAGTCTGCCAACAAAAATGTTGGATCAGAGACGCACACGGAAGTTATAGGGACAAGGTTTGATGTAATAGCTTATTTGTAAAGGAAACACAACTTGTTTGGTATTTCTTGAGCAGGAAGTTCAGAATGCCAATATAACATATTTTCAGGTGCTACTGAGTCATCTGTTGTTAGAAGTCTCCAAGTGTAATTTTCCTCTTAAGCTACTTTTAAAGAGGAGAGTAAAAATGTCCGGAAGGAAATTGCTGACAAGTTGCAGTTGTCCAATATACATGGCCCAGTCATGTTTACTGCAAACTGTCAGACGAAGGTAAAGCAGGTGGAATGCCAGGTCATTTCCCATTGCTGTTCACAATACTAATCTGTCGTCATCAGCTTAGACCTTTAAAAAAAAATAATTTTATTTCTTAATTGCTAAATCAAAAATATTAAAATTTCTATAATAAGTTATTACAATTTAGACATTTAATCATATTCACATATAGGAAAAGACCCCGAAAATTGTGGAACACATGAGCTTTTGAGACCTCACGATTCATTTATTTTTGGGTTCAGAAAATTCTGCAATTAATGTTTCAGTGAGAGTTCTTTTATTCTTACAGAGTTTATGACCAAACAAATTCTTTGATAAAAAAAAAATTACATTTGTTTCCTCTCCATGATCTGTAATGGGCTGGGGTTGCCATCACTTTGTAAAGAGGAGTTATGTCTCCAGTCGTTGATTCCATCATTCAAAATACTATTATAGTCCAACAGATTTCTGGGTTTGCTTTTTGTTTAGGTTTTCTCGTCTGTAGAGATGAAACAGAAAGTTAAAGCAAAATTTAATTCAAGCCTAATAGGCTGCACTCACATGGCTATAGATTCTCTCATGCGAGAGAATTGGGCCGATTATGCTAATGGGGATCTGCTCAAACTCTGCCAGAGGTTCATCCTAGTGTCAGCTTAGTAGTTAGTAATACCGCAGATCCAAACAGAACTGCTACAATTCCTCATAATCAAACAAGATAGCAGCAACTAGGGAACAGTGTAAAATATAAACTATAACTTTTAATAATTTGTTTAAAGAATCCACACAAAGCGCATAAGTGATTAAGGTGTAAAATCTAAAATACAAGGTGCATGTCACCTATATCACATCCCTTTTGGATGCTAATGCTGGCGTCACACGCTACGATATATCGGTCGATATGTCGTCGGGGTCACGTCGTTACTGATGCACATCCGGAATCGTTTGACATATCGTAGCATGTGACAGCTACGAGCGACTGTTAACGAGCAAAAATACTCACCTTATCGTTGCTCGTTGACACGTCGCTCATTTGCATAAAATTGTTCCTCCTTCTGTGCGCCTGTTGTTCGTCGTTCCCGAAGCAGCACACGTCGCTCCATGTTACACCCCAGGAACGACGAACACAGCTTACCTGCGTCCCTCCGGCAATGCGGAAGGAAGGAGGTGGGCGGGATGTTATGTCCCGCTCATCTCCGCCCCTCCGCTTCTATTGGCTGGCCGCTGTGTGACGTCGCTGTGACGCCGAACGTCCCTCCCCCTTCAGGAAGTGGATGTTCACCGCCCACAGGTACATCGTCTGGGAGGTAAGTGCGTGTGACAGGGGTTTAACGACTTTGTGCACCACGGACAACTAATTGCCCGTGATGCACAAACGACGGGGGCGGGTACGATCGCTCGTGCGATCGCACGATAGATCGTACCGTGTGACGCCGGCCTTAGAGTGTACAGTTTTGGATGATATCTACCTTAGGTTCTGTACCCTTAAAGGAAACTATCCCCAAGGCAGCACGGTAGCTCAGTGGTTGGCACTGCAGTATTGCAGCGCTGCGGTTCTGGGTTCAAATTCCACCAAGGACAATATCTGTAAAGAGTTTGTATGTTCTCCCTGTGTTTGTGTGAGTTTTCTCCCACACACCAAAGATGTACTGATAGGAAATTTAGATTGTGAGCCTCAATGGGGAGAGAGTACTGCTGGCTATGGAATGGCGCTATATACCTTATTTTTTGTTTTATAAGACGCACCGGATTTTAAGACACCCTAAATTTAGAAAGCAAAAAAAAGGTAAAAAATAAGGGGTCTGTTTTATAATCTGGTTGTGTCTTACCAGGGAAGAGGAGTGGGCTGTGGTGATGGAGCTTGGGGCACAGGAGGCAGGGGCAGTACTGGAGTACAGTGATCCTGCAGGCGGTGCAAAGGGGGCCCAGATGCTCATTTTGGGCGGTGGCACTATACTGGGGCTGCGGGTGCTGCTCTGTGCTGGGGCAGCAGGCGCTGCTTTGTGCTGGTGCTTGCTGCGGGCAATGAGGCACGCACCATTCTGAAGATGTCGAAGGTTCGAGCTTCAAAAAAATGGCGGCCGTTGGCGCATTTGCAGATTGAGGTATCTGCTCAATGACAAGCAGAGATCTCATCTGCGCATACCCTACCTCTGGGCGCCATTTTCCTTAAGTCGCTGCTTTGACATCTTTGGGCCGATGTGATGCGTGCGCAGATGAGAGCTTGAGCCGAGAGCTCCATCTGCACACACACCGACTCTGGGCGCCATTATTTGAAGTCCTCACCACTGACATCTTCAGAATAGCCCGTGCCTCACTGTCCGCCACACAGAGCAGTGCCCACAGCACAGCGCACAGCATTGCCCCTGCCTCCTATGACCTCTCTCGACCACCCTCCGCTAAGCTACATTTGGATTTTAAGACACACAAGGGGCTACGAGTCCCCTTGTGGTTAGCTGCTTTGCACCTCTAACCTCTATCTTACCGTCTCGTGGTTCACGCAGGTAATTTATCAAGCACCGGCACCGCCCTTGAGTTAATATGGTTTACATGATCCTATTTTTATAGGATATTAGGGCTTTTGACATGACCAGAATACTGGTTATAGCTATGACATGTCGCTATACAGTTCTTTTGTGTAAAAAAAATTTCGGAAAAAAATAGATATTTTTCTCCTCTGAATTAATTTTTTCCTCTTAACTCTGTATATTTATTATTCATTTTGGTTCTGTATTAATTTACGTCTATATTTGTATCTAGATAGTCCTTTGATGAAGACCTTATTGGTCGAAACGTTTTTGTTTTGGACTTTCTTGTTTTGGACTTTCATGTAATAAAGAACCCTTTTGATTCAGAAATTTTGCTCTCACAATTATTGGGGTAGTGTGCCGGAGTTCTCTCCTTGGTATTGATAAAAAAGCTGGCTGTTCACAGAGTGCTGTATCCAAGCATAATAATGGATAATTGAATGGAAGGAAAAAGTGTGGTAGAAAAAGGTCCACAAGCAACCGGGATAACCGCAGCCTTGATAGGATTGTTAAGAAAAGACCATTCAAAAATTTGGAGGAGATTCACAAGGTGTGGACTGCTGTTGGAGTCATTGCTTCAAGAGCCACCACACACACAGATGTATCCAGGACATGGGCTACATCTGTCGCATTCCTTGTGTCAATCCACTCATGACCAATAGACAATGCCAGAAGTGTCTTACCTGGGCCAAGGAGAAAAAGAACTAGACTGTTGCTCCGTGGCCCAAGGCATTTTCAGATGAAAGTAAATTTTGCATTTCATTTTGAAATCGAGGTCCCAGAGTCTGGAGGAAGAGTGGATAGACACACAATCCAAGCTATTGAGGTATAGTGTGAAGTTTCTACAATCACTGATGGTTCGGGGAGCCATGTCATCTGTTGGTGTAGGTCCACTGTGTTTTTTCAATACCAAAGTCAGCGCAGCTGTCTACCAGAAAAATTTAGAGCACTTCATGCTTTCCTCTGCCGACAAATTTTCTGGAGATGGAAATTTTATTTTCCAGCAGGATTTGGCACCTGTCCACACTGCCAAAAGTACCAATACCTGGTTTATTAACCACAGTATCACTGTGATTGATTGGCGAGCAAACTCTCCTGACCTAAACCCCATAAGAAATCTATGAGGTTTTGGGAGGGGGAAGATGTGAGACACCAGACCCAACAATGCAAACGAGCTGATGCCATTTTCCTTTTTGTCTTGAATTACAGAAATAAATTAACTTTTTGATGGTATTTTAATTTATTGAGATAAACTTGTACCAGTATTGGTGCAAAAAATGCTACACAAAACACATGCTTTTTAACTTACATTTTTATATGCCTTTCATTATTCTTTTGCTTGAGTGAAAAACGCTAAGTGGAAGTGACATGCTTCAAATTCCAAAAGAAAAAAACTTCTTTCAGAAAATTCATTCACTTTGCTGGTAATGTACAGCACATTTGTTTTTTTTACTCTTGAGAAACATGCGGAAAGAAATGCTTGTGAATAAGCCCTAATAGTTTATGAATCTTTCCGTAAAAAGGCAAATTTAGTGAACGAATGGAGCCTACAGAATTTAGAGCCATCTGAGAACTGGTTCTTTAGCATAGATTAACCTGATATACAATGCATGTGATAAGAGACCGGTTTATTTGTAGTATATGACATAGGTTACGGATAGATAGGTTACATTGTTTTTGGAACAGTTATGGAACAGTATTATGTTTCCAAAACAGCTATTAGTAAATGACTATTCCCCAGACCAAACAAGCCCGGCCTGGTACTTTCTCAGGCTAATTGAAAGCAGCATTTTATCTGCTCTCTTGCCATATCATTTGTCATGCCAGTTTATCATGATGCTTACCCATAATTTTACTTTTCTTCTCATCATATTTTTCTGATCAATCAAGCACGACATAATTGAATCAGAGATCCAGTTCTCATGCTCTAGATTTCCGCAAGTTCTTTGCAGTGTATATTTTTTGGTGTTTTTTCTTTTCTTTTTTAGGTTTGGGCAGGAACAAAAATAGGACACAGAAAATATAACGTGTATAGATTAGTCCTAAAGTCCAGTTCTATAAAATTGGCCAACTAAACAGCAACTAAAGTGTTAATTGATCCAGGTATACGAACTTGGTGCGTTGGTGACTTGCTTCATATTGATCTTTAATTGCAAGAGAACCACACCGATAAACCCAACCATCAGATTCATTATCCTGAGCCTTTTGCAATTTTCCTTCCAAACTCTCATACATTCCCACAATATGTCGAAGAATGATGTCCCAATTTGAAGTGAAAATGATATAACTTTACATTAGTCATTATCACCTTGGTAACTATGCAAATATGTAAGTTACCCTTTCATCATGCTTGAAGTTGAAATTTAGAACAAAATAACTTAATGATTTCATTTTTCTAGTAATATCCTTAGAGTTGAGCAGATCGGCCATAATCCGGGTCTGGCGGATCCGGATCGGGTTGCCGCCAAAGTCCGGATCCGATCCGGAATCCGCGGACATATAAATGAATGGGGAGCCGCATCCGGGACGAGAGAGAGAGAGAGAAGGACAAGGAGAAGGACAAGGACAAATATCCGGATCGTGTAGCCCGGGTACTGGTCGGACTCGGATCGGGCGCTCAAACTGTGCGGATCCGGGTCCGCTCGACACTAATCCTTAGTCATATTTTGCAATTAAGATTAAATTATGAGCAATTACAGTCATGTTTTGTGTTTTATAGCTGCAGGTTACATGTTAACATAGGTTGAAAAAAGTGACATTTCGTCACTAAATCATTTTTAACTGACAATATTCTGTACTGATGAAATCATACAGCCCTTTTTTAAAAGTTATTATAATGTCAGCCAATACTACCTCCTGTGGTAGGGCATTCCACAATCTGACTGCTCTAATTGTAAAGGACCCTTTCCTACTTAGCTGCGGGTATCACTTTTCTTCCACTCACAGTGAATGCCCCCTTGTCCTTCGTACCGTGTTTTTCCAAAAATAAGACACTGTTTTATATATTTTTTGCCCCCCAAAAAAGCACTAGGGCTTATTGTTGGAGGAGGTCTTATTATTTAAGAAATATGGTTGGGGGGTAAGTTTACCCCCCAAAAAAGCAGACCCCCCTCCACTTCCCAGGAGACTCATACTTACCAGACCTGGACGTCTGCGTGGCTCCCAGGTCCCCCTGTGATCTCCGGTGGGTGCTGCATGCCGTCCTCCCCTGCTTCTGGCTGACACACTGACACACAGCAGATCGCATGCACACACTTGCGCGCGCACACATACACATCACACACGCATCACATCACATTATATCACATCATATCCAGCGCTTCCAGCTGCAGGGAATGATGGGAGGAAGTCACGTGTCTTTCGTAGGTCCTGCTGCAGTAGGTCCTTGCGCTCCACCGCACAGCCTCTCAGGATTCTGCCGGCGAGCAGAAATCGATGTCGCTGGATGTGGTGAGTATGTGTGCGATTCGATGTTTGTGTGCGATTTGATGTTTGTGTGTGTGATCCTCTGTGTGTGTGATCCTCTGTGTGTGTATGATCCTCTGTGTGTGTGATCCTCTGTGTGTGCGATCTGATTGTGTGTGCGATTTGATGTTTGCGTGTGTGATCCTCTGTGTGTGTGTGATCCTGTGTCTGTGTGTGATCCTCTGTGTCTGTGTGTGATCCTCTGTGTGTGCAATCTGTTTGTGTGTGCGATTCAATGTTTGTGTGTGTGATCCGATGTTTGTGGGTGAGATCCTACCTGTTCAGCTATGTTATAAGGCTTATAACAAACTCCAATTAGCAGCTTTCCTTTATTGTCCTCCCATTGTACATTTACTCATACTGACTCTACATTGTTGCAGCTCTCCCCAATGTCGTCATTAAGCACATGTCTTAAGTTATATTTGATAAATATACACACCCATCCACTTTTTGCTCAACTACCCTCCCTCCCCACAGAGTCTAGTTTAAAGCACCTCCATCCATCTCACCATTATCAAGTCCCCAACTATTATTGTGACTTGGTATGGGGTGGGAATAATAACGGTTTCTTTAAGCTGCATTCTCTCTTTCTTCACTTATCCAGTACATATCGTAAGTCACAATTGTTCATTCTTACAGTTATGCAGTGTGTCTTACATTAATGTAACAAATGCTGCTTGTATGCTGCTGGCAAGAAATGTCTCATCTAAATATAGGTTGTCCAAATATATTAAATGGCTCCATGTTGTGTGACCAAGACCAAGCAGCAGTTTTGGCAGATGTTATTAAAGAATGATGAGTTGTAATTGTAATTAGGCTTATAAGCCTGATGATTTATGATTTGCCAACTATACTAGTAACAGCTGTGTGACTTTCCATTTGTATGAATAGGCTCCATTGTTTGTTCTACAACATCCAAATCCCAATAAAGGTGTCATGCTACAGGTTTCCTATGACCCTGAGTTGTCAGTCACATTAGCCATTACTGTGCAGATGTGGCTTCTACTTAATTGAGCATGTTCTGTATACTTTAATGGCATGGTGTCCAGTGCATAGGGTCAGGAGGGTGACTTTCACTCCCAGGATTCCAGGGATTATTTCTGATTTCACACCAGATCTCTTATTTCAAACTTCAGGTTGTGAGATTGTTTTTCCTTTTATTGGCACACTTCATACACTTGCTGAAATGCGTGGTCTTGGAAGTCAGATTTATGACCTTTTTTTTTAACTTATTTATGGACTCGAGATGATTATGTTCCCATCTCTTTTTACTGCTTTCATAACAAACTGTGGCCTTTGGCACATGCTAAATACACTGTATGATTCCTTTACTACTGATTAAAACTGCGCTCTGTGCCATATGTTCTGTGTGAGCCATCTTGGATAATGTGGTCTCCACTGCATGCGAGTGTCGTCAGATAAATCAGAAAGGCCTTTCTAGTGTCATGTCAGATTAGCTAGCAGATAGAAAACTTAATACTTTCCCAAGACACATTCCTTCCCTATCTGTGAGTGACCCTTCCTATCTCTATATCCGTGACCTGCCACTATTGCCAGACTTTCTCTTTCAGTAACATGGCTGATTTGTGTTTGTCCTGGAATGAAACATGTTTTCTTTATCCTTGCAATATCCATCGCATGTTGCCAGGTAACCTGAGCCTGATGAGAGTTTTATTAGATAAAAAGGAAGTTTTTGTATTAGTAGTTCATGTCCCTTAACCTTTGCTTGAAAAAACAGAGACACCTAGGGTAATTGTGCGTATTTTGTCTGGACATCCATATTTGACTTGTTAATTTGCATGTGGAATATATCCGCTAAGGCTTTGTTCATCCAAGTGCTTTTGGATCGCATGGTTAGTTATTACTGATTTCCATATAGTGCTGTTTTTTATTTTTTCATACACTGCTTCCTATTTTTGTGCACTAGTTTTTACAGTAGACCTTGATCTTGTTATTGTATTTTTTCCATCACGACCTCTCTATATTATATCCTCTTTGCATGTCTCTGTTGGCAGAACGTTTGTTGCTTACCGCCAACATGGAATTTCCATGTATAAAATGCTTTCTGCGCAAAACTAGCCGGGTCATTGTAAACAACCAACCCAATTTTTCCTAATGATTATGTGGAAAACACCTTGTGTGTGGGTTAACCTTAATTGTTAGCTGCAGGCATAGATGAAATCTTTGTGTGTAACCTTTGCTCTGTACCTTTTACACCAAGGAAATGGTATATTATCTTTCCTAGAGGCCTCAGACCCCATTGTCTGATGCCCAAAAGATACAATTAACATGGTGGAAGGTCACTTGATATCTCCAAGTAACCTTCCACTACTTCAAAAGCTAACCTTCAATAAGGGAGAGTTTTTGATGCTTAAAGAAACCTAAGCTAATTCTTGCAGAGAAGTGTAAAGGCCCCTTTACACACTGAGACTTTCTAGCGATCTCACCAGCAATCCTGATGTGGCCGGGATCACTGGAAAGTTGCTGGTGAACTGTCAAACAGGGAGATCTGGCCAACGACGCAGAAGCGATACGGACCTGCAGAACGACCTCACTGGTCATTGAGGACGTGTCACACAGCAGCTATTTGATGACTCACACCTATATTAGGCGGCGTGGTTGGCGTTGAAGCCACCTAGGTGTCCTTTTTACACGCCCCCCTCAGCTCCGATTGGTGATCGCTAGTGCGTTCTTATTGGCGACCCCGAGCTTGGAAAGATTGGCAAAAGTTGCACTTGTATACCTTTGCTCCTGAGCTTCTGTTGCTTAGCGGATCTTTGTAGAGTTCTCTGTGCGGCGACTCCACACTGGTTTATCTATACAGCATCAATACAGTTTCAATCAAATGATGCTTACCGTATAGGCTTTATAGTATTGCAACAGCGACCACCAATCAGAGGTAAGGGGGCGGGAAAGGGAACGCTATAGCACGCCTAAGGGATGGGTTCTAAGTCGCTAACTATGTCGTTGTAACGATGTCAAACACACCGATGCATGCTGCGCAGTGGGAAACAAAGGACCAAAAAATGGTTCTGAAAGATTTGTAGCGATCAGCGACCTCACAGCGGGGGCCAGGTTGCTGATGCGTGTCACACACTGCAATATCGCTGGGGAGGTCGCTATTACGTCACAAAACTGGTGACATTACAGCATATCGCTAGCGATGTTGCAGTGTGTAAAGGGGCCTTAAAGGTTTAAATTTATTGTATCCTTGCAATTTCGGAATATGATTTTTTTTTTCTTTTCTTTCTCCATAAAAGGGTTTTCTTTCAAATCCTACATAATTACCCTTTCTTTGGGTTAAAATTAATGTTTTCCTGTTAAATCTCCAATTTACTTTTCAGAATTACCAGTGTATTTTGGTAGGATTGTTTAAGTCTATTAAATTGTATAGCATTAACCTTATTTCACTAAGGGGAGCTAAGTAAAGTCAAATTACAGCAATCATTTCAGTACATCATTAACCTTATTTCACTAAGGGGAGCTAAGCAAAGTCAAATCACAGCAATCATTTCAGTGATTGGTGGGCATGTCGGCACCATGTTATGATATCAGCAGTTTTGTTCTTTAAATAATACGCATTAAAATGGATGAAATTTAAAACCTTTAAATAGCAAAAATGTATACATTATAGTGAAAGTAGTCATTCCCTTTGTAATACCACCTTTGAAACAGAATCACTAAAGATTTAAAACGATAAATTCCCTTTCTAAATTTTCCCTGATCAGTATATCAACTGCTCCACTTTAGTTTTCTAAATGCCACTTTAATATTGAGATTAATAAACTATTTGTCACAATAAAATGTATTTACAATACACTTTTCACTGATCAAGCAAAACATGTAAAGTGAACAATATTAATTATCTTGTAAATGTGACACCTTTCAAGGAATGGGATATACCGGTATTAGACAGCTACTGAAATCCATTCTTAAACTTGATGCTCATTCTTTCCAACTTTCAATGTAAGTATAAGATTTGAGAGCCAGATTGTGATTGCAAGCTAGGCTCAAAACATCTTCAAATTGCTAGGTCTTGTGGGGTGTTCTTGGTATTTTTTGGTTAGTGCCTACCAATATGGTCCAAGCAATAACCGGGGGTTTCAGTGTAACCGTACAAAAAATAAAATTTGATTCTAATCTGTTATTTTTGCATGCACTATGCCAATGTCTTGTAAAGTTTAACCACATAACATATTTTAATAACTACATATATTGGAAATCATTTTGTCTACCTACCTAGTCACTTAAAGGGATCACCGCAAGGACAACATCTGCAAGAAGTTTGTATGTTCTCTTTGTGTTTGTGTGGGATGTGATCCCAATGGGGACAGTGATGATAATTACCACTTTAAATTGCTGTGGAATTATAAGCAACACATAATAAATAACTTGTCAACTCCCTAACCCCTCCTGAACTGCCACCATTATTTTACATAAGCCTTTTTCTGAATTATAAGAAGGTTCTTTATGTCCTGTACATTTATTTTATGTTTGAGAAATCAAGGCATAAATCTTGCTTGTGATTATAGTAATTTTATTTATTTTTTGGGGTTTTATAAAACCATTTTTCATCAAAACAGTCTTATTTTGCCTGATATGGTTTTTGATTAGAAGAAAAAAAAAAAAAGCTAATTGAGGAATAACTCCATATCCTTGGATAGTTCTATTGGATTTATTGCCAAACAAATGGAGTGTTGCTCCAAGAAATCAGAGTTGTAGTATTTGTGCATTGGAGCCTTGTAAGAGAACTCTAAATTGTGCTTACAGTATGCAAATTAGCCAGGACTAGTCCTGGCAAGTCATTGATTTCCGCCGACTAGTCTTGCCTTAGATTTTGTATTTATGCCCAGGTGGGCATGAATAGCATCCATTGCAAAAGTGATGTCACGATCCAAGCTCTGCAACTCTCACCCATGAGCGCATCAGACTTATGAGTGAGAATATCAAAGCCCTCATGATGAAGCTGCCTGTATGATGAGTAACGAGATCGGAGACTAAAATAATTTTGAAAAATCAAGTCCCTTCTGCAATACACCTTGCTAATTTGCATCCCACTGCCAGATATACCTTGACGCACCATATACTTATTTCTCTGTTTCAAAAACTTAGGACCTTCAATAATAGAAAGAGGTTTATAAACAGTTATGTTAGCAATTTAGGAGTGTTTGAGGAGCAGACAGGTTGCCTTTAGGCCTTGATACAACACCTTTACTTAATATTGTATGAAAGAATATTAACTGCAAGAAATTTTCCAATATCTAAAAAGTTATGTTTTCTTTTCTGTTAAATTTGAACATTCTAACAAAGATCTTTCCAAACAGCATTGCAGGGACCTTCAAGGTGTACATTGCTTCTAGTCCATTTTTAGTAATTTATTTGTCTCTAAACAAGATGTGGGATTGGTTTTCCCCTCACGATCGTCATAGCGTTGGCATAATCTTGAAATATGTCAGTGCCATGAATTTGTGATAGATTTTGCTTTTAAAAAACTCAACTCCCCTTGCCCCACTAATATTAGGTAGGAATGTTTTCAGGAGACTATGTAGTGCTGTTAAGTAAAGCAGAAATAAACTAGGTACTTTTTGTTCCCAGTATATTCATCTTTTTTAAGTGTTCTTCACAGTAGTCAAAATGTTTAAACACGTGTAGTATGTATATGTATAACTCTATAGGAAATCATAGCACATGGATTAGTTTTAATATTATGGACTGATTCTATTTAAAATAATTATTTAACTGAATGCATCAATGCTATTGGCTTTTCTCAAACTAAGATTTCCAGCTTTGTTCCCTTTTTTTTTTAAATGCAACAATTTTATGTTTCATTACATTTCAAAGTAGGGTTTATTTTTCTTCAATAAATTGTTGGAATACCCCAAAAAGGTCAAAATAACATTATTAATTTGCTATATCCCTTACAAAATAGCCTCACTGCCTAAAGAAACAGTAGAGTTGCTTCAAGAAGTCGAACAAAGCCTTAGCCACTCAAACCAGTATGACCGAAAATAATATCCAAATAGTTTCAAGTAGAATTAAATGTTATCTCAAGTATTAGACAATATTACAATAAACACAGACTAATCTTGCAATCATTTTATTTTATCTTCAAATGGCTTGGTCAGTCACATAACCTAAAATTGGTTTCTGGGTAGTTGTGGCTGGAGGAGATGTTTTTCGGTGAGACAGTTCAGTCATGATAACTGTGGCACTAATTTTCTCCACTATTTATCTCAGTTTTTTTAAAGTAAAGAAAGGAAAAATTATTTCTTAAACCATGTCTTTTATACTTTTTTCGAGAAGCACCCCTGTGTTGAATGTAAAATTTCTTGGCCTCATGCTATGTTTATGATGATCATGTGAAAAGAATATCTAAACTACAAAACATATAAGGCCAAAGCAGACAGCCTGAAATCCACTGCCAATTCTGCATGTTAAATGCTAATTATACTACAGATGTCACCCTTTGCTGTATGTGGTTTGTCACCACCACTCAGTACATGGTGAACGGTGGCTGTAACTACACATTTACACTGTCTGACCATCGACTCTGTACTGATACAATGCAGAGCCAGAGTCCGGTTACAGCCACCACTCGCCATGTACCAAGCAATGACTGGAACTGCTCTGGCCGTGCCTCTATGACTAAAAACCTGAGGCATCCTGGGGGGAAAAAATTAATTTCCTCCTGGTAACTGGGCTTTCATTGGGGCACCTGGGCAGTTTTACAATGCTATTAACCTTCATATTAACTTCATATCTGCAGGTTAATAGCACCTTTTGACATGACAAGTTTTCTTTAAAAGGTAAATCAAGGAACAAAACCTTGTAAGCTGCATGTGTACAATTTTTCTCTGGCAATACTATAAAATATCATAAAATATCTCTCCCCTTTCCTCAATTTGACTTACTAGTCACAAATCGGGAAACCAAGTCCTATAGAATATTCCATCTGCAAGAACTTCTTGTACAGCACATGTTCTCCTCATGAAGAAAAATGATAAATAATGGTCATTTCTCTTCCTTGGAGATTCACATTTGACATTTATGTAATGAATATATTATTGTCAAGTAATATCATTATGATTTATAAGTAATGTGTTCCATATTATAACTTTGCTAACCTGACTTGAAATCTTTTTCTGTAAGCATTATGGCACTCATAGGAAAACATGTTTTGATACACATCCATGGATAGGATTTGTTTGTATTGAAATGGTTAAAATTTGGAGACCAGATCTAAACCTTCAACTTCTTGACCTGTTTCATAAACCATTCTTGAAAAAATTTAGCAGGATAACTGGTTTCTTTCAGATGAATGATTATTCTCTATCACTAGGCAATAGCGGTGCCATGAAGACTGAACTCGGTAGGCAACTATATTTGTCAAGTACCATCTACCTAAAGTAGTAATCATAGAAATGCCAGGACCCAAGGTTTCCCTGCAAAACATTTCCCAGAACATCACACAAACTCGCCCAGCTTTTTTATTTTTGTATCCTAATATCATATGTTCTCTACGTAGGAGTCACCTAACTGAAAAGATGTCAAACATGTAATTGTGTTAGGCCTGGCCCATTTCCATTTCAGCAGTGGACAGGTGTAAGCATGGATACTTTGACAGTCTGAGGGATCGAACCAGTCTAGCCTTCACTCCTATGCAATGCAGCAAGTCCTCAAGACCCATCCTGGTTAATTGTCCTTCTTTGGACCACTATTTGTAGGAGCTAACCACTGCGTTACATATTATTGTCAATGTTCTTTTAAAGGGAATTTGGACTACTTGCTGTATATTTTTATAAAATCACTGTTTTAGCAGCAGAAACATATCCATAGAGGAGTGGAAACTGCTGTCATGTTGTCCTCTATATTCATGAGCTCTGTATAACCATCCCCCACCACTAATTGATTGGATGCTTTCTGGCTATGTATACTGTACACATTAAGCTGCCAATCAGCTGCATGGGTGGGGTTATACAGAGCTCAGCATTCAGAGAGCAAGTAGATCTGCAGCAGTTTTTAGCAAAATTACAGTTTGCAGGTCAGGGTCAATACCCCTACATCATACTGCTCTCAGGTGGGGTAGCAAAAGCATGCTGTCCAATTCCCTTTTAAGAATTGACTGTTAACTGGCTGGCTAATGTCTTCCACCTTTTTATAGGTGCTATTGTAATTAGATGATCAATGCTAATCACTTCACCTGTCCTGGACGTTAATGTGACAGCAGATCGGTGAAAGTAAAATATAATAAACGTATATATAGTGAGTTAAACATAGGTTTATGCTCATTTATAGTAGCTTCATTTATATATGCATACAGTGGACAGTGATTGACTCTTCGTGATTAGGGCTCTGCATGTCACTATTTCTGATTTAAAATGAAACAACTGAGATGCAATTGAAGTGTAGACTTTCTGGTTTAATTAAAAGGGTTGAACAAAAATATCCAGTGAAACATTTAAAAATTGCAACAATTATTCTACAAAGCCACGTTATTTCAGAGGCTTAAAAGTAATTGAACAAATTTACTTCATCATAAATGAAATGCTCTTTTTAATACTTTGTAGAGAATCCTTAGCAGGCAATGACTGCTTGAAGTCTGGAAGCCCTAGGCTAAGTTCACACACTGCGTTTTTTTGACGCTGCGTTTTTGTGCGTTTTTGGCCGATAAAAACGCACAAAAACGCACCTGCGTCAAAAATACGCGTCAAAAAACGCATGCGTTTTTACTGCGATTTAGTGCGTTTTTGGCTGCGTTTTGCTGCGTTTTTGATCTCTGCGTTTTGCTGCGTTTTTCCAATGCATTGCATGGGGGGAAAACGCAGAAAAACGCAGGAAAGAATTGACATGTCCATTTTTTTTTTTCAAGCTCAAAAACGCAGCTTAAAAAAACAGTTGTGTGGGGACAGCAAAATTGAAAACTCATAGACTTTGCTGGGGAAGCAAAGTCATGCAGTTTTGAGGCCAAAAACGCACGCGAAAAACGCACTGTGCGCACATAGCCCTAGACATCACCAAATGCTGGATATACTCCTTTCTGATGTTTTGGCAGGCCTTTACTGCTACTGACTTCAGTTGTTTATTTGTGGGCCTTAAGCTTTGTCTTTAAAGGGTTTGGAGAGCCAAACTGCCCAATTACTGACTTCCATTAGGGTTCAGGTCCTGAACTTGAACTTTAACTAAAGTTCGGCTGAACCTGGCGAACCCGAGCTTCCAAGAGTCCGTTCATCTCTTGTTTTGCATCTCTAATAAATAGCATTTGTTCTTTCTAAAGACAGTCCACAATTTATCTCACCACTGTTCTAGTTGTTGTTCACTCTGCACCACCAGGGTTAAGACTGATTGATTGTAATATATTCACCATTGACACCAGCACAGATAGCCAAGCAAGCAGCTGAGAAGGCATGAACAGTATTTGAGCACGGATCACAACTTCAACCGCTGAATGGCTGCAGTAGTCACATACAGTCTAAGCTTGAAAAGACTCTTTAGTCTCTCTTCATGCTCAGATGGCTGCAGGGGTGATATAATGTATAATGCTGTGCCAGAAAGGGAAGCAAGGAGACTACCGATGGACAAAGGCCGCAGTAGTATGGTCAATTAGGCATGGTGGTTGTTGTTTTTTTCAGATTTTTTATTTTTCAAATGTACACCATGGGCCCATTTTTAAAGTAAAAAGAATAAACAACCCCTTTAAAGGGCTAAGGGTGTTTTTCAATGAATAATTCCAAACAAGTAAATAACAAACAAAAAAAAAACCCATAAAGTCATTAATGTTGCATATACAATATGTCACCCTGTAATGTTGCATTCTGATGTGCAGCCGAGTTGAGACACTTGCTGACTTTATAGAAAAGTAAAGAATCTGGCTCAACCGTGAAAATTGGTGCTCAGAAGTCAAAATTTAACCAAGAGAAAGAAAAGAACTTCGGCACTTAAAAGGAAACAGTGGAAAATGTGTTTCTTTTGAAAAAGATTGCTTTTATTAATGGCTGTTCATATGAAAAAAGAAAAGAGAAAAAACAGTTTTTGACATTTCGGCTAATACAATAGCCTTTCTCAATAAACTGTCTATGTATACAGGGTATAATCAAAAACAATTATATACCGTATATATATATATATATATATATATATATATATATATATATAAACAATATATGCATGGAAAACCTCGTCACCGGTTTGACAATTCCATGGTCTGTTATGAGAAAGAAAGCAAGAGACTGCTCTTGAACTCAGTCAATGGTATACATTCAGTGATGGTATCTAGTGAGTGACTGGATGTCTTCTTCACTTTGTCCTTGTATCAGGTGCTTACTAGATACCGTCACTAGATACCATCTCTTGCTATCTTTCTCATAACAGACCACGGAATTGTCAAACTGGTGATGAGGTTTTCCATGCATATATTTTTTTGATTATACCCTGTATACATAGACAGTTTATTGAGAAAGGATATTGTATTAGCCGAAACGTCAACAACTGTTTTATCTCTTTTCTTTTTTCATATGAAGAGCCATTAATAAAAGCAATCTTTTTCAAAAGAAACACATTTTCCACTGTTTCCTTTTGAGTGCCGAAGTTCTTTTCTCTCTCTTGCTGACGTTATAGGTATTTACTAGTGAAATAATTTTATATTAATGAAGCTTCGGATGTCATGCAATTAAATGAAATATTGATTAGATTTTAATATTCTAAAAGCTTTGTACTTCTCTACTGTTGTTCTCAGCACTACATTTTCCTTGCTGTATTGGGTGAGATTGGTATGTTAGATATGTCTTTCAAGTCATTAATTTTTCAACTACCGATCCTTTCTATTGGTCCATGTTATGACTTGAGACTGTAAGACAAAGTAGTTGTTTATATTGCTTAATAAAGAGACTTGTCATTCTGGACTCGCAGTAACTGCTCTGCTGAGCACAGAACTTAGAGTAGTTCACAGACATAAGAGGTGTAGCACATCTTCTAGATTTGATGAATTACCCTATTAGTGCAGTTCACTAACTTGGCACACAGAGGAAGTCTTATATGTCCAATCCAAACATTATTCATGTTAACCTCACCACACATTCTTAATACTGAAAAATGTTCTTCATTTAAGGTCGGTCATGTTTTCAGAAATAGCTAACAAATGGCTTTCTTCTCTTTTTGCAAACTGTCTGTGATTTATCAGTATATTGTCCTGGCTGACTTGAAGGATTTATTTTTAACTATTCAGCTTTGTCTTTTCTATTACTTGATTTTTTTTTAACTAGTTTGTTAAGCCCTTTCCAACATCATCATGTTGCTAACACAAATATCCCTTCAAAATAATGCAAAAATAAATTAAATATAAAACTGAAATGAAATAAAATGGACATGTGGGTAGCATTGACTGAGTGGTTAGCACTGTTGCCATTCAGGGACGAGATCCAAGGTTAGAACCCAACCATAGACAACCACTGCATGAATTTGTATGTTCTGTGTTCTCGACAGTTTTCCCTGGGTGTGAAGGATGCTTCTGGGGTGTGGCGGCTCAAACATATATCCCACTGCTGCCACCAATATGCCACGAACAGCACTCCGCTGCCTCTAGTTGTCAGGACAATACGCAATTAACTTATGATTGATGGACGAGACAATGGTGACATTCACTACTAGGACAATTATTGGAGAACTTACAGTGAGGGTATAGTATATTAACAATATATATATATCTCAATACAGTCACTGCCAAGCTCCACAATAACCCAAGAAAACTGTTAGCTGCCACCACCAATTGCCTATACAGGCCTTTTTAACACCCATTACAGATAACATATGGCTTCAGGGATGCAATTTATAGCGCAAGGGGAACTAAGCTATTAAATGTTATATATTTATTCCGAATAGTAGGCATTGTTTATAAAAAATATACAAAAGATCTTACAAAGGGGAACAGAACACTACAGTATATTCAATTACATAAAATAAAAGTGATAAACCAAAGAAAATTACTAAACCTTGGTCACTGAAATTAAATCACTCAACTATGGAGGGAACAACTCCAATGAAACGTGGAACAATCATACCCAGCAAAGTATCTTCCTGGTATTGAGTTAGAATCTTAATTTGCATTTGCTTTTATTAACACAAGTTACACCCACATACCCCCCTCTGGTGACTCATAACTGCACTGGTCATGGGATGTAACTCAGTCTCTAGCATATTAGAAAATCCCCAACTTTCAAGGTACCTTTGCCTCTGGAGGTCACAGGTGGAAGTTTTTACTGCCATATTTCCTATCATGATTTTACATTTCCATTGATAGGAAATATGATACATGTATTGTCATCCATCTTCCCGATATTAATTTGGTACTTATAGGCAGGCCTAACAGTTATATAAAAAAAAAAAACATTTTGTTGGTGATAATCTTGTACATGTTGATAACAATGACCATGTCAATTCATTCCGTTCTTTAAATTTTTCTGAACAATATGCAACTTTCTGCTTGGAGGAATTGGGTTTAGATTCATGTAATCTCAGGCAGATTCTGTATGAATTGGAACATATGGATGATTTGGTGATTAGGATGTCTGATGAGGGTGGGGTCGTTGTTGTCCTTTTGTGTTCCTCCATAGAGCTGGCTCTCATAGGAATGCTTCATTTCTGCTGATCATTGCCATGCAGCTTCAGAAATTAACAGGTGATCAGACTGCTGATCCATAAAATCCCCGAGGGGAACTAATAAAATAACTAAAAAATGTAAAAAAAAAGTTTATAAAAATATGAAAAATTAAAAAAACTAAAAGTTAAAATCCCCTTCAATTTGCCACATTGAAAATAAAACAGTAAAAAAAAATACATATATTCAGAAATGCCTGATTTATAAAAATATGAAATCAGTTAATCTGATCGGTACACGGTGTGGCAAGAAAAATATTCCAAACGCTAAAATTACGTTTATTTGGTTGCTACAAAAAAATTTTAAATGCAATAACAGCCAATCAAAATGTAGCATTCACACAAAAATAGTATAATTAAAAACGCTAGCTCAAGACGCAAAATGTAAGAGGTCACTGAGCCACAGATCCCAAAAAATGAGAACGCTATGGGTTTCAGAAAATGGCGCCAAAAGCACTACTTTTTTTTTTTTTTTTTTTTTTTTACAAACTTCTGATTTTTTTTAACCCCTTAGATAAAAGTAGAAGTATACATGTTTGGTATCTACGAACTCATACTGACCTGAGGCATCATACTGACATGGTAGTTTGACCATATAGTGAACACATTGAATAAATTATCGCAAAAACAATCATGCAATTGCACTTTTTTGCAATTTCACCACACTTATATTTTTTTTTCCCATTTTCCAGTACACTATAGGGTAAAACTAATGGTTTCATTCAAAAGTACAACTTGTCCCACTGAAAATAAGCCTTCAAATAGCAAGATTGATGAAAAAATAAAAAAGTCATGGCTCTCGGAAGAAGGGGAGCAAAAAAACAGAAAATCGCCTGAAGGTAAAAGGGTTAAAACTGGACAAGTGAAAACAGCATAAAACTTACTGAAAGGGTAAATGGTTTTCTCTAAAAATAGACTTACCGTATTTTTCGGACCATAAGACGCACTTTTTTTCCCCCAAATGTTGGGGGAAAGTTGGGGGTGCGTCTTATGGTCTGACTATAGGGCTGCGGCTGGGAATGAGGGTGCTGCGGGTCATCGGGGGCACGAGCAGGCAGCAGCAGCGCCTGCCGTGACCACGTGGGCCCGCTCATTACATATGCACGCCCATCCTCCCGCCCATCTCTCAGCGCTGAAGCCGGCACTGACAGGTGGGCGGGAGGACGAGCGGGGACGCGCACATAGCAAAGAGCCGGCCGCATGATCACCCCTGGCAATTACAGCCTGGAGTGATCATGTGCGGCTGTATTCACTGCCCCCCGCGCGTCATTACCAGCGCGGGGTGCAGTGAATCGGTACACTCACCCGTCCCCGTGTGTGGAGCCGCCCCCCTGCTGCACGCGATGTCTTCCTGTCTGTGTCGGTCAGCTGATCTGTGCTGAGCTGGTCAGCTGATCGGCACAGACAGGAAGACATCGCGATGCAGCAGGGGAACGGCTCCACACACACAGGTCAGTGGCGCAGAGAGGAAGATGATCGGTGCTGGAGGCAGTGAGGAAAAGTTGAGTATAAACGTTTATTTTTTTCTCTGTGCTATAGGATACAGGCCATATACCAGAATGGTATATGAGCACGATGGGGGCATATAGCAGGATGGGGGTATATGAGCAGGGAGGATGGGGGTATATGAACAGGATGGGGGGTATGTGAACAGGATGGGGGGTATATGAACAGGATGGGGGGTATATGAACAGGATGGGGGTATATGAACAGGATGGGAGTATATGAACAGAATGGGGGTATATGAACAGGATGGGAGTATATGAACAGGATGGGGGTATATGAACAGGATGGGAGTATATGAGCAGGCAGGATGGGGGTATATGAACAGGATGGGGGTATATGAACAGGATGGGAGTATATGAGCAGGCAGGATGGGGGTATATGAACAGGATGGGGGTATATGTACAGGATGGGAGTATATGAGCAGGCAGGATGGGGGTATATGAACAGGATGGGGGTATATGAACAGGATGGGAGTATATGAACAGGATGGATGGGGGAATATGAGCAGGATGGATGGGGGTATACCAATAGGATGGGGGTATATCAATAGGATCGGGGTATATGAACAGGATGGGAGTATATGAGCAGGATGGGGGAATATGAGCAGGATGCTGGTATAGGAGCAGGATGGGGGTTTATAGCAGGATCATATACAAGGCAGGAGGATCATTACCAGGATGGGGTACCTTAGTAGAGAATTTGGGGACATTACCCCCATAACAGTGTCAGCAGCAGATCCTCGCCCCATAACAGTGTGTCATGACCACATTTTTTGCTTAAAGTTTTATTTTCCCATTTTCCTCCTCTAAAACCAGGGTGCGTCTTATAGTCCGGTGCGTCTTATAGTCCGAAAAATACGGTAAATATGTGTCTTGGAAAATTTAATATTGTGAGCCCCACTGGTGACTGGGATAGATGGGTGAAAGCTATATCTTGGCTGTGCTGTGAAATATATAGGCACTTCATAGGCAACAGAAAATAAATAGTGCAGGCTTTGTTGATAAGTCTTGTTTAAAATTGCTTGCAAGCTAGACTTGTGGATAAGCAATGGATTAACCTGGTTCAAACTTTGTCGGCAGCTCATCTCCTGACACCTTTTTATCAATCACCATTTTCACCCACATAAAATTAAAACAGCCTGTACTCTCTTTCGGAGCCAATGCCTGCAAGATGTTATGCCACATAAGCCCTGAAGCAAATTAGCGGCCGCTAATGAGCCACTTAACTCACTCACGAAACTGACATTCGGAAGAAATGAGATGCCTTTTACATCAAAAGGAAGTGAGATTGAAACAGCCTATTAGTGGCCACTGTTTGGCTGTAGGGCTCAAATAACATAACATCACGGATATCCCAGTGTCTGTCGCTGGAACGGCATGAGTATCGAAGTCGAGTACAAATTCATGTTATTTTATTTGGGGACTTATGGTGATTGAGACATTGTTGTCCAACTATACCATGTCTCAAAAAAAAAAGTTTTTTTACTATCTGACAACTCTCTTTTAAACAAGCACCGATCAACTTGTATGGTTGATACATGCCCATATAAACCCACCCTTTCACCTTGCTTAGCCGGCCATATTTTCAGCTAATGTGCTGTCAATGTGCGCAGTGGACAGCACAGTGACCAATCTTAACCTATATACAAGTATGTACTAGATAGTTAGTTCGGCACACAATACTGCATGAAATAGAGTTCAGCTCCTGAATGTCTGTAATGTAAAAGAGCGAGACACTTACACAATTTGTAATTGACTTGATTTTTTACATTGGTCATCTGAATCAGTATTATTTAACACCCTCCTGGCCATAATAATTTCAACAAGTATTTTGTTATTCAGCACAATGAAAGCACTAAATATTCATCAATAAATAAATAAAATAATATAAATAATCATCCAACAAAGTGAAACATTTTGATGTTTGAGATATCTGTCCATCTTAATAAATTTGTCTCTTTTTTAAACTTAACTGCGCTGGAGTACAATACATTACCTTTAGGCACGTCTCTTTACTTGCACCAGAAATTGAAATCCACTCAAGCAGTATGCATGGTTAGATTTGCCCCAATTTCTGTGTTAAGTGGTGGTAAATCTGTTGGTCTGATGGCCACCCGTGCTAATCCCCATCCACATTTTTGAAAAGTCACAAATTATAGTGCAAATTTGTTAAAAATGTCATAACAACGTGGAGAAATGTCTCTTATATGCTGGAAGCCTCTCTATATTACCAATGCTATTCTCTGTGTAGTGTAGTATGGCCATTTTTCCAACATTAACCCAGGAGCTGGTTTTCATCACGATACTGCCAGGCCACATGTTGTTTGTGCTAGGAGGGACTGCTGATAACTCTTTGGCTTTGTGATCTTTTTGGTTTCTATGGTAACAAATGTTGCATCACATGAAAGCCTTATATGTCTAATATATGTTTTCAAAATTTTGTGTTTATTGCTTATGGCAACAGTGTTCTACGCACACAGAAATGGCGGAGTCTAATGCGATATTCACAGCAACTGAGAGTAGAGGAGTGATAAAATTCTTGTTTCTGCAAGGAAAGTCCACGAAGGATATTCATGGGCCACTTCAGCACCAATGATGAGGAACGTCCTGGACGACCGAGAGTGGTTGTTTCGAAGGACGTCAATATTGTGCACAACCTCATACTGGAGAATCAATGAATTTCAGCTAAAGCAATAGCAGACATCATGGGGATTTCCCATGAATGTGTTTGTCATTATCCATGAACATTTGGATATGAGGAAGCTATCTGCAAAGTGGGTCGCCAAAAGTTTGACAATAGATCAGAGAAGCATGAGAGTGAAAACTTCCCAGTCCATTTGTCAGCATTTCCGGACTGATAAGACCTTCCTGGATTGACTGGTCACTATGGATGAGACCTGGATTTATTTGTATGACCCTGAAAACAAGGAGCAGTCAAAAGAATGGAGGCACAGTGTTTCAGGGTGCAAGAAGTTCAGGGTGCAAAAATCAGCCACTAAGGTGATGGTGTCTGTGTTGTGGGATAAGGAGGGCGTGCTGCTAGTGGACTACCTTCAAAATGGTTCCACCTTGAATGCAAGGTATTACATTGAACTTTTCGACCAATTGAAGGTAGCTCAAAAGGTGCAGCAAGCTGTCCAAAGGAATCTTGTTCCTGCACGACAGCGCCTCCGCTCACACTGCACATGCGACCATGGAAAAACTGGCAGTGCTGAGCTTCCAGCTAGTTAACCACCCACCTTATCCACCATATCTAGCTCCCTGCGACTATCATCTGTTTTCAAACCTAAAGAAACACCTCAAGGGTACCAAATTTCACACCATTTCTGATGCAATGGCTGCTACGGATGCCTGGTTTGAGGCACAACTGAAATCCTTCTTGTTGCTAGGCTTACATAACTTGGAATACCGACATAAGAAGTGTGTTGCCATCAGTGGAGAGTATGTGGAAAAAATCTAAAATTTCATCATACTGCCTTGTTCTTTCTGGATAAAGCCAAAGACTTATCAGCAGCCCCCTCGAACTATGGCCTGCAACATCTTTGTAATATAAATAGCAGGGACTAAAACATAACTTTTAATCTAGTAATTCAATAAAATTAGTAATATTAAAGTGCTTGTGCATAGATAGTGCAACGAACAAAAAGCCACATGGTAACAAAAAGGTTTGATCTCACCCAAGCTTCATCCATGGACTGGACTTATACACTGGTCCTTAGAGACAGGGTCAACGGTCGGAAGAGTAGGGTAGACAAGTATGATGAGAAACCCCTGTCGTGCCCCGTGAATAAGCTTCCGCCCTGACAAGGGCAGCACCCAAATAAGATGTCTGCCCCGCAACCAAAAAGGTGTAAATCCTCCCAATATAAATAGCAGGGACTAAAACATAACTTTTAATCTAGTGTACCCTGCAACATCTTTGGACTTGTCTCCCATCAAGCACATCTGGAATGTCATCTAGAATCCATTTGTTAACAGTTCTGAAAGAAGCTTCAAGCAGTAGATCTTGATGATCTGCGTGTCCATGTGCATCTAGCATGGCAGAATATGCTTCATATAAACATTTATAAGTTCGTTGATAGCAGATACAGTCCTTTAAAGGGAACCTTTTTTTTTTGTTTTTATTTATGATAAATCGTCTTAAATGCGTTTTAACCCTAGAACGCATATCTGGGGCCTCGCAGACCTGCTAGGTTACTTGTTTTCTATGGTAGAGTTCTATGGTTGCGCGTTCTAGGGGTAAAGGATTGAATGTGCATCACTAGCATGGTTAAAAAAAATATATAATTCCATGTATTTATCTTAAAAAAGACTTAGGTGAATGCATAAATACCTTGGGTTTCAGTAATAGGGGTGGTGCTTTTGCTTGGATCAGTCTCAAGTTCAGGCATGATTCTTTTTTTTTTTTTTTAACTTAGTCACGCCCCCAGCATTGTAATTGATTACACCACAATTCCTTCAGTATCACATCTTTGCTGAGCTACGCCCAATATGGTCACATGAGCATGACATCAGTACAGGTCCTTCACCACTATTTCTCCAATGTTGAGCTCCAGAGCTCAGCAGAAGAGTAGTAGTTGTGCAGGACATGTTGCTGATGGCATGCTTATGTGACCGTAATGGGCGGAGATCAGCAGAGGAGTAATGTTGAAGGACCTGTGTTGTAATCGGTTACAATGCGGGGAACGTGACGAAGTTCAAAAAAGAAACATGCCTAAATTTGAGTGACAGTAACTGATTCCAGGAAAAGCAATACTTCACTGAAATCTATGGTATGTACTGCATTCACCTAAGCATCTAAAGTCTTTTTCTAAGATAAATACGTGGAATTTTTTTTAACCCCTTCACCCCCGAGCCCGTTTTCACCTTAATGACGGCCATTTTTTGCAATTCTGACCTGTCACTTTTACAGGTTATAACTCTGGAATGCTTCAATGGATCCTGGTGATTCTGAGATTTGGGGTTTTTTCGTGACATTTTTTACTGTATGATAGTTGTAAATTTTGGCTGATATTTTTTGCGTTTTTTTGTCAAAAAATCAAAAATGTGGCAAATTTTGCAACGTTTGCAATTTTCAAACTTTGAATTTTTATGCTCTATGAGAGTTATGTCATAAAATGTCTACTTTACATCAGTGCAAGTGCAGCGAGAGTTATGTCACACAACATGTTTATTTTACATCAGCGCAATTTTTGAAACATAATTTTTTTTGTTGGGAAGTTAGAAGGGTTCAATGTTTGTTAGCAATATCTGATTTTTCTAACAAAATCAGAAACCACATCATATTTGAAGTGACTTTGTGAGGCTTAGGTGATAGAAAATGCCCCAAAAAAAGACACCATTCTAAAAACTGCACCCCTCACGCTGCTCAAAGCCACATTCAAGAAGTTTATTAACCCTTTAGGTGCTTCACAGGGGCCAAAGCAATGTGGAAGGAAAAAAATGAAAATTTTACTTTTTCCCACAAAAATGTTAAGTTAGCCATAATATTTTGCATTTTCACAAGGGTAGTAAGAGAAAATGCACCATAACATTTGTTGTGAAATTTCTGTGGTGGAAAGCTACTATATGGGCGCACAGCAGGGTTCGGAAGGGAAGGAGCGCCATTTGAATTTTTGAAACTAAATTAGCAGACGCCATGATGTTTGGAGAGGACCTGAGATGCCAAAACAGTAGAGCTACCCCACAAGTGACTCCATTTTGGAAACTACATCCCTCAAGGAATATATCTAGATGGTTGGTGAGCACAATGAACCCATAGGTGCTTCAAAGAAGTTTAGAAGGTTGAGCCATGAAAATAAAAAAAATACATTTTTACCACAAAATTGTTACTTCAGCCAGATTAGGTTTTTTTTCACAAGTGTAACAAGAGAAAATGCACCATGCAATTTACTGTACAATTTCTCCTGAGTATGTGTGGTTGATATCAACTGTTTGGGCACAAGGAAAGGCATGGAAGTGAAGGAGTGCCATTTCAATTTTTGAATGCTAAAATAGTTGCAATCGTTAGCGTTCGCCATGTCACATTTGAAGAGCCCCTGAAGTGCTTAAACTGGAGAGCTCCCCCACAATTGACTCCATTTTAGAAACTAGACCACTCAAGGAATTTATTTAGATGGTTGGTGAGCACCTTGAACCCCCAGGTGCTTCACAGAAGTTTATTAAGTTGAGCTGTAAAAATACATTTTTACCACAAAATTGTTACTTCAGCTAGATAGCTTTTTTTCGCAAGGGTAACAGGAGAAAATGCACCATACAATGTATTGTGCAATTTCTCCTGAGTACACAGATACCTAATATGTGGTGGAAATCAACTGTTTGGGCGCACAGCAGGGCTTAGAAGGGAAAGAGCGCCATTTGACTGCAAAATTGGCTGGAATCATAAGCAGACACCATGTCGCATTTGGAGAGCCCCTGATGTGCCTAAACAGTGGATCCCCCCCCACAAGTGACCCCATTTAGGAAACTAAACCTCCCAAGGAATTTATCTAGATGGTTGGTAAGCACCTAGAACTCCCAGGCACTTCACGGAATTTTACAATGTTGAGCTGTGAAAATGAAAATGACATCTTTAACCTCAAAATGTTGCTTTAACCACAATTTTTTCAAATTCTTTAGGGTAACAGGAGATGATGGACCTGATAATTTGGTGTACAATTTCTCCTCAGTATGCCAGTACCCCATATGGAAAACTACTTTGGAGATACAGTGCAAAGTGAAGAAGGGGGAGCGCTATATTGGAGTGCAGATTTAGTTGGAATGGTTTGCAAGTGCCATTTCACATTTAGTAGAGTCCATGAAGTGCCAGAACAGCAGAAACCCCCACAAGTGACCCTGTTTTACAAACTGCACCCCTCAATTCATTCTTATATGGGTGCAGTGAGCATATTGACAATACAAGTGTGTCACAAAATGTTATACTATTAAGCTGTGAACAAAATATAATTACATTTTTACCAATAAAATGTTGTTTTACCCCAGATTTCCAATTTTCACACTGGGAATAGTTAAAATAAAAAGGTCCCATAATGTGTTACACAATTTCTACTGACCATGGCAATACCCCACATGTGACTGTACAGTACTTGTTTGTTGCACCACAGGGTTCAGGAGGGAAGAAGCGCAATTTGATTTTTGGAACACAGATTTTCCTCAGATAGTTTGTGGACTCAATTTGCAGAGTTCCTAAGGTGCAGAACAGACTAAATACCCTCAAGTGACCACATTTTGGAAATTACACCCCCCTGGGAATTTATCTATGGGTTTAGTAACGATTTAGTCTCTGGAAAACATCCATGGTGTTAAGCGCAGTGAATGTTGCAGAATTAAAAGTTGCAATTATGTCCTTGTTGTCCCTATTACATTACATACATTACATTGTGCTCAGCTCGTGCTTCTGGAAACCAGCACCCTATACATTTAAGTGGGCTCTCCTCACTACAATGCCAAACATATGGATGCTAACTGTGGTTTAGGCACATTGTGGGGCTCAGAAGAGATTTGGGCATTTGAATTTGGGAGCGCAGATTTATCTGTATTTGTTTTTTTTTGGGGGGGGGAGCCATAGCGTTTTTCAAGAGCCTTTGTGTTACCAGTAATGTGGAAGCCCCCTATATTTATACTGTTTATACTATATACTGTTCATGAACCTGAGTGTGGACTTGTGTTTTTTTGGGTTGAGTTGAATGCTATGTGGTGCGATTTTGGTACAGAACATTTTGGATCAGTCCACATACAGTTATGTCCAGAAATATTTGGACAGTGACACAATTTTTGCGAGTTGGGCTCTGCATGCCACCACATTGGATTTGAAATGAAATCTCTACAACAGAATTCAAGTGCAGATTCTAACGTTTAATTTGAAGGTTTGAACAAAAATATATGATAGAAATTGTAGGAATTGTACACATTTCTTTACAAACACTCCACATTTTAGGAGGTCAAAAGTAATTGGACAAATAAACCAAACCCAAACAAAATATTTTTATTTTCAATATTTTGTTGCGAATCCTTTGGAGGCAATCACTGCCTTAAGTCTGGAATCCATGGACATCACCAAATGCTGGGTTTCCTCCTTCTTAATGCTTTGCCAGGCCTTTACAGCCGCAGCCTTCAGGTCTTGCTTGTTTGTGGGTCTTTCCGTCTTAAGTCTGGATTTGAGCAAGTGAAATGCATGCTCAATTGGGTTAAGATCTGGTGATTGACTTGGCCATTGCAGAAGGTTCCACTTTTTTGCACTCATGAACTCCTGGGTAGCTTTGGCTGTATGTTTGGGGTCATTGTCCATCTGTACTATGAAGAGCCGTACGATCAACTTTGCGGCATTTGGCTGAATCTGGGCTGAAAGTATATCCCGGTACACTTCAGAATTCATCCGGCTACTCTTGTCTGCTGTTATGTCATCAATAAACACAAGTGACCCAGTGCCATTGAAAGCCATGCATGCCCATGCCATCACGTTGCCTCCACCATGTTTTACAGAGGATGTGGTGTGCCTTGCATCATGTGCCGTTCCCTTTCTTCTCCAAACTTTTTTCTTCCCTTCATTCTGGTACAGGTTGATCTTTGTCTCATCTGTCCATAGAATACTTTTCCAGAACTGAGCTGGCTTCATGAGGTGTTTTTCAGCAAATTTAACTCTGGCCTGTCTATTTTTGCAATTGATGAATGGTTTGCATCTAGATGTGAACCCTTTGTATTTACTTTCATGGAGTCTTCTCTTTACTGTTGACTCAGAGACAGATACACCTACTTCACTGAGAGCGTTCTGGACTTCAGTTGATGTTGTCAACGGGTTCTTCTTCACCAAAGAAAGTATGCGGCGATCATCCACCACTGTTGTCATCCGTGGACGCCCAGGCCTTTTTGCATTCCCAAGCTCACCAGTCAATTCCTTTTTCTCAGAATGTACCCGACTGTTGATTTTGCTACTCCAAGCATGTCTGCTATCTCTCTGATGGATTTTTTCTTTTTTTTCAGCCTCAGGATGTTCTGCTTCACCTCAATTGAGAGTTCCTTAGACCGCATGTTGTCTGGTCACAGCAACAGCTTCCAAATGCAAAACCACACACCTGTAATCAACCCCAGACCTTTTAACTACTTCATTGATTACAGGTTAACAAGGGAGACGCCTTCAGAGTTAATTGCAGCCCTTAGAGTCCCTTGTCCAATTACTTTTGGTCCCTTGAAAAAGAGGAGGCTATGCATTACAGAGCTATGATTCCTAAGCCCTTTCTCCGATTTGGATGTGAAAACTCATATTGCAGCTGGGAGTGTGCACTTTCAGCCCATATTATATATATAATTGTATTTCTGAACATGTTTTTGTAAACAGCTAAAATAACAAAACTTGTGTCACTGTCCAAATATTTCTGGACCTAACTGTATATCCTGTGCTGTATGCTGAGCACTTAGATCAGGGTTTCCATCTACATCTCTGAAATACATGATTCAGGTGAAACCCATGACAGATACATTCACTAATGAGGCAGCAGAGTTACTCCGGACTGTTTGGCCTCTGTTCAGCTGTGTCCATCTTTTCAAAGGTGAACAAACTGTTGATGACTTTTGTGCAGTCATAAAGAAGCGCGTAAAAAGATGGATACTGCCAGACCACAGGCCAAACGTGAGTTCAAAGGGACTCCTTCTGCCTCATTACAGTGAATTTTCATTTGGGATTTTATTCTGAATCGCATTTTTCAGAGATTTAGGGTATGTGCTCACGATTCGCACATGCTGTGTCCTGAATGCAGCGTGTCTTCTCCTGCGGAAACACAAGTATTCTCCGCAGGAGACCATAGCTGCCTTGTGCTGACGATCAGGGTTTGGGGCGCTGCGGGCCTTTTGCTCAGTTTTCCCCATGGAGAACACTCGCATCTCCGCAAGTATAAACTGACAGGATGGGAAGCCACTTTGCATGTCAGTTTACGCTGTGGAGAAAAGAAGCACATTGGGCATGGGATTTCTATATATCCACTGTGCTAGTAGTGCACAATGCAGCATTTTGGACCCAGCGAAATCATGCAAATCGTCCAAAAGGCTATTTCTGATCGTAGACACGCACCCTTACACGTAACCCCCAGTGTAAGCGCTCAGCATAGAACACAGGGTAAATATGAGCCTTTGGAAGGTGGAATACACAAATCAATATCAGTTGAAGAATTAGTTTTATTTATTTTTTCACCGTTCTCCATACAGTATAAGTGATTAGTCGGTTTTATCTCTCTGGTCAATACGATTACAGCAAAACTGGGGGGGGGGGGGTAGGTTTGGCGACCATCACACTAAAAACGCTTTTCTTTATTTTGTTTTTGTTAAAAAAAAAAAAGGCTTTTTGCATCACCAGGTTTTGAAGGCTATAGCTTTTATATTTTTCTGCCAGTAGTGTCATGTGAGACCTTGATTTTTGCGGGATCAGTTGGAGTTTTTATTGCATTGCCACCATTTTGGGCCACATAATCATTTTTAATCGCTTTCTATTCTGATTTTTGTTAGGCAGAATCAAGAAGAAACAGCAATTCAGGTTCAGTATTTTTTTTTTTTAACGCCATTTACTGTTCCGTAAAAATAAGACCACTTTACTATTATTCAGGTCAGTATGATTACAGCGATACCAAATTTATATAGTTTTGGGATTTTTTTTTGTCGGTTTTATGATATAAAAACTATTTTATAGGGAACAAAGTTTTTGCAGTATTGAGAGCTATAACCTTTTTAATTTTGGCTGATAGAGCTTTATGGTAGCGTATATTTTGCGGTACAAATTGTCAATTTCAGTGGTACATTTTTATTTATATTCGACTTTTTAATCGCCTTCTATTGTCAGCTGTGTGATAAAAAGACACAGTTTTTGCTATTTTTTATTTATTTTTTTTACCGTGTTCACAGTAGGGGTTAACTAGTGTGAACGTTTTATAGCTCGGGTTGTTACAAACGTGGCAATACCAAATATGTGTAGGGATTTTTTAGTTTTTTTATATAAATTTACATATTTATTTGAATTTTTTTTGTTCATTATTTTAAGATTCTTTTTTTTATATTTTTAACAATTTTTAAAACTTTTTTTTTTTTTTTACTTAGTTCCTTTATGGGATATTACCTTTTAGCACTTTGATCATCCGCAGCATTGACAGTTTGCCTCTTACACCATGCATCTGGCATGGTCTGTGTTAAGCGATCCGTAGCTCAGTAGCCCTGGGGTCGTCATGGTGATGACTCCGAGTTACCATGGCAGCGATCAGGTCCCTGTGATTGCATTACAGGGACCCAATCACCAGGGACATGTAAGCGATTCCTGTACCTGCCTTCTGAATGCTTTGATCACAGCATTTAGGGGGTTAATCTGTCCAAAGCATTGCAGGCACTACTACTGGCAGTGAGCGCCGGGTCCTGGCTATAACATCAGCTGGTGACCCAGCGGTGGTACAGCGGAGGAACCCCCGCAATTGCCACAACATATCTATACGTCATTAGTCGGGAACAGACCAACTTCTATGACATATAGATGCAAGGGTAGTGAAGGGGTTAAACCATGTTACTGATGCACATTAGATATTTTAAAGCACATTGGGGGTTATTTAATATAAAAAAGAAGACATATAACAAGTTCCCTTTAAGTGTGTGTGTTTCTGCCGTAGTCATTCATACTCAATACTAGATACATTGAGATGTTTTGGAAATTTTGTTTGTTTTTTTATCATTTACATATCATTCCAATATCTGTTGATCTTGCGATTTCCAAAAGTTTATTAATTTTCTTTCCTGGTGTTGCAATTTTAAAGTTCAGGAGTGTATGAAATGCTTTTTGCTTTTTTAGAAGAATGAGCCTACATTTTTATCTTGTTATTTGTGGTGGCTTGAGGTATGGAGAAAGTGTATGTACAGGAAACATTTGGCTCATAGATGGTCAGATAAACAATTTCCTTTTTCCTATTAAAGGTGATAGGAAGAGGAAGAAATAAGATTTGGAAGCCAGCAATGTTAAGCACAGCAAATAAAAAGACAATAATACTAAAACGGATTCAGTGTCCTTTACCAATTCCTGTACAGTGCTTTAATATGGCATTATTTTACATTGTGCGTTTTAGAAAAGGTGTTTTTGATTGCATGAAATAACATTTTGGTTTTCTTTTATCAGATCTGTAGGCTGCATCGTCATCTATCGGCAGGAGATCACTATCAGAACTTGTTCTCTAGTATTCCAGCCTTCTTCATCTCTCCAAACAGCCAGCCTCCTTGGGACAAACTTTCTCAAGCAGTACAGCTGTGTGGCGGTAAGGTGTGCAAAGCACTACGCCAAGCCAAGATTTGCATTGGGATGTTTGCTGGAAAGAAATCCCCGGAATTGGAGATTGTCTCCGAAAAATGGCTGCTAGGTAAGTGGAGAACTATAATTATTGAAGTGTATATGTGGTCCAATATTAATCTACAGGTTGACTGTAAAATGCCAAAGCACACAAACACAATATTTATAGGTTATATATATTGTAAGATTGTACATACCCGTCTGTTAAAGTAAGAAAAACACATAATGGTCACTGAAATAACATGAAAATGACAAAAGTAAATTTTAATGTAAATGTACTGCATATCAGCTAATGAAAATCAGATATTGCTTTTGAAATGTAGTTCAACGGAAAATTAAAAAACAAACTAAAATCCCTTAATATTTTGTTGCAGGACATTTTGAGGTAATGTCTGCAAACAAACAAATTCTGTAACTCTTAATGAGAGTTCTCACCTGTTCAAGGGTATTTTGGTCCACTTATTGCAAACTGCTCCATGTGTCTCAAGTATTAAAGGGAACCTGTCACCTGATTTTTACCTATTAAACTAAAAGAATCACCTTCTACAGCTCCTGGGCTGCATTTTATGAAGGTGCACCTTGGCCCTGATTCCCCTTCCAGACCCCAAAAATAACTTTATAAAACTTGGCCGTTAGGTATGCTAAATACCTTGGTTGTACATTTTATAATACATTTTTGGGGGAGTTTTTATCTCCTCTTCTTGTTGCTATTTTTGATATTTATCAGTGTAGGGACCCGCAAGCGTGAGGATCCGTGATGAGGATTGTGGGCTTACGTATATTGGCCAATTTACAAACCAACACCTCACATATATTTTATATGTATTTTTTGCACTTTGATTATGCGGGGTGCAGCCGGGCCTCTTAATACGGCCGTGCATAGTGGAATTTCTGTCCCTTACGTGCTGCAGTGAGTAGTGTCCGAGTAACCCGCCTAATCTAATAGTAAGGGCGTGGTAATAGGTTGCTGGCTGGACACAATGCGCATACAAGTGTGAACAGTGCCCTATGCGCGCCACTAGTGTGTAATTTACCTTGCACCTGTGAAGTGTCCATCATGTTGAGAGGCTTGTCTGCATCCTGTTTGTGCATTAGATATGTTGGCCTGGGCTAACTGGACTGGTTGCCCTTTTTTGTTGTGAGTACATTTTATAATACATTTTTGGGGGAGTTTTTATCTCCTTCTTGTTGCTATTTTTGATATTTATCAGTGTAGGGACCCGCAAGCGTGAGGATCCGTGATGAGGATTGTGGGCTTACGTATATTGGCCAATTTACAAACCAATACCTCACATATATTTTATATGTATTTTTTGCACTTTGATTATGCGGGGTGCAGCCGGGCCTCTTAATACGGCCGTGAATAGTGGAATTTCTGTCCCTTACGTGCTGCAGTGAGTAGTGTCCAAGTAACCCGCCTAATCTAATAGTAAGGGCGTGGTAATAGGTTGCTGGCTGGACACCATGCGCATACAAGTGTGAACAGTGCCCTATGCGCGCCACTAATGTGCAATTTACGTTGCACCTGTGAAGTGTCCATCATGTTGAGAGGCTTGTCTGCATCCTGTTTGTGCATTAGATATGTTGGCCTGGGCTAACTGGACTGGTTGCCCTTTTTTGCTGTGAGTACATTTTATAATACATTTTTGGGGGAGTTTTTATCTCCTCTTCTTGTTGCTATTTTTAAATACCTTGGTTGGCCAGATGGGCGGGCTCATTTTCTGCTCCTTTATCCCGATCCTGCCCCTGATCGCCGTCCTCCTTCCTTGATTGATGGGATGACGCTCTCCGTCATCCTCCTTGTCGCATTTTCAAATCTCGCGCCTGTGCAGTTATGTCTGCTCGCGCAGACGCAGTTTGCTTTGCCATATCGCGGCCAGAGCAGAAAACATAGCTGCCCTCGTTCACGCTGGTGGGATAAATGTGCAGCGCGAGATTATGGGCGGGTACGAGCATGGCACTGGTGAGGTCATGCACAGCACTGACCTCACCAGCACCATTCTCATACCCGCCCATAATCTCATGCCTGCTCATTTAGCTCACCGGCGCGCGCTAGGACAGCTATGTTTTCTGCGCTGGCTGCGATATGGCAGAGCGAACTGCGCCTCTGCGAGCAGACCTAACTGTACAGGCGCGAGATTTGAAAATGTGACGAGCAGGATGACGGAGGGCGTCATCCCATCAATCAAGGAAGGAGGACAGTAATCAGCGGCAGGAGGGGGATAAAGGAGCAGAAAATGAGCCCGCCCATCTGGCCAACCAAGGTAATTAGCATACCTAACGGCCAAGTTTTATAAAGTTATTTTTGGGGTCTGGAAGGGGAGTCTGGGCCAAGGGGCACCTTCATAGAATGCAGCCCAGGAGCTACAGAAGATGGTTCTTTTAGTTTAATAGGTAAAAATCTGGTGACAGGTTCCCTTTAAGGATGCCTTCCCCAGACTTCATGTTAAAGCTCCTTCCACAGATTTTCAATTGATTTTAGATCAGGGCTTCTAGAACGCCATTTCAGAATAGTCCAATGATTTGCTCTTAGCCATTCTTGGATGTGTTTAGCTGTGTGTTTTTGGCAATTATCTCGTTTAAAGGACCTATGAGCTGTGACTCAAACCAAGGTTTCTCAAAGTGGTCAGCACATTTTGCTCCAGGATGCCTGGTTAGTCTTTAGATTTCATTGTAGTCTTGAAAGTTCATAGTACCCTACACAGATTCAAGACTCCTTGTGCTAGATACAGCAAAGCAGCCCCAAAACATAACCAATCTCCTCCATGCTTCATAGTAGGCACAATGTTCTTTGATTTGTATGCTTCATTTTTGCATCAGTGAACATAGCGCTCCAGTCCATAAAGCTCCAGCTTGGTTACATCTGTCCAAAGGACAGTCTCTCAAAAGCTCTATGGCCTGTTATTTGTATTTTGGCTATTTTCAGTCTTGCTTTTTTGGGGGGATTTGGTTTCAATAGTGGTTTGATGTCTTCCATAAAGTACACTTAGGCAAAGACCTTGACGGAAGTAAGGGTACCTTCACACTTTAGCGATGCAGCAGCGATCCGACCAGCGATCTGACCTGGTCAGGATCGCTGCTGCATCGCTACATGGTCGCTGGTGAGCTGTCAAACAGGCAGATTTCACCAGCGACCAGTGACCAGCCCCCAGCCAGCAGCGACGTACAAGCAACGCTGCACTTGCACGGAGCCGGCGTCTGGAAGCTGCGGACACTGGTAACTAAGGTAAACATCGGGTATGGTTACCCGATGTTTACCTTAGTTACCAGCTCACACCGCTTAACTTAGCGTGTGCAGGGAGCAGGAGCCGGCACTGGCAGCGTGAGAGCTGCGGAGGCTGGTAACGAAGGTAAATATCGGATAACCACCTTGGTTACCCGATGTTTACCTTGGTTACAGCTTACCGCAGGCTGTCACATGCCGGCTCCTGCTCCCTTCACATTCAGGATTGTTGCTCTCTCGCTGTCACACACAGCGATGTGTGCTTATCAGCGGGAGAGCAACAATAAAAAAACGAACCAGGGCTGTGTGTAACGAGCAGCGATCTCACAGCAGGGGCCAGATCGCTGCTCAGTGTCACACACAGCGAGATCGCTAATGAGGTCACAAAAAACGTGACTCAGCAGCGATCTCAGTAGCGATCTCACTGTGTGTGAAGTACCCCTTAGGTTCGGACGCTGATTTATCTTGGCCATGGAGTTTGCCTCTAATCTCTTTGGCAGTTGTTCCAGGGTCTTTAGTTTCCATTCGTAATATCCAACTCTTCAATTTGTCATGAATATTTCTCTTGCAACAACATCCATGGAGGCTGGCTGCAGTCTCATAGACCTTAAACCTCTGTGTAATATATGCAACTGTAGTAACAGGAGCATCAAGCTGTTTGGTGATGGTCTTATCATCTTTACCTTTAATATGTTTGTCATTTCTAATTTGCTGAGGCAACTCTTTTATTAGTTTTCTTTGGTCCATGTTCAGTGTGGTACACACCATGATAACAAACAGCACAGCAACTACTTTTCACCCATTGAACAGGCAGAATGACTGAGTACAAGTTTGTAGGCACCTATAATTACAGGATACACCTTAGTTTAAAATGCCCCTATCGTCAAATTATTTTCAATCTTTTCTAGGCCATTTTAATTTAGTTTCTTTTTGTTTCTTTGTTTTTAAATTCTGTTGAATGATAATTGAAAAGCAATGTTTTGTTTTTTATTAGTTGACTTTCAGGAAATTTAAATTAAAAATTACTTTTCAGTTTCAGGTTATTTTAGTGACCATGGTGCATTTTTCCTAATTTAACAGAAAGCTATCAACAGTTTTGGCCATATGTGTTTTTGAATGTGAGTTTAGATGCTCTCTATTGATGTTTAGATTTAAACCTTGATGACTTTCCCAGAAAAGCAACACAATATAGCCTAATGCATATGTGGCGCCCCTGAGGCTCCAGTCGCCACAAAGTATTGCACCTTATTTAAGGAGCGATATTCGCCTCGGGTAAGGAGGGGGTTAATCACCGGTATTCCACATTCACATTTTACATACAGCTTAGGAGCCTTCTCACAGGGGGAATTGGCTCAGGGTAGGCAGAGTGCGGTGGCAATCACAAAGCATGGTACTTCCCAGGTCAATGAAGCCAGCCACCTGGGTGGGCGGGTTCCACTCGGAGTAGAACTAGGAGCACACTCAAACAATCTTCAGTCAGTCTACCCGGCACACTAGTTCTGGGACACAACCCAATCACCTCTCTTCTTTGCATGGGGTCTGCGGCTTGGAGCAGAGCGCTCAGCTGAGTTCCCCAAGGCTGGAAGGGCAACTCTGCCAAAGGACTTTCTTCTTTCAAACACCGATGACTGATTCTAACTTATCCGAGGTCGACAGGGCACATCACAGCAGGTGACTGATACTACCCGGGCGAGCAGCACAAAGAGTGAGTAAAGACACCTGGAACTGCAGCATCTGACTCGGACTCTAAGGCTATGTGCCCACACTGTGGAAAATTCGCAGAATTTGCCGCGAGTTTTTCACGGAAATTCTGCTGATTTTTCCAAAATCTGCAGTACAGAGAGTCCCCAACCATTTCTATGGCATTTTGGAAATGCTGTACCCATGCTGCGTTTTTTTTCCGCAGCCGAAATATTGTGGATTTCCCTGCGGAAAAATCTCCAGCATGTGAATTATTCCTGTGGATTTTTCCGCAGGGTCCCATACTTACCTGCCTTGATTGAAGAGAAGACACTGGAGTTACTTCCTCCAGTGCAGAGGAGCGCAGTGGAGCCAGGAAGCGTGCAGCAGGAGGTGGGCGGGGCCTGCATGAGCTCCGGTCATGTGACAGCCAGAGCTAGTTCAGGCCCGCCCATCTTCTCCTGCAAAGTGCAGAACAAACCCGGCCGGAAAGTGAAGTGAAGTGTTGCGTGATGGAGGGAAGTAGGAACTCCCCAATCACTGCAGCACTTGTTCTGTATTGAGGTTGCAGTGCCAAAGCCATGGTACTGTATCCTCAATGCAGAATGACCGCAGCATATCCGCAGCACATTCCGCAATACAACCGCAGCATTAAAACAGATAAAGTTGTGCTGCGGTTTTCTGGGAGCTCCTGTGGAATGTCCTGCGGATATATCTGCAGGACACTTTTCCCGTGGGCACATAGCCTTATTACCGGCCCCGCGCCTTGGTGCCAAAGGCCGTCACCATCACTACTCCCCTCATCATCCTCCCCTGGGCCCGCTCCACATGTGGGGAGCGAAACCATCTCTGCTGCTATTACCATCACTACTCCGCTCATCATCCTCCCCGGGGCCCGCTCCACCTGTGGGGAGTGAAACCATCTCTGCTGATATTACCATCCGCCCTGGAGGACAGCGACCGCAGCGGCGGCTAATCTCTGGCCGCGTAACACAGATGACGTCACAACAATCTTCCTACTACAACCCCCATCATCTTCCCTCCTTATTGGTGTACACTTCGGGGCACGAAGCTGGGCAGGCCACCACGGCATCCCAGATCACCACACCGGCCCGGGGATGAGTAAACTCAGGCACGGGACCCTGTACCTGAATCCCCTTGCCCCTTGGGTGCTACACATACTACCATAGAACAGCCCCAAATCTCTTATGAACTTCTGTATGTTTTAAGCTTTAAGGTATATGCCCTCGATCTGGTTTAAACTGTTTTCTAGACGCAGTGTTATCCCTTCTGCGAAGACGTGATTGTTTTCCCCAAGAGAACTCTGCACGATCAGGGTTCTGTGGGACTGTGTACTTTCACTGTGTTCTCCCCGCTGAGAACAGGCGCGTCTCTGGAAGCATAAATTGAGATGCTGCGACTCGGAAAGCCGAGCCACGTATCAGTTTACGATGCAGAAAAAAGAAGCACAATGGGCATGGAATTTCTTTAAATCTCATCCACTGTGCATCTACTGTACAAAGCAGCATTTTGATGCATGAAAAACCTGCTGCGTCCAAAACGCTATGGACACTGATCATGGGAACATACCAGTAACAATAGCCTATTCTTCTTTGTATTAAGCCATAGAGACTATATATAGGCTTTATGCAGTCCTCTACTTTGTAACTCTTCTCAGCTTTATAGTTCACAAGTGACAGTATGAGAGGATTGGAAGGAGAATGTGATGAGGCTCTTCACAGCTGCAGCAGATGTTAATAACTTTGTTTTGGGGAAGTGTGCAGTCAAAAGGGTTACAGATATTTTCCCTGAAAGAATAAAAGGTGCTGTGGAAGTTTAAAGAAATTTCACACTTACTTGCTTTTGTACGTAAAATTTCCAATCATGCAGATTTTTTTTCTGTGTGGATTTCCCTACAAAAAACTATGAAGCATATAAAATAGTAATAAATAAAAACTACACTTTTTTTCCCTGGGACCTTCCATGGTTCTCGGGTGTCAAGTCAGTTTTGTTCACCTCTAAAGATATTGTCATCAGGTGGTCGATTGTGCTGAGGTCATCAACTAACAAGAAGGGTAATTTTTTTTTGTTTTTTTTTTTTTTTCCTCTTGTCTGCATTGGCAGATCTGGCTGTGGATTACCTGCAGGTCTGTAACGATAATTATAATTGCACATTTATTCTTTCTAATTGAATCCAGATTGCAAAATTTTCAAGAAATGTATGCACTTACTGCAGCTTAAGTGTGAAACACATTTAAAGAGGACTTTTATCTAATAGCATGTTCAAAGGGCCACATCATAGAAAAGTGGCTGCAGAGCTGAATAACACACAGTTTATATTGTTTAATTTCTCCTCTCCGTTACAGAGATAGTGGCTTGTAAAAGTTAAAATTTGTCCCATGCAGGTATTACCATAGATATTCTTTTACTGAGGTTGTGTACTACTTCCCTTCTGACGTTGACTAGTCATAAGCAATCAGCAATATACAGGGGGAAATAGTACACCCCCACAATAACTTACAGCAGGTTTTCACCTGTGTGAGACAAGCAGACAAGGTGCAAAGCGACCCCAGTCGAATGAACGTGCTTCCATGCAACTGGGGTCGTTTTCCACAGCGCAGATTTCTGATGCTTCATCTCATCAGCAATCAGTTTTGTTCTGATGAAGGTCAGCATTACATGACCAAAGCTTCAAGTTTACTTTTCATTGCTATTAAATATCCATCCAAACTGCAATTTTTAGTGCCAAGGTTTTTTATACAGGTAAAATAGATCTTTGTACCGAGTTAGCCACTAGAGAGAATCCTGGATTTTACTCTTGATGCTGTAGAAGACATGCAAAACGTGAAAACTTCAAATACCAGAGAGACAGGAGAGTCTGGGAATACAAACTTGTGATGACCTTTGACACATTCAGAGCATGGATTTATGTCTCACATGGATTTATGTCTTTTTACATCAATAATTAAGATATGTGCTCCTCAGACCATCTGAGGGCATCACAACTCTGGACCAGACCTCAATCAGAGGTCAATAAAACTTTCACACTCCTTGTCTATGAACTGATGCAATATTTGCTGCCACAACTGTTTGTCCCCTTCCCGTACTGATTGTTCTGCTTCACATAACTTGTCTTATTTACTGCTCCATTCTATGCCTTGCTGTATATAAATATTTGACTCTCCAGATTTTGTGTTATACTGAACCTAATGAAGAGACCTGAGTAGTAACAAAGACTTGCCATCTTTTCAGTTAGCCAGGGTTTTTATTACAGGTATGGACTGGACCTTTACTCGAGCACCATATCTCTATCATAGCAGAGTGACTTATTGAGTTCCATTATAAGATATATATATATACACACACACACATACATACAGAAGTTTAGATACACTATCTAAAAAGACACATATGCAAGTTGTTCTCACTATCTGACATGACATCAGAATGAACTAGTACATAGAGTACTATGCCTTTTAAACAATATGGGACAGCCCATATGATTTCATATCTTTGCAAGCTTCTGATAGGTTTATTGACAACATCTGAGTTAATTAGAGACACACCTGTGTATATAGTTATAGCACACCCACCTGAAACACACAGCTTCTTTGTGTAGCATCATGGGAAAGTCAAAAGAAATCAGCCAAGATCTCAGGAAGAGAATTGTTACTTGCACAAGTCTGGTTCATTCTTGGGTACAATTTCCAGATACCTGAAGGTGCCTCGTTCATCTGTGCAAACAATTATATGCAAGTACAAGCAAGATGGGAATGTCCAGGCATCATAACGCTCAGGAAGGAGACTGGTTCTGTGTACCAAAGTTGAATATGCTTTGGACAGAAACTTGCATATCAACCCAAGAACAAAAGCAAAAAACATTGTAAAGATGCTGGCAGAAGCTGGTAAGATTGCGTCATTATCCACAGTGAAACGAGTACTGTATCAACATGGGCTGAAAGTCCACTTTGCCAGTAAGAAGCTATTACTCCATAAAAAATCCAGATTAATATTTGCAAATGCACACAGGAACAAAGACCTTCATTTTTGGACACGTGTCCTGTGGCCTGACAAAATTAAAATTGAACTGTTTGGCCATAATGACCATCGTTACGTTTGCTGGAAAAAGGGAGAAGCTTTGAAGCCTAAGAACATCATCCCAACTGTGAAACACAGGGGTGACAGCATCATGTTTGTGGGGTTGTTTTGTTGTAGGAGGGACTAGTGCAATTCACAAAATAGATGGCATCAAGAGGAAAGAAGATTAGTTGGCTGTTATGATCCGGTAACCATGGAAGATTACAAAAAACTCCCATTGGTGAAAAAACACCAGGAAAACAGGAGTAGTTGGAACTTGACCTGACCGCAATCCCCTAACTATCAGACCACACTAGAAGTAGCCGTGGAGCGTTCCTTAAAACCTAGACGCCTTGTCACAGCCTAAGAAAATAGCTACGCCTCACAGAGAGAAATGAGGAAATCTACCTTGCCTCAAAAAAGCCCCCAAAGAAATAGATAGCCATCCACATATAAAGATCACGGTGATGTAGGAAAACACAATACACAGATAGGAAAAATAGAATTAGCAAAGGCGAGGCCCAACTAACATGATACAAAGAAAAGGAAAGGAATCTGATTATGGTCAGTCCAAAATCCCTATAGAAAATTACCAAACTCCTGATGGTAAAAAAATGGCCCTGGAGGTCGACCTCACTCCCACTATGTCAGGTACTCCTGTAAATAATGGAAGAACAAAATAGCAAACAAAACACAAAAATACAGAAGAGCAAATAATCAAGTTAGACAGACAGGGAAAAAATCCTTTTCCTGCAGGAGAGCTAACAAAGAGGGAACCTCCATGCTCACAACACAAGAAGAACCAAACTTCACCTGCCAGGAAACAGAGACAAAGCATAACAAGGAAAAACAACCACCCTAAAGTGTAAACCAGGAAGTAAGGAAAAAACGGAGAACTTATCTACAGAAGTCTTGCTCAGGGAAACCGGGACGGACAGAATTCCAAACCAGGAACAGATACTGAGGAATATACAATTATAACTGGCGCCAGCAGGGCAAAAAGTGCTATCCTATATATACCAGACTTGTCTGCAATAGGACTTCCCTAATTCCCAATTAACGCCGACACCTGTCTGAGTAACAGGCTCAGATTCAGCTCCACTACCGTTCCTGGCCACCAGAGGGAGCTTCAAAACAGCACTCACACAGACAACATTCACAACAGTTGGCAGTACTGAAGCAACATCTCAAGACATCAGCCAGGAACTTAAAGTTTGAGCAGAAATGGGTCTTCCAAATGGACAATGATCCAAAGCATAATGCCAAACTGGTTACAAAGTGCCTTAAGGATAACAAAGTCAATGTTTTGAAGTGGCCATCACAAAGCCCTGATCTCAATCCTATTGAAAATTTATGGGACAAGCTGAAAAGGCAAGGCAACCTACAAACCGGGCTCAGTTACACCAGTTTTTGGTAATCCTAATTGACCTAAAACTGGAAAGATTTATTCTGATTTCATGTCAGAGAGTGAGAAAAACATGCATGTGTCTTTTTAGATTGTGTATGTAAACTTCTGGTTTCAACTGTATATGTCCGTATGTTGTCACTGGATGTGTATATATTAAACGTTCACTGGAGAGTGCCCAATAACCTGCCTAGTAGCAATAGCAGCCCTTGTCTTGACCATCAATTGTGATTGTCCTGACTATTGTTGACAAGCAAGACTGCCCCATCTCTGTGCTATGTAACAAGTTAGCTGGCTGTATCCTGCTAGAGTACTAGTTTTTGGCCTGGGCAATGTACAACTGCAGCCCTTCTTTGTTGTAAGTAATGCTTAATTTTTTGGGGGATATTTATTCCTCTTTTTGTTGCTATTTTTATATTTAGTGTAGGGACCTACAAGCATGAGGTTCCCGTGATGAGGGTTGTAGGCTTCTGTATTCTGGTCATAATACCAACTAAAACCTCATATTTTTTTGTACAGGATGCAGCCAGGCCCCTTTCTCTTAGGCTTTGCATATTAGAGTTCCTGTCCCTGTATGGTGCACAGATGGAGTACGGCTTGGCAGCCCGCCTGATCTAATAGTATGGGCATCACCTAATAGGCTGCAGGCTAGTAACTGTGCATCTGCATGTGTGAACAGCGCTCCATGCAAGCCATCAGCGTGCAGTTTTATCATCCAGCAATCGCCCCCTCCATTTTTTTTAAGTGTGTGTGTGATTTGCTCCTCCTGCACCTGTGATGCCTCCAGTTAGTGGGGGCTTGGCTGTATCCTGCTTGAGAACTAGTTTTTGGCCTGGGCAATGTACAACTGCAGCCCTTCTTTGTTGTAAGTAATGCTTCATTTTTGGAGGATATTTATTCCTCTTTTTGTTGCTATTTTTATGCAACCAGTTAGACAGATTATCTTATTTAACTCTTACAGCCATACATAAAATTCACCCAAGAAGTACTGTGATTCTTTTGAGACTCAGTCACAACAGATAATGCTCAGAATGTAACATTAAACCTTCATGAGCGGGAAAACAAATTTTTGTAAGAGTGAACTACTTTCTTCTGTGCTGTGCTTTCCTTTGTTTCACTATTTCAAAGCACAATGCCTACGTTCTTATGAACTCAGTGAATCCAGGCCTCCTGGGATTCGGCACCAAGAACTGTCGAACCAGTTTGCAGCTACTGGATGGGCTGTACATGTCTTAAAGTATTCCTGATCTGCAAATAAGAGGTCATGGGCCCAGGGAACAGAATGCATACACCACAAACGTTCTGGTACAAAAATGTCCCACCATTATTAGATTGAAGGAAGTTTTTATATGAAGTTACAAAATACCATCTCATTATTCGTTTGATTCCACATATAGCAACATAGCTATATGTGGAATCCAGATTGCACAGCAACTACCATTTTCATCTTTGATAGATAGGAAACGTGTCTCATTTCGTTGAAAAGCTGAGTTTGTATGTGTACTAGTGTGTCATCAAGAGCAGTTGTCTTACTTGGCTAACAAAACTGGTGGCAGCATGAAGTGTGGTATGGAAGTGTGAACTGTGAGCTGTAAAGGGAAAACTTAGGCTATGTACCCACGGGAGCTTGCTCCTGCGGATTTTGCTGCTCAAAACCTGCGAATTTATCTGGATTTTTCCGATAAATCTGCAGGTTTCAGCATGTACAGACACTCGCCATGTTATCCTATGGGACATAGGAAGTGTCCACGTTGCGGAATGTGTGGCTGCAGAATATGTTGCGCAGCCGCACATAACTGCATGTCAATTATTTCTGCGGATTTACCTGTGGAAAAATGCCTTGGTCCCATACTTACCTGTCTTGATAGCAGACACCCGTCACTTTCCCTCGCTGCAGAGGATGGCAGTGGAGCTAAGAGCAGGAAGCAGGGGGTGGGCGGGGCCTGCACGAGCTTTGGTCATGTGACAGCCGGAGCTAGTTCAGGCCCGCCCACCTTCTCCTGCACAGTGCAGAGCAGACGCTGACAGAATGACACGGCCACCGGACAGAAGTGCTGCGTGATGGAGGTAAGTATGAACTCCCCGATCACTGCAGCACTTGTTCTGCATTGAGGATGCAGTGCCGAAGCCATGGTACTGTATCCTCAATGCAGAATACCCGCACCATATCCGCAGGACATTCTGCAGCATGGAAACAGACAAAGTTGTGCTGCAGATTTCTGGGAGCTCCTGCGGAATGTCCTGCTGGTATAATCGCAGGACACTTTCCCCCGTGGGCACATAGCCTTAGTCTCCTTCCTCCCTGAAGCGACCATTTGCATATTTCCCAGAGGAGCATTGCAGCTATAAGTCTCCTCACTGGCATGCCAGATTGGTATATCAGTCTCTGCAAGGAGAAAAGTTTTCCCCTTAGACCCTATCTTTGCTTCTCATACTGCCAGATCAGATCTTATATTTTCACTGACAAGGGGCAATCACCCCGAAACACCATGTCTAGAAATTGAGGTTCTGATATGGCATAAATCCTAAGTTATAAGAGTATGAAAAGGTTCTTGATGGGTCTCTTTTGACTTTTAGGATTGCTACTTCCAATAGGTGGCACTAGAGTTAGTCTCCTTCCTCCCTGAAGAGACAATTTACAACTGGCTGTAAGATATGCATAACTCATTCCCAGCCTATTGTGATAGGTGAGTGTACGAGTGAAAGTTTGAAAGGCTGCCATTGTGCAGAGCAAGACAGCAGTACAGGTCTGTCATCTTAAGCGATGAGTCCCGCTTTGTCTTTGATACAAAAATAGCCAGTGATTCTTCTGCATACCACATCGGCAACTCTGTGAAGGGATTTTAAGGAAACAACAAACGATTCATACTCTCACAGGATTGTGGTGATAGGTTACAATGTATGGTAGGTTTTTGCAATGTCAATGTTCAGTGAAATATATACGGACATATGTGTGTGTGTGTGTGTGTGTATATATATATATATATTGTGAGACTGTGACCGGGGTTATCTATGACGGCCGGTATGTCTCGCCCCGGTTGTGCTCACTCCATGATAGAAAGTAAATCCACTCTAGGGTTAATCCTGTTTCCCTACAGGCTGAAGGAAGGGTTAAATGGAAACAGGAACGAGGGCAGGTGTGCCGGGTGTGAGGGAGTGAACACAACTCCCTGAGTTCTCTGCTGGAGAGGCACATGTATATTGGTGTGGATTTTTGTTTGGACATTAAACCGTGTGCTGTGAAACTTAATGCCTGGATCCCGTGTCTTCTGCTGCGCAGCCGACCGTGCTACCTCACATATGGTGGAGAATCGGCGGGCATCCCGGCCGGTGAGGTGTAGCTTCCTTTTCTGGTGACCCGGTAGCACATGTCCTGGATTCAAGTGGCTATACTACGGCCCAAACCCAGCGACGCCATGGAGGACATACTAAAGCATTTGGCTCAGGCTAATGCACAGCAGCAACAAGCTAATGCACAGCAGCAACAGACCAATGCACACCTGCTCCAATCCTTGAAATCGCACCAAGAACAGCTGGTTCAGGCCAATGCACGTCAGCAGCAAGCCTTACAATTGCAGGAACAAAGACATCAAGAACAGATGGTTCTCCTGGCCAAGGCGATCCGTGCTGGACCGGCAGCAACAACCCCGGGACCGGGTGATGATGGCAGCGTCCGGAAAGCGGTGAGACAAGCGTTGCAAAAGATGACCCCGGGGGATGATGTGGAAGCGTTCCTGGCGGTGTTTGAGCGGGTGGCCGAGCGGGAAAAGCTGCCGACCCCCCAGTGGGCTGAGGTATTGTCGCCCTATCTGACGGGGGAACCCCAAAAAGCGTACCTGGACCTCTGTACCGAGGACGCCATTGACTATGTGACCCTAAAAGCCGAAATACTGGCACGGTTGGGGGTGAATACCTATGTACGGGCTCAGCGGGTAAATCAGTGGTTCTATGAGGAAGCCAAACCCGTACGCTCCCAGGCCTATGACTTGTTGCATCTTGTAAAAAAATGGTTGCAGCCTGACACTCTGAGCCCGGCGCAGATGGTGGAAAGGGTAGTAGTGGATCGTTTTGTGCGCACTTCACCCGTCACCGTTCAACGGTGGGTAGGACAGGGTGACCCGAGTACCCTGGACCAATTAGTGTCCCTGGTAGAGCGGCATGTGGCTACGCAGGACTTGATACGGGACACTGAGACTCTGCGTACCGCCCGTCGGTCCGGCCCCTCCAAGCCTAGGGCCAAGGACCCACCGCCGACAACGGTGCAGGAGTCCCCTACCGTCCCGCCTGAGGCCGCGGCCGCCAATCCTGAGGTCCGGAAGGTTCTGTACCCTAAACGACAACCCGTCAAGGGGGTTTCCGTCCCCATTAGATGTTGGCGGTGCCAGCGGGTGGGACATATGGAAGCCCAGTGTCCACTCACCACGGAGCCCATGGATTGTGGGGTTACCCGGCGGGGTTCAATGTATGCTCAGGTGGTGTGTACCGCTGACCTGGTCTCCCCAGAGACGGAGCCCCACTTGTGCCAAATACAGGTGAATGGATGTCCGGTTACAGGATTGTTGGATTCCGGAAGCTTAGTGACCCTTGTGCGATCCACCTTGAGGGCTAAAGTAAAGGCCACAGGACGTACCGTGGGGGTGGTTTGCATACATGGGGACCGCCGAGACTATCCCACGGGGATTGTCACCATTACAGCACCTTGCGGTCAGGTGCAACATGAGGTGGGACTTCTTAACACTCTTCCTTATGACGTGATCCTAGGAAGGGATCTGCCCTATTTTTGGACTTTATGGAAGGGACCCCCTAAGTCTCCTCAGATATTGGTCAGTCCGGGACCTGAGCCCTACAATCCTGAATCCGGGACACCTGCCGTAGGGGTCCCCATGATAGGGACAGAATGTGAACCCGATAGGTCGCCCCTAGAGGTATTGGCAGGAGAAGCTGAGACGGTCGAACCCATCCCGGAGTTGGAGGCGTCCCCGGATACGTTTGGGACTGCCCAACTCCAGGACCCTACATTAATACATGCCCGGAGTCGGGTGACAGTAATTGACGGGGTGGCACAGCTGCCCGGTGCCCAGGTAAGGTACCCCCATTTCGCTCTTAAGCAGGATTTACTCTACCGGGTAGATGAAATACGGGGCGTGGGGGTAGAGCAGTTGGTGGTGCCCCAGCCGCATCGTCGGCGGGTCCTCGACTTGGCTCATAAATACCTGATGAGTGGCCACCTAGGGGTCAAGAAAACGCAGGAGCGAATATTGCAAAGGTTCTATTGGCCCGGAGTCTTTGGGGAGGTAAAACGGTTCTGCGAAACCTGCCCGGAGTGTCAGCTTACCGCACCCCTGACCCATTTTCGCAGTCCGTTGGTACCGTTACCCATTATAGAAGTCCCTTTTGAACGGATAGGGATGGATCTGGTGGGGCCCCTCGTAAAGTCCGCTCGAGGGCACCAACACATCCTAGTGATCGTTGACTATGCCACCCGGTATCCCGAGGCGATACCTCTCAGACATACTGCAGCAAAGCTTATAGCTCGGGAGTTGTTTGCTGTGTTCTGCCGGGTGGGGTTGCCCAAGGAGATCCTTACAGATCAGGGGACCCCATTCATGTCTAAAGTGACCAAAGAGCTATGCCGGCTACTCCAGATCAAGCAGTTGCGTACGTCTGTGTATCATCCTCAAACGGACGGTTTAGTCGAGCGTTTCAATAAAACCCTGAAAACCATGCTGAAAAGGGTGATTTCAAAAGACGGGAAAGACTGGGATATGATGCTTCCCTATTTGATGTTTGCCATCCGTGAGGTGCCACAGGCATCCACGGGGTTTTCGCCTTTTGAGTTGTTATACGGGCGACATCCCCGGGGATTGTTGGACCTGGCAAAGGAAACATGGGAGCAAGAGCCCACCCCCCATAAAAGTGAGATTGAACACATTTTGGGTATGCAGAACCGCATAAGCGCGGTCATGCCAATTGTGAAGGAGCATTTACAGGAGGCTCAGGCCGCGCAAAGCGGCCGCTACAATAGACAAGCCACCGTGCGGACCTTTAAACCCGGGGATCGGGTGTTGGTATTAATCCCCACGGCGGAGAGTAAATTCCTGGCTCAGTGGCAAGGCCCCTACGAGATAAAGGAAAGAGTCGGGGTGGTTAACTATAAAGTATTGCAGCCCGGTAGGCGGAAACCTGAACAAATATACCATGTCAACCTATTAAAACCCTGGCAGGAACAGGAAAGCCTGATGGCTGTTTTTTCCCCATCTCCCTCCTCTTCGGGTCGTTCACCTCCGGCTCCAGCGACCTCCGGAGAGGACGAACCGGAAGTAAGGATTGGAGAAGCCCTCACCAAGACTCAGAGGCGAGAGGCCAGACGGTTGGTTCAGCAGAACCCCGATGTCTTCTCCGAGCTGCCCGGTAGGACCAGTCTGATACGACATGATATTGTCACCGAGCCCCACCTGAAGGTACGCCTGAAGTCATACCGGGTACCGGAGGCTCGACGACAAGCTATATCGGAGGAAGTAAAGACAATGTTGCGCCTGGGAATCATCGAAAAATCCCGGAGTGAATGGGCTAGTCCGATCGTCCTAATACCAAAACCCGATGGCTCCTTAAGGTTCTGCAATGACTTTAGGAGATTGAACGAAATATCCAAGTTCGATCTCTACCCCATGCCCAGAGTGGATGAGCTGATTGATAGGCTGGGACAGGCGCGGTATTTTACCACGCTCGACCTGACCAAGGGGTACTGGCAGGTGCCACTGACGGAGTCCGCCAAGGAGAAAACCGCTTTTGTTACGCCGGAGGGTCTCTTTCACTATGTTGTCTTGCCTTTTGGGTTACATGGCGCTCCAGCCACGTTCCAGAGGTTGATGGACTTGGTGCTGGAACCCCACCAGGCGTATGCATCAGCGTACCTTGATGACATCATTATTTACAGCTCCGATTGGCAGACCCACTTGGAACAGGTACAAGCGGTGGTGGACGCGCTTCGAACAGCCGGATTGACAGCCAATCCCAAGAAATGTGCGTTGGGACTCACGGAAGCCCGCTACTTGGGCTACGTGATAGGCCAAGGAGTGATTAAGCCCCAAATTAACAAGGTTGAGGCGATCCAGAAGTGGCCTAGACCCCTGACCACGAAGCAGGTTAGGGCCTTCCTGGGTATCGTGGGATACTACAGGAGGTTTGTAAAGGATTTTGCGGGACTATCAGCCCCCTTGACGGACCTTCTCAAAGGCAAGAAGTCCGTCATGGTGCGCTGGACTCCGCAGGCCGAGGACTCCTTCCGGGCCCTGAAGGGGGTCCTGTGCGGACAGCCCGTTCTTGTACACCCTGATTTCCGGAAGGAGTTCATAGTACAGACTGACGCCTCAGAGGTCGGCCTGGGGGCAGTGCTGTCTCAGGTGGTTCAGGGGGAGGAACACCCCGTCACCTTCTTAAGTAGGAAGCTCACCCCTCCCGAGCGGAATTATAGCGTAGTGGAGAAGGAGTGCCTGGCGATCAAGTGGGCCTTGGAGTCCCTACGCTATTACCTGCTGGGACGGCAGTTTCGCTTGGTGACGGATCACTCTCCACTGGTCTGGATGAGGTCCGCCAAGGAACGGAATGCCCGGGTTACCCGGTGGTTCCTTTCTCTGCAGAACTTCCGGTTTACGGTTGAACATAGGGCCGGTAGGTTGCAGGGCAACACCGATGCCTTGTCCCGCGGCCCGTGTTTGATGGCGGGAGTTCAACCCCGCACGCTTGAACTGAGGGGGGGGTATGTGAGACTGTGACCGGGGTTATCTATGACGGCCGGTATGTCTCGCCCCGGTTGTGCTCACTCCATGATAGAAAGTAAATCCACTCTAGGGTTAATCCTGTTTCCCTACAGGCTGAAGGAAGGGTTAAATGGAAACAGGAACGAGGGCAGGTGTGCCGGGTGTGAGGGAGTGAACACAACTCCCTGAGTTCTCTGCTGGAGAGGCACATGTATATTGGTGTGGATTTTTGTTTGGACATTAAACCGTGTGCTGTGAAACTTAATGCCTGGATCCCGTGTCTTCTGCTGCGCAGCCGACCGTGCTACCTCACAATATATATATATATATATATATATATATATATATATGTATATGTATATATACACACACACACACAGTGTGTCCACCCATATCCTGTCCATTGCCATTAACTTGAGGATTGCTGCAGCTGTAGGCATAGAAGTGGTGTCTAGGTATAGTAAAGTAGCCATGCGCTACATAATGAAATCACCTATAGCGCCACCTGGTGTAAAACAACGAAGTTAGCATTTTTATTTCGAAAACTGAACAAAATAGAGAAAAAAAGGGAATTACAAAGATGAGGGCATCATCAATTCAATACGAATAGACACCTTGCATACAGAAATGCTATGATTGAAACGTTTAAAACTCACAAGGCTGCGGACGTGAAGCGATACTTCATGGAGACCTTTCTACAAGTCATTGGGTATGGTAGCTGCGTGGAGTGGCCTCCACGCTCACCTGACTTGACCCAATTGGACTTCTTACTGTGAGGTCACATCAAACAGCAGGTGTATGCGACCCCTCCAAAAACATTGCAGGACCTACGACGACGTATCACAGATGCTTGTGCAAACGTGTCACCTACCATATTGCACAACATACAGCAAGATACAGTATGCTGTCCAGAGTCCAGAGGTGCATTGCAGCTGACGATGGCCACTTTGATCATCAAAGTTAAATGAGCGCCATATGCATGACCAGCATTCAATGTTTTGGGGGGGGGTCATGGGTTTCATATCATAGCATTTCTGTATGCAAGGTGTCGATTCGTATTGAATTGATGCCCTGCAACTTTGTAATTCACTTTTTTTCTCTATCTCGTTTTGTTTTCGAGATAAAAATGCTAACTCCATTGTTTTCCACCAGGTGGCGCTATAGGTGGTTTCATTGTGTAGCGCATGGCTACTTTACTATACCTACACTGTGTGCAGAATTATTAGGGAAATGAGTATTTTGATCACATGATACTTTTTATACATGTTGTCCTACTCCAAGCTGTATAGGCTTGAGAGCCAACTACCAATTAAGTAAATCAGGTGATGTGCATCTCTGTAATGAGGAGGGCTGTGGTGTAATGACATCAACACCCTACATAAGGTGTGCTTAATTATTAGGCAACTTCCTTTCCTTTGGCAAAATGGGTCAGAAGAGAGATTTGACAGTCTCTGAAAAGTCCAAAATTGTGAGATGTCTTGCAGAGGGATGCAGCAGTCTTAACATTGCCAAACTTTTGAAGCGTGATCACTGAACAATCAAGCGTTTCATGGCAAATAGCCAACAGGGTCGCAGGAAGCGTGTTGGGCAAAAAAGGTGCAAAATAACTGCCCATGAATTGAGGAATATCAAGCGTGACGATGCCATTTGCCACAAGTTTGGCCATATATCAGAGCTGCAACGTTACTGGAGTATCAAAAAGCACAAGGTGTGCCATACTCAGGGACATGGCCAAGGTAAAAAAGGCTGAAAAATGACCTCCTTTGAACAAGAAACATAAGGTAAAATGTCAAGACTGGGCTAAGAAATATCTTAAGACTGATTTTTCAATTCAAAGGTTTTATGGACTGATGAAATGAGAGTGACTCTTGATGGGCCAGAGGCTGGATCAGTAAAGGACAAAAAGCTCCACTCCGACTCAGACGCCAGCAAGATGGAGGTGGGGTACTGGTATGGGCTGGTATCATCAAAGATGAACTTGTGGTACCTTTTCGGGTTGAGGATAGAGTGAAGCTCAACTCCCAGACCTACTGCTAGTTTCTGGAAGACAACTTCTTCAAGCAGTGGTACAGGAAGAAGTCGGTATCGTTCAAGAAAAACAAGATTTTAATGCAGGACAATGCTCCATCATGTGCATCCAACTTCTCCACAGCGTGGCTGGCCAGTAAAAATGTAAAACATGAAAAAATAATGACTTGGCACCTTGTTCACCTGATCTGATCCGATCCCCATAGAGAACCTGTAGTCCCTCATAAAATGTGAGATCAACAGGGAGGGAAAACCGTACACCTCTCGGAACAGTGTCTGGGAGGCTGTGGTGGCTGCTTTTGCAATGTTGATCGTAAACAGATCAAGCAACTGACAGAATCTATGGATGGTAGGCTGTTGAGTGTCATCATAAAGAAAGGTGGCTATATTGGCCACTAAATTTTTTGGGATTTTGTGTTTGCATGTCAGAAATGTTTATTTCTAAACTTTGTGCAGTTATATTAGTTTACCTGGTGAAAATAAATAAGTGAGATGGGAATATATTTGGTTTTTATTAAGTTGCCTAATAATTCTGCACATTAATAGTTACCTGCAAAAACAGATATCCTCCTAAGATAGCCAAATCTAAAAAAAAAAACCACTCCAACTTCCAAAAATATTAAACTTTGATATTTATGAGTCTTTTGGGTTGGTTGAGAACATAGTTGTTGATCAATAATAACAAAAATCCTCAAATACAACTTGCCTAATAAGTCTGCACACGGTATACACACCACTTCTATGCCTATAGCTGCCGCTGTTCTCAAGTTAATGGCGGTGGACAGGATATGGGTGGATACACTGTATATACACTGCATATCGTGGTTTGAAAAAGTGTGTGCTCCCTTTCCTGGTTTCTTATTCTTTTGCATGTTTGTCACTCTTAAATGTTTCAGATCACAAGACAAGTTTAAATATTAGACAATGATAGCACGTAAACACAAAATGCAGTTTATAAATGAGGGGTTTTATATTAAGGGGAAAAGAAATCCAAACCCACAGGGCCTTGTGTGAAAAAGTGATTGCCCCTCCCTACTTAAAAAATAAATTAACTGTGGTTTACCACATTTTTGGGAAGCTGAATTCAATTTCCCTAGCCACACCCAGGCCTGATAACTGCCACACCTATTCACAATCAAGAAATCACTTAAATAGGATCTTCCTGACAAAGGGAAGTAGACCAAAAGATTCTCAAAAGCCATCATGCTGCGAGCCAAAGAAATTCAGGAACAACTGAGAAACAAAGTAAGTCTGAAAAAGGTTATGAAGCCATTTGTAAAGCTTTGAATGTAAACTGAAATGTGTTTTCACATTGCAGTCTAGCAACTGATGAGTTAAAAACAAATGGTAAACTGATGAAAAATAGATGCCTTTTATTTTTCAACCATTTTTAATGATCCCCCATATTTGTATGGCTAAGGCTATGTGCGCACGTTGCGTACTGGCCCTGCAGAAATTTCTGCAGCGATTTGAACAGCACGCGTGCGCTTCAAATCGCTGCAGAAACAAAAGCCGATTTCATGTGCTCTGCATGTAGCCCCTCCCAGCGACAGAGCAGGGGCTGCATTAAGAGCACACGAAAGAAGTGACATCTGACTTCTTAGAACGCGTGCTTCGGGCAGCAGCTGAAGTGCTGCGCTCTAATACGCCACGTGCGTACAGCTCCTGCACAATCTCCATAGATTGTGCAGGGGACGCAGGACGAATGCAGTTACGCTGCGGTGCAGATCGCAGCGTAACTGCATGCAATTACGCAACGTGCGCACATAGCCTAAGTCTGATCTGCAAAATCAGATGAAAATAAGACATACATGGAGTTTTCTCAAAATGAATCCACAAATCCTTAAAAATAAACCTATGATTCGTAGCATTAATGTCTAACCAGTGTGCTTTTTGTTTCACATGGATTACAAAAACTAATGTGTGAATGCACCCTTAGGTGTATTCAATCTGGTGAAAAAGCAGACAGGAGCGTAATATACAATGATATATACTGTGCTGTATGTCAGGAGGTTGTTCAATTATTTAGATTCACTACTTACTAAGGCTCTAAGCAAAGATAAATAATGACTTTTTCTTAACAAGGGATTTAGATGGACATGGTTCATTTAATTTACTCTGTACTGAAAACTATATTTTCAAGAGCAGTATATGTATATAAATGTAAACACAACTTAGGAGTCAAATAAGGTAAAATGAAAAATGAAACAAAAATTCCCAAGGTTCCTTAACAAAAATGTTTGAGAATTGAGATGTAATGAGAATCTGGCTCAAATAGATATTGATTGTCTTAAACTATCAGAGTATCACAACTAATAAAGGAGTGTGATGATGCCAAGGAATGAGAAGCATTTAAAGGGCTGCTACATCTAAAACAGCAGAGAGGCTGGGGGGAATGAACTAATTTAAAGAGGTCATTAACAAATTGGCACTTATGCCGTATTCTGACTAGAGGGTAAAAAATTATAATGCTGTATTTTTAATTTTAAATTGCTGAGTACTGAAGATCCGCTCCTAAAGGGTAAAGTTTCTACTCTGGAGAATGATACATTGGTGTAGGGAGACCTATAGACCTGAGATTTCATATATGAGAATACAAGTAAAATATATCTTTGTACCGTGTAATAATAGCAAGCTTTTGAGACTACTCAGGTCTCTACATCAGGCATGGTATAACACAAAATCTGAAGAGTCACATATTTATACACAACAGGACATAGAATGGGGCAGTAAAAAAAAAAAGTTATATGAAACAGAACTATCACTATGGCAGGGGGGCAAACTGTTGTGGCCATAAATATTGCTGCAGTTCAGTGTGAAAGTTATATTGTCCTCTGATTGGGGTCTGATCCGGGCTGTGACACGCTCGGATGGTCAGAGGAGCACATCTCTTAACTGATGTAAAAAGACATGAATCCATGAGACACATTCATTCTTGCTCTGAATGTGTCAAAGGTCATGATGATGCCCCCTTTCTGGGGGCAGTGCACTCCCGAAGATTGACAGTTTCGACCAACGACATGGTCTCACTGCTAGTCCAAACTGTGCTCTCTCCCAGGCTATGTGAGCAAGGATGGTTGACCTTAGGGAGATCAACATCCACCACTGCGGAGACACCATCACGTGTTTCTCAACGCAGTGATTCTAGAGCAATGCCCCCTGGGAAATATTCAAAGCAAGAAGGCCTGCGGAGACACCATCACATGTTTCTCAACGCTGGCAGGAAACTAGCCAGGTCTTTCACCGGGAAGGAACAACCACGGGAAGGGCAGTCTCCAGTCAAGGAGACCACCTATGCCAAACATGGTATCCATCCACAGACAGCCGTTTCGGGGTATTTGCCCCTCATCAGTGTGGAGTAGGAATCTGGCTAGTGGGACATTGCCTAGTAAAAGACTATGTGAGCAAGGATGGTTGACCTTAGGGAGATCAACATCCACCACTGCGGAGACACCATCACGTGTTTCTCAACGCAGTGATTCTAGAGCAATGCCCCCTGGGAAATATTCAAAGCAAGAAGGCCTGCGGAGACACCATCACATGTTTCTCAACGCTGGCAGGAAACTAGCCAGGTCTTTCACCGGGAAGGAACAACCACGGGAAGGGCAGTCTCCAGTCAAGGAGACCACCTATGCCAAACATGGTATCCATCCACAGACAGCCTCTCTCCCAGGCTGTTGGCACTTTTGTCTCTGCAGAATAGGAGAAGCACAGGGAGACTGAAACTGGTTACCAGCTAATGAGACCAATTTCATAGTAGTGGGTGTAGACTGTAAAGCATAGAGCCTGCTTGTGCCTCGCACTCCTTACCTAAGAATCTACGCAGGTTGGGACTGCATAGAGTGAACTGTACAATATAGAATTAATAATCCCTCCAATCTTGAGAATGGAGAGGATTTTTAATAAGGGATACATTGCAAACTTGCTTGTTTTCACTAACACTTAACAACTTTATCCATTTATTGACTTTAGGCCACCCTTTTTACCGGTTTAATAACTTATATTTAGGATTTTCCATTAATATTAGATTATTTCTTTGCTCATTGTTCAGTGCAGAATGCCATTTAGATATCAGCTGCTGGTTGCTACTTCAAACTGATCAAGAGTTTAGTGATAGAATAACTGGTCAGCACCTATTAGAGATTAGCTGATCGATTTGCAAATCTGTTACCTTCCGACATTCCTGGTGTGGCATTTGATTAGTCAGGGCTGGTAGGAAGTCATCTGTCATCAAACCCTTGTGTAATGCTGGCTTGCATTACGACTGCAGTAAATGTGGGCAGGGTCTGCTTGGATGTCCCTGATTTCCCTCTTCTCCTCTTCTGGGTGCTTACAAAAGTGAGGGCAGCACTAAGTTTTGGATCACGGTGCAGAGCTTTTTGGTTTACTGTAAGGTGATACCAACATGTGGACAGTGTCACCAAGGACCACTGGCAGACCCAATTCTGGCTTCCCTGCTAACTGAAGTAAAAATGTAAGTGGTGCCCTACCCCACAGTGCAATATAATGCTGTGAATAAATCCAAAATACTCTACATTTTTGGTGGGTGATATTTATGGCATTCATTGTTTGATAAAAATGACCTGGTAAAGTGATTCACCAGGTCAGTATGTTATGGCGATACCAAACTTGTGTTGATTATTTCTTTTATTTGCCAATGTATGTTTGCTTTATTTTTTATTTGGGGGAGGGTGGAATAATCGAACTCTATTTTTCTCTTTTTTTCAGGACTAATGCAACCTCTGGACACTGACTGAGCTCATGTTCAGATGTTCATTCATCACAGACATATAAATGTCTAAGAAGGAACGTCTCCTTTTATGGAGTACCAAACTAGCGTAAGGAGACTTATAGGCCATGCAATGCTTCTTTGGCAAGTTAAATATGCATATATCTTCTTCAGAGAGTAAAAGGAGTAGAACTCTAGTGCCATAATTTGGAAGTATAAATCCTAAAAGTCAATATTGACTCTTTAGCGAGTCTTGCCATGACTTTGGATTAAAAGCCAAACCTCATCAGTGCAAAGCAAGAGGTCTGATTTGGCTAATTTATACTCAAGTCCCATAAAGTGATTAGCAAATATATTGAAAAGTAAAAATAAGTTTTCTAAAAGATAACATAATAGTACATAGAAGTTGAATGTCCAGAAAGTTGTAGTCAGTGACCAGTCACCTTTTCTGATGCAGAAGTAAAGCCTCATTCAGATGTTCATGCGTCACAGACATATGAATGAGGCTTTAGGATGACATAGCAGAGCTCAGTCAGTGTGCAGCACAACGTAGTAAAAACTGAAATGACAAGGAAGGGGGGGGGGGAGGTGCAAATGGTGTCTTATCTGGTTGTACTAGAAAGAATTTAAATAGGTTGTGAGGTAGCGTGGTCGGCTGCGCAGCAGAAGACACGGGATCCAGGCACCAAGGGTCACAGCACACGGTTTAATATCCAAACAAAAGTCCACAACAGTACACATGTGCCTCTCCGGCAGAGAACTCAGGGAGTTGTGTTCACTCCCTCACACCCGGCACACCCGCCCTTGTTCCTGTTTCCTTTTAACCCTTCCTTCAGCCTGTAGGGAAACAGCATTAACCCTGGAGTGGAGTTACTTTCTATCATGGAGTGAGCACAACCGGGGCGAGACATACCGGCCATCATAGACAACCCCGGTCACAGTATCACATATCCCCCCCCTAAGTTCAAGTGTGTGGGGTTGAACTCCCGCCATCAAACACGGGCCGCGGGACAAGGCATCGGCGTTGCCCAGCAACCTACCGGCCCGGTGTTCAACCGTAAACCGGAAGTTCTGCAGAGAAAGGAACCACCGGGTAACCCGGGCATTCCGTTCCTTGGCGGACCTCATCCAGACCAGTGGAGAGTGATCAGTCACCAAGCGAAACTGTCGTCCCAGCAGGTAATAGCGCAGGGACTCCAAGGCCCACTTGATCGCCAGGCACTCCTTCTCCACTACGCTATAATTCCGCTCGGGAGGGGTGAGCTTCCTACTTAAGAAGGTGACGGGGTGTTCCTCCCCCTGAACTACCTGAGACAGCACTGCACCCAGGCCGACCTCCGAGGCGTCAGTCTGTACTATGAACTCCTTCCGGAAATCAGGGTTGACAAGAACGGGCTGTCCGCACAGGACCCCCTTCAAGGCCCGGAAGGAGTCCTCGGCCTGCGGAGTCCAGCGCACCATGACGGACTTCTTGCCTTTGAGAAGGTCCGTCAAGGGGGCTGATAGTCCCACAAAATCTTTTAGAAACCTCCTGTAATACCCCACGATACCCAGGAAGGCCCTAACCTGCTTCGTGGTCAGGGGTCTAGGCCACTTCTGGATCGCCTCAACTTTGTTAATTTGAGGCTTAATCACTCCTTGGCCTATTACGTAGCCCAAGTAGCGGGCTTCCGTGAGTCCCAACGCACATTTCTTGGGATTGGCTGTCAATCCGGCTGTTCGGAGCGCGTTCACCACCGCTTGTACCTGTTCCAAGTGGGTCTGCCAATCGGAGCTGTAAATAATGATGTCATCAAGGTACGCTGATGCATACGCCTGGTGGGGTTCCAGCACTAAGTCCATCAACCTCTGGAACGTGGCCGGAGCGCCATGTAACCCAAAAGGCAAGACAACATAGTGGAAGAGACCCTCTGGCGTAACAAAAGCGGTTTTCTCCTTGGCGGACTCAGTCAGTGGCACCTGCCAGTACCCCTTGGTCAGGTCGAGCGTGGTAAAATATCGCACCTGTCCCAGCCTATCAATCAGCTCATCCACCCGGGGCATGGGGTAGAGATCGAACTTGGATATTTCGTTCAATCTCCTAAAGTCATTGCAGAACCTTAAGGAGCCATCGGGTTTTGGTATTAGGACGATCGGACTAGCCCATTCACTCTGGGATTTTTCGATGACCCCCAGGCGTAACATTGTCTTTACTTCTTCCGATATAGCTTGTCGTCGAGCCTCCGGTACCCGGTATGACTTCAGGCGTACCTTCAGGTGGGGCTCGGTGACAATATCATGTCGTATCAGACTGGTCCTACCAGGCAACTCGGAGAAGACATCGGGGTTCTGCTGAACCAGCCGTCTGGCCTCTCGCCTCTGTGTCTTGGTAAGGGCTTCTCCAATCCTTACTTCCGGTTCGTCCTCTCCGGAGGTCGTTGGAGCCGGATGTGAACGACCCGAAGAGGAGGGAGATGGGGAGAAAACAACCATCAGGCTTTCCCGTTCCTGCCAAGGTTTTAATAGGTTGATATGGTATATTTGTTCGGGTTTCCGCCTACCGGGCTGCAATACTTTATAGTTGACCACCCCGACTCTTTCCTTTATCTCGTAGGGGCCTTGCCACTGAGCCAGGAATTTACTCTCCGCCGTGGGGATTAAAACCAACACCCGATCCCCAGGTTTAAAGGTCCGCACGGTGGCTTGTCTATTGTAGCGGCCGCTTTGCGCGGCCTGAGCCTCCTGTAAATGCTCCTTCACAATTGGCATGACCGCGCTTATGCGGTTCTGCATTCCTAAAATGTGTTCAATCACACTTTTATGGGGGGTGGGCTCTTGCTCCCATGTTTCCTTTGCCAGGTCCAACAATCCCCGGGGATGTCGCCCGTATAACAATTCAAAAGGCGAAAACCCCGTGGATGCCTGTGGCACCTCTCGTATGGCAAACATCAAATAGGGAAGCATCATTTCCCAGTCTTTCCCGTCTTTGGAGATCACCCTTTTGAGCATGGTTTTCAGGGTTTTATTGAATCGTTCTACTAACCCATCCGTTTGAGGATGATACACAGACGTACGCAACTGCTTGATCTGGAGTAGCCGGCATAGCTCTTTGGTTACTTTAGACATGAATGGGGTCCCCTGATCCGTAAGGATCTCCTTGGGCAACCCCACCCGGCAGAACACAGCAAACAACTCCCGAGCTATAAGCTTCGCCGCAGTATGTCTGAGAGGTATCGCCTCTGGATACCGGGTGGCATAGTCAACGATCACTAGGATGTGTTGGTGCCCTCGAGCGGACTTTACGAGGGGCCCCACCAGATCCATCCCTATCCGTTCAAAAGGGACTTCTATAATGGGTAACGGTACCAACGGACTGCGAAAATGGGTCAGGGGTGCGGTAAGCTGACACTCCGGGCAGGTTTCGCAGAACCGTTTTACCTCCCCAAAGACCCCGGGCCAATAGAACCTTTGTAATATTCGCTCCTGCGTTTTCTTGACCCCTAGGTGGCCACTCATCAGGTGTTTATGAGCCAAGTCGAGGACCCGCCGGCGATACGGCTGGGGCACCACCAACTGCTCTATCCCCACGCCCCGTATTTCATCTACCCGGTAGAGTAAATCCTGCTTAAGAGCGAAATGTCGGTACCTTACCTGGGCACTGGGCAGCTGTGCCACCCCGTCAACTACTGTCACACGACTCCGGGCATGTATTAATGAAGGGTCCTGGAGTTGGGCTGTCCCAAACGTATCCGGGGACGCCTCCAACTCCGGGATGGGCTCGACCGTCTCAGCCTCTCCTGCCAATACCTCTAGGGGCGACCTATCGGGTTCACATTCTGTCCCTATCATGGGGACCCCTACGGCAGGCGTCCCGGATTCAGGATTGTAGGGCTCAGGTCCCGGACTGACCAATATCTGAGGGGACTTAGGATGTCCCTTCCATAAAGTCCAAAAATAGGGCAGATCCCTTCCTAGGATCACGTCATAGGGAAGAGTATTAATAAGTGCCACCTCATGTTGCACCTGACCGCAAGGTGCTGTGATGGTGACAATCCCCGTGGGATAGTTTCGGCGGTCCCCATGTATGCAAACCACCCCCACGGTATGTCCTGTGGCCTTTACTTTAGCCCTCAAGGTTGATCGCACAAGGGTCACTAAGCTTCCGGAATCCAACAAGCCTGTAACCGGACATCCATTCACCTGTATTTGGCACAAGTGGGGCTCAGTCTCTGGGGAGACCAGGTCAGCGGTACACACCACCTGAGCATACATTGAACCCCGCCGGGTAACCCCACAATCCATGGGCTCCGTGGTGAGTGGACACTGGGCTTCCATATGTCCCAACCGCTGGCACCGCCAACATCTAATAGTGAAGGAAACCCCATTGACGAGTTGTCGTTTAGGGTATATAGCCTTCCGGACCTCAGGGACGGAGAGCATGGCCTCAGACGGGACGGTAGCGGACTCCTGCCCCGGTGTCAGCGGTGGGTCCTTGGCCCTAGGCTTGGAGGGTACGGACCGACGAGCGGTACGCAAAGTCTCAGTGTCCCGTATCAAGTCCTGCGTAGCCACATGCCGCTCTACCAGGCCCACTAATTTGTCCAGGGTACTTGGGTCGCCCTGTCCTACCCACCGTTGAATGGTGACGGGTAAAGTGCGCACAAAACGATCAACTACTACCCTTTCCACCATTTGCGCCGGGCTCAGAGTGTCAGGCTGCAACCACTTCTTTACGAGATGCAACAAGTCATAGGCCTGGGAGCGTACGGGTTTGGCTTCCTCATAGAACCACTGATTTACCCGCTGAGCCCGTACATAGGTATTTACCCCCATCCGAGCAAGTATTTCGGCTTTCAGGGTCGCATATTCTAAGGCGTCCTCGGTACAGAGGTCCAGGTACGCTTTTTGGGGCTCCCCCGTCAGATAGGGCGACAATACCTCAGCCCACTGGGGGGTCGGCAGCTTTTCCCGCTCGGCCACCCGCTCAAACACCGCCAGGAACGCTTCCACATCATCCTCCGGGGTCATCTTTTGCAACGCTTGTCTCACCGCTTTCCGGACGCTGCCGTCGTCACCCGGTCCCGGGGTTGTTGCTGCCGGTCCGGCACGGATCGACTTGGCCAGGAGAACCATCTGTTCTTGGTGCCTTTGTTCCTGCAATTTCAAAGAGTGCTGCTGATGATCCAACGACTGGAGCAGGTGTGCATTGATCTGTTGCTGCTGCTTTAGTATTTCCTCCATGGCGTCGCCGGGTTTGGGCTGTAGTATAGCCGCTTGAATCCAGGACATGTGCTACCGGGTCACCAGAAATGGAAGCTACACCTCACCGGGCTGGCATGCCCGCATTCTCCACCATATGTGAGGTAGCGTGGTCGGCTGCGCAGCAGAAGACACGGGATCCAGGCACCAAGGGTCACAGCACACGGTTTAATATCCAAACAAAAGTCCACAACAGTACACATGTGCCTCTCCGGCAGAGAACTCAGGGAGTTGTGTTTACTCCCTCACACCCGGCACACCCGCCCTTGTTCCTGTTTCCTTTTAACCCTTCCTTCAGCCTGTAGGGAAACAGCATTAACCCTGGAGTGGAGTTACTTTCTATCATGGAGTGAGCACAACCGGGGTGAGACATACCGGCCGTCATAGACAACCCTGGTCACAGTCTCACAAGGTATACTAACCTGGTGCAGTTGTGTTATAGACACAACATCTATAACCACTTGTTGAGGAAGGGTGCTACAGAACCCAGAAAGATAGTGTTGGAGGAGATGGAAGAAGAGGGTTAATCCGCACTGCCAGAAGATGATCACTGAAGATCGATTAAAAGATCTGATTTTATTGTTTCGGAGCTGTATAACCCCTTCTTCAGGAACAAAATCAATAATGTACAGTGTGCAGCATAAAGCAGTGAGAGGATTTCACTACTCTGACGGTCAGAACATGTTGTCAGCGCCGGACTGCAATATCATGTCACCTGGCTCCACCTGCAGCAGTGAACTGGACGTGTACAGTTCACAGTGGAGAAAGCCAAAATCATAAGAGATGGCGTCAGACACCGACTCTAGTCTCCTAGGGCTTCGGTATATGATGTCATGTCTAAGTATCGTGCTCTGACTCTATCACACCAGCAAATAGAAATGATAGCCCCCAGCAGCTGGGTAAACAAATGTTAATACAGTCAATTTTATTTAAAAAATGTTTGTATAATTATTAATAAAAAAATATATTGTGATACAATCCCTTTAAGATTTAATTTAGTACTACTAATACTCATTGGCACATTCTATGTAGTCTGTATTGTATATAAAGAGATTTTTCACTATTTTTCTTAATACCACAGACATTATTTAAAGAAAAATCAAAATTGGCTTCAGGTCTCATTCAGATGTCAGTTTTCACATATGAGTTCTATCTGTATTTTCACATAAAATTTGCAGTCCAATTTCAGTCAGAATCCAGAACCATATGAAATCTTCACTATAGCGGGGATTCATCAAAACTGGTCCAAATGAAATATGGAACAACCAATCAGATTTCATTGAAAGGTACTTTTTACCTAAAAAAATGCTATTTACCTGCCGGTATAGTTGTAAATTAGCATTTTAATCATGTTTGGTTGGTTGGTTAACTAGAGCAGTGGCAGCAGGGATAAAAATGAAGTTATATTGTTTCTGTAGCTGCTCACTTTTCATCATCGGGGCAGTAAGCTGTTATCACTCCTCGTCTGACTGACATATTTCTCTGTAATATGTGTGTGCGCAGTGCTGGCTGTCAGGCAAGGTGCTAAGGAGTGATACAGTGCACTCACTGGCCCACTGACATTTTGTTCTGTAATATGTGTGTGCGCAGTGCTGGCTGTCAACCAAGGTGCTGAGGAATGATTACAGTGTGCTCACTGGCCCACTGACTTGAAACAAGCAGTTGCAGGGAAGATATAACTTCTTTCTTCCTGCAGCCGCTGTTCCAGTTACACTGCCAAACATGATTAAAACACTGTAGACCTGCAGATTATCCTTTATCTTTAAGTTAATGACACTTTTCAAGGTGACCGATTCCCTTCAATGATGATGTTGTTGATTTCATCTTTTCCAGTTTTGTATTCACACATTTAAGGTTTCCTAGCATATTCGCTTTCTTCTTTTAGCAGCCTAACCTTGCTCATTATTCCTCCCTATTATAAAGTATGTTATAAGTACAGTAACTCATGTATATTATGTGAGTGTATATTGTATAGAAAGTGAATCCGCGAGACAAACACATCAGTTACTTCAAGAAGCATAGATATAAAAGAAAGCGGCAATGTCGCATTCTTTTGTCTTAAAGAGCTGCTCATCTCCCAGGGTAGTGTTATTTATAGAGATAATAAAGCTAATGAGAAGCAGCAATGTGTAGTACAACATCCAGGAAATGGCCATATATTTATCATTCACGACAATACGGTTTTATTATATGATGTGCATGAAATCCGCTTACATTCTCCTACAGTTTATGTTGATTTATGATAGTTAGTTTTTGTCTTGCCAGACAGCCTGCTTTTTTAATGTGATGTTTCTCAATCCCCAAGTAGACTAATCATTGTGGTTCCACTGCTTATAGGCAATTCCGTCTTATGAAAAGTTAGGTCACAAGATTTCTGGTCATCTTCTTGATCTCATGGGTTTCTAGAACTACGAATAAAGAGGTGGTCTAATAATACATTCTCTTTTTTTAAGATTAGTTATTGGTAGATTGTGTGAAAAAAGTATGAAAAAGAGAACAGTCTTTAAATAATGTCCAGGTAATCAGAGGTATGAATTCTGAGCCTGTTACCTGTGCTCCCCCTATAGATGGTTCCCTGGTACTGCATGTAAAGTCTCAATAACACTATATTTCGACTAGATAGTGCTGGATCCTTCTGGAGCATTTTGTTATCCACATTTTCTAGGGAAATCCTTTTACTAAAACCCTTACATAAAACCTAGACAACTTCTTTAATTTTCACATTTAATTGTTTTATAATTATTTCATGTTTTCACTATCCAGGATAGTGATTATTAAAGCGTTATTCCCATCTCCAAGATACTATCCTAATATGTAGTAGATAAAACAATGTTAATATTAGCAAATACCTTCAATTAGAAACAGGGCCACCATCAGGGCATTACTACTGTGCGTGGTGTAGGGGGCCCAGTGAAGAGAGTGGGCCCGGCCAGGTCCGGTGTAAATACTTATCTTCATTAAGCCCCCGGCAGGACAGGCCCCTCCTCTTCACCAGGCCCCAGTCACTGCAGCAGCAGAGGGGCCCGGCGGTGTCGCTTCACCTCTTTACATGACTAATTTGCATGCGATGGGGTGGAGCATGCAAATTAGCCATGTGGTGGAGTGGTGGCAAGGTCATTGGAGCAGAGCAGAGCGCTGGCGTGTCATCGCTGGGCCTTGCAGCAGTGTGGTGAGGTCATCACTCTGCGACCTCATTACACTCCTGCAAGTAACAGCGACAGAGGTGGCGAGGATGTGGCAGAAAGCAGGACAGGTAAGCGCTGCGAGCTGAAGACAATCACCAGGGGGGGGGGTGAGGTGGCCCGCCCGCTGATCTCAGCCCGGGGGGGGCATGCTGATCTCAGCCCGGGGGAGGCAGCTGACCTCAGACCGGGGGGGCCGCTGATCTCAGACTGGTGGGGTCTGCCGACCCCAGCCCCTACCTTGGCTCAGCTAGATGCGCGGGAGTGCTGAATTGCATCACGGGCAGGTGAGTATAATGTGAATCATGTGTTATGTGCTGTCTGTATGTATGTGCTGTCTGTATGTGTTATGTATAAGATATGTGTGTCCTGTTTAGTGTGCAATATGCAGCTAGCTGTCTGTCTGTCTATGTATACTATCTGTCTGTGTATACTATCTGTCTGTGTATACTATCTGTCTGTGTATACTATCTGTCTGTGTTTACTGTCTGTCTTAAAAAACTGTCTGTCTGTATATACTGTCTTTCTGTGTATACTGTCTTTCTGTGTATACTGTCTGTATGTGTATACAGTCTGTGTATTCAGTCTGTTTGTGTATACAGTCTGTCTGTGTATACAGTCTGTCTGTGTATACTGTCTGTATGTGTATACTGTCTGCCTGTGTATACAGTCTGTATATACTGTCTGTATACAGTCTGTATATACTGTCTGTATACAGTCTGTCTTTACTGTCTGTATACAGTATGTCTGTGTATACAGTCTTTCTGTCTGTGTATATAGTCTTATGTGTTTATAGGATTTAGCATGCTACATTGGCTCATACATCTGATGGGGGGGGCAGGCTCAAACTCTGCATCGGGGCCCATCAAACTGTAGTTACGCCACTGATCACGGCTCTCTGCTTAGAGAAGACGTCGTGCGACGTGTGGCAGTCGGGAAGGGTGGTTTTTTTTTTTGTTGGTTTTTTTTTGCAGCAGACAGATATGTCAGGAGGCTTTCAGGATGGGACATATATACTGGAAGGAGGACATATTCACCAGGAGGGGCAGAGACCAGGCCGGAAACATATATACCTGCATGTGCCCAGGAGAGGGATAAAGAATATAATAATAATTGATATATATATATATATATATATATATAATGTAGATAATATATATGTATAATTATACACACCAGGAGGACCCCAGGATGTGACCTATATACCAGGAGGAAGACACATACCCCATGAGTGGCCCAGGGAGGGGACATATATACCGGAAGGACATATATACCAGGAAAGGGACAAATAAACAAGGATGGGGACATATATACCAGGAGTGGCCCAGGAAGGGGTCATATGTACTAGGAGGAGCTCTTGAAGCTCATCAAGAAAATGCCAAGAGTGTGCAAAGCAGTAATCAAAGCAAAAGGTGGATACTTTGAAGAACAATATAAGACATATTTTCAGTTGTTTCACACTTTAAGTATTTCATTCCACATGTTTTAATTCATAGTTTCGATGCCTTCAATGTGAACATACAATTTTTAGAGTAGTGAAAATAAAGAAAACTCTTTGAGAAAGTGTATCCAAACTTTTGGTCTGTACTGTATATCAGGAGGAGGACACACATATATATATATATATATATATATATATATATATATATATATATATATATATATATAATGTATATATATACAGTATTTGGCTTATATTAATACAGAAGATATAAGGCTGACCAGAACAACCCTCTATTGACTAACTGCCACATTACCTTTAACATGAGGCTCTACAGTTAGGTGTTGTTTGTATACCGTACTTGTGCATTCTATTATCAGTTCCCTGATATATATCATATATATATATCATATATTGGGGATATATACAGGATTATTATGTCCATCCCCTTATTTCTTCCATTCTTTATCTGTTGATAATTGTGTTTTTAATCTTTGTTTTTGTCAGCCTTATATGTTTTGTATCAATAAAAGCCATGTTTATATATAAATAGCTGGGGTGTGCACATTTTTACTTGGTAGATTTTTTCTAATCATGTTATAATTCATATTTTTTTTGCATAGTTTAGCACCCCTCCCTTTATTTAATTTTATTACGTTGTGGTGCCCACTACATCTTTCTTAACAAAGTGTTGCAAGTAGCAGTGTGTGTGAGGGGGTATTATACAAAGGGCCAGTGTATGTGTGGGGATATTATACATAGAGGCAGTGTGGGAGAGATATCATGGAGAGGAGTGGTGTAAGGGCTGTATTATTAATTTTCTGAAGGAAACAACTTCAAGGGTGCTAACACTTTGGGCATTGACTGTACATATGTATGTGTGTGTGTGTATATATATATATATATATATATATATATATATATATATATATATATATATATACATATACTGTATATGCATACATACTGTATATGCATACATACACGTTTTTGCAAGAGTGGCAGTGAGACTGTAGGAAGTTTGAATGGTGGAGGCGGAGCTGGGGTGGAGCCTGGGCGGAGTCCCAAGGGGGCCCGAAAATTTGGCCAGTATGGGGCCCTGAAATTCCTAGTTGTGGCCCTGCTTAGAAATGTATTATAGTTCTCCTGATTCACTGTCTCTTACCTCAAGTTCATGGCATTGCAGGACCTTGGGTATCCATGGTAAAGACCATGCATATAGTCACAGTTAGTTGATCGTGGTCATAACCATGGTTACCTAACGTCATGGAAATTATACTATGAAACTTATTGAATATTATTAAAACAACAACAAAACAAATGTGATTGCCTAATAGTAAGTGCACAGGAAAGGAGAATACTAACCCTGATAAATTTCTCCCTCCTGTACACTGCCTGGCAGCGGAGGCCGGCACCCCTGCAATGCCCTGCATATAGGTAAAAGACATGGCTATATCAGGAGAACTATAGTACATTTCTAATTGGAGGTATTTGCTAATATTCTTCTTATTACACCTAGTAAATATTGGGATAGGATCTTGGAGTTGGGAATAGCCCTTTAACAATGGAAAGTTGAATTGTTTATTATGTACATGTGGAGAAGATCTCATGACTGTTCATATTTGGATGTTAGCATATTTCTTATGCATTGTTCAGTTAATACATTTCTAATTTGTGTTTTCTAGATTGCATAACCCAACATAAATTACTCCCTCTTCACAACTACCTCCTGGAGCACGGATAATGCCCGTAACAATGTCTGAGGCCCCGGGGGCTGAAGACCAGAGCACAACTGTGAATAAATGAAATGGCTGCTCGGATAATTGCTAGACATTCTATGAAATGATATTTTTTTATGCTTATGGTCTTTTATTGTCTAACATGTTGCAGATTGCGAACAACTTCTCAACTGGATGTGAATTGTTTGAATATTTTGTACTAATAAAATACATACACAGGGGAGAGCGTTCCCATATTTTGTATGATAGATTGTTGTTCTGTTAATCTACCCATTGGGAATTAAGTTATTTCTCTAATACTTCTGTACAGTCACCGCTTTCAAGAACAGATCCGAGCACTGTCTTATTGTCTGTAGAAATTAATTGCAGAAGTTACATAATATTAAGACATAATAATGTCAACTTATTGAAGGGATATGAACTTGTTCACTAGAGAATTATAAAATGAATGCACGTAATACCTAGATATTACTAAATTGCCAGTATAAACAAAGGAATCTCCTCTGTATGAACTTCCATGTCTGAGAATACTATCCGCTTGGGGAGCAATGCTTCAAATAGTAGATTGATTGTGGCATAAATATTTTATCATTAGGAGCCTTTATAATCATAAGCTTTCTAAAACTTATACAACAGCCTTTATGTAAAAATTGTTTTTGTTTAATCAGGACATTGCTGTGTTGAATCTAAAGGCCCCATTCACATTAGAGGGGAGTCAGCTGGCCGCCTGATATGTGTTGGGGCCTCCATACTCTAACCTGCCAGATGATCTCAAGGGAGAAAAGGGTCAGTCCTTTGGAGTTTCAGCAAACAATCTTTTGGGGGTTTTTTTAAGGAAGATAAGCCGCTGCCACAGAACTCTGGTGGTGATGTGTCGTCTCTCTCCGTTGGGCACACAAATACTTGGCTAAAGGCCCCGTCACACTAAGCAACATCGCTAGCAACATCGCTGCTAACGAACAACTTTTGTGACGTTGCTAGCGATGTTGCTGTGTGTGACATCCAGCAACAACCTGGCCCCTGCTGTGAGGTCGTTGGTTGTTGCTGAATGTCCTGGGCCATTTTTTAGTTGTTGCTGTCCCGCTGTGAAGCACAGATCGCTGTGTGTGACAGCGAGACAGCAACAACTAAATGTGCAGGCAGCAGGAGCCGGCTTCTGCGGAGGCTGGTAACCAATGTAAACATCGGGTAACCAAGAAGCCCTGTCCTTGGTTACCCGATATTTACCTTTGTTACCAGCCTCCCCCGCTCTCACTGTCAGTGCCGGCTCCTGCTCTGTGCACATGTAGATGCAGCACACATCGGGTTAATTAACCCGATGTGTGCTGTAACTAGGAGAGCAAGGAGCCAGCGCTAAGCAGTGTGCGCTGCTCCCTGCTATGTGCACATGTAGCTGCAGCACACATCGGGTAATTAACCCGATGTGTGCTGTAACTAGGAGAGCAGGGAGCCAGCGCTCAGTGTGCGCTGCTCCCTGCTCTCTGCACGTGTAGCTCCGTGCGGTGGTAACCAAGGTAAATATCGGGTTGGTTACCCGATATTTACCTTAGTTACCAAGCGCAGCATCTTCCACGCTGCGCTGGGGGCTTGTCACTGGTTGCTGGTGAGCTCACCAGCAACTTGTGTAGCGACGCTCCAGCGATCCCTGCCAGGTCAGGTTGCTGGTGGGATCGCTGGAGCGTCGCAGTGTGACATCTCACCAGCAACCTCCTAGCAACTTACCAGCGATCCCTATCGTTGTTGGGATCGCTGGTAAGTTGCTTAGTGTGACTGGACCTTAAGCTGAGCAGTCATGAGTATTGAGGAGTGGGGACAGAGCTGTCTGCTGGAATATTGTTCAGCCAACAGTTATCTTGTGTATGGCCGTCTGGCCAAACATACTGTCAGTAGAAAATGCTACTTTGGTGGTGTTGCACTCCCCTCAACCTCCTCAATCACAATCTCTGTAGGATAGCTCAGTGCACATTGGAGAAAAGAAGGCAAACTATCAAGCTGGCAGCAACTTCTTGAGGAAAAAAGAATTAGGTATGTTAACCAATATGCTTAAAGGGGTGGTTCACCCATATTTACTATTGGCCACATCAATATTATGTGAGAAACAATGTTTCTCTCAAATACCTTGTGCTGCCAATAGTGCCTGTGAGCGGTGCTATTGTGCTCCACTCACCCCCTTCCCATGACACCCGGGTTTCATGACCTCTGAGATTCTGTGATGTCATGCCAAGTGAGGCAGGACCCGGTCTCTGTGAGTCACTGGGCTGTGGGTGGTGTTTCACCACTCATCAAAACACAGCATCTTCCTGCTCCCTCCTCCTTCACTGCAGAGCGCGCAAGCAGGAGCAATGCTGGGCTGTGATGAGCGGTGAAACGCCACCCACAGCCCAGTGACTCACGGAGACTGGGGCCGGCAACGGGGATGTCAAGTGAACAGGAAGTTGATGTGACATCACCGGATCCCCGAGGTCACAGAACCCGGAGATCAGGTGATGGCGAAGAGCTAACTGTTGTTGACCAGTTAAATGAGAATCCGATAATGCTGCACACTTGGTTGCATGGTCCTTTGTGAGTAGTTGCACATTAAAACCAAGACCCCTATTCATCATTAGCGGGTTTTGGGTTTTTTTTTTACTTTATTTCCTTTTTTGTCTTGTAGTATTAGTTGCAGTTTTTGGAATCAAATTCTTCAAAATGGCATAGGCAATTAATGAATTTTAGCCCACAGATAAAAATGGTCTTTTTATTCTATCTTTGAGTGTTTTTGTGATTATTTAGCACCAGATGTCGCATATTTTGCAAATGAATGCAAAAAATATGCCAAAATACTGACCTACTCAAAAATACACCAGGGGAAACTGGAGTGGAGTTGAGTAAAGGTCTGCGCATTTTTTTAAAAAAATCGCAATTAATGAATCCGGCAAAAACATCTTGAATCGCTAAACTCCAACCACAAAGCGGAAAACAAAAAACGAAATCATTAAATTTATAAAATATAATAAATATATATGTAAATATAAAATAGTCTTCATGAAAGGCGCAAATAGAATAAGGAATTGGCTGCTCACAAAAAAGTGCAATATACACAAAACTAGGCAAAGAAGCAGAAGCAAAGGCAATCATGAATCGGGCCCCAAATGTTTTCTGTGTACTTGCTATCCATTAAAGAGGTGCTAATAGATGTAGGTGAAGATAATTGTCTTTAATGTAGACTGCCGTCGTCTGTAGCCCAAATGAGATGACATAATGGAAATTAGGTATTTCAATGGCATCTCTATAATAATCTGATGTCAACACAAATCCATGGATATGTACCGCCCCGGGGCTCGGCCGGCTGCTGAGCCGCTCTGATCCGTGCTCGTCGGTGGGTGACTTGACCTTCCCCACGGACCCGGGGGTCCCGCCACCTCTCTGTAAGGGGGAGTTAGGATGTTGGGGGAGTCGTTACTTTGGCGCTACGCACGCAGGTGGGGTGGTGGTTTTGGGGATTGAGAGTTCGTGACGCCACCCACGGGGCTGTGGTGAATGGATGGACACCACCGCTGCCATTGACTAGGCTCCCGGGGACGGTGTTACGCACCTTGGTGTTAACCCCTCTGTGGGTAAGGGTGGTGGTCCCTGGGCCCGAGGGGTCGCTGGAAATTGCTGGTGTAGGGCAGTGTTGATACGGTGCGGCGCGGTGCTCGGCCTGAGGGCACTGTTGTACTCACTATTACAAATACACTGGAGACTCTGGTAAACCAAACAAGATGGTGGATGGTGCCCGCAGCCGGCTGCGTTTTTCCCCTTTTCTTGGGCTGGTGGTTGCCTCCTTTCTCCTGCACCTTTTGTGTGTGTGTTCGACTGCCTATGCTTCGGCGACGGTAATCCGCTCCCCAGCTGAATGTGTGCTGAGGAACCCGTTTGCCTGCAGAAGTTGGCCCTTTTGATCTCTATGCCTTGGCGGTGGCTTTCTATCCTTGTTGGGTGGGCTGTTGTCTTCAGTCAGGCCTTGGATGGGAAGGGGCCTCAAGTCCAGTCCTCAATCAGTTGATTCGACTCGGCCCAGTGGCTTCTGGGCCTCGTACTGGGTCTGAGTACCCCTCTTGGTGCTCTGGTTTCCTATCGGTTCCCCGGTTCGGTACCGGTGGGCCACCGCCCGTCCCCGGTCCCTACGGTTCCACTGGCTGTAATCCCAGCTCCTGCAGGCGGCCACCACCATCTGCCTCCTGGCCTCAGGGTGTCTGGGCTACGACCCAGACCCTGACAGACGTTCTCTTCTCCTCTGTCACTCTCCCTACTCCTCTCCTTCCTTTCCCTTTCACTCTCCTCTCTCATCTCCTTTCAACTAACTAACTGACGTGCTTTCCCGCCTCAGGCCATCCGACTCCTCGGTGGGCGTGGCCAACCACCTGCTTCCGCCCACCTGGTGTGTGCATCAGAACCTGAGAGGGGTGACTCAGGGTTTTAGGTTGGCTGATGGTACCCTTTTTAGGGGAAGGTTGTTGTGCGGTGGCCTAACCGTGACTACCTGGCTAGTCCAGGGCGTCACATTCCCCCTTGGTTTAATGCAGACTGTCCACGGGCTGCCCATCCACCATCGGTTTATTTTGTTTTCTGAAAAAGATAAAACGGAACAGGTACAAGTATACTAACTTTTCACACATTAAGCATTTTTCTTTTGAAACTTCCCTTACGGGAGGCACATACTTTAACGTTGCAATTTAAAACATTGTTATTAACAACGGGAATGGGACCGTGTCCTTCGGCTTGCCCACCCAAGCAAACCTGAACCTTGATGCTGCCCCTAAGAAATGAGCAGCACCCCTTTTCCCCAGTCCAGGAACGGGCCCATGTATTGCTTTATGGACGGGTACGGAGCTCCACAGCTGCAGTCTCTCAGGGGCCCCACATCCAGGGAACCCCCGACACCAGAGGATCGCCACCGGTCATGTTGGTGATAGGGCCTCATCATCGCATTCCCGCAGGCCTATCCTCCAATCCGCCTCTCCGGAGGCTGCGGGACAGGACAGGTCGGTCAAGGAACTATTTACAAGCCCAAAAGTTTTTGGGTGGCCTGCCAGTTCTCGGCCTTGTCTATTTTTAAAAAGGGGCAAAACAAAACGGGAAGTATGGTCCCAACGGGGACAACTAGTTGGCAGCCGGGATCCTCTGCCTGTTACTCCTCATCTTCTGGGTACTCCTCTTCCAGCTTCACATCAGGGATGTACGGCGGGGGAGGGGACTGGGAGTGCGCCGGATTTTCATGGCGCGCCCTTCTCAGTACGCTGAGGGAAAACCAGCCCCTTTCCCCACAATGGCGGGTGTACGTAACCAATTCTCCGGGTTCCACATCCCGATCTGTGTGGTTCATTGAGAGGTGTGGGTATACTTCTCGACAGGAGACAAATACTTCGATCTCCAGGCCCGGTTCAAAGATGAACCCCCATCCATGCTGGGGGTCAAACCGCCGGACCTGGCCCTTATACCTCGGGCCCCGTAAGTGGCACTCCTCAAATTCTCCTTTTCTTTAATGGTCCGGGCTAGGACCTCTGCCTTTTTCTTCTCCCGGGCTGCAATCTCTCGGCCCAGCTGGCGCTGCTGCCGCTCTCAGTATGGAGTGTCTGCATGCTCCCCTTGCACACAGGTTGGGCCCAGCTGGAGCTCCCCCATGCCGACTACGACCGGCACCTCCACTGGGGAGCCCCACTGTGTCGCGGCCTTCAGTGCTGCGTTGCAGCGGCAATCCTGCACTGCCTCAGCCGAGGCCTGGGTTTGGGAATTGGCCAGTTTTACCTGCTGGGCGGGTCTTTGGATCTCAGCCGCCGTCATCTTGGCCGGGCGGACTGCTGGGGCCTGGGCCTTCTGGGGCGCAGTCACTCCCGGGGCCGATCGATTCTCTTTAGGAACGGGCACCTTCCACGGTAACGGGATCGTTGTGCGTGGAACATGAGGCCGTCCGCGGGCTGCCTCCACAGGTGGGCCCTCACAGGCGGAGGGGACGGGTTCCACCACCGGTGTTGGGGGCGGCGGACCAAGCGGGGAAGCAGCGGCAACCGGTACGGGCAGTGGAGAAGGCGATAGGAGAAGCGAAGGCAGACCGGGTCCCTCAGCCGCAGCAGCCGGTCCCTCAGGGACACAGGGGCATGGGTCGCTCACCCGCTCCTCCAATCTCGCCTCCATCTCACGTGCCCGCACGGCCGCAGCTATCTCCCTCATCTCAGCCGTCCACTGCTCCATGAGGTACCTCACCTGCACTTGCAAGCGGCAGCACATTAGAGTCGTCCGGGCCTCCACCCATGCCGCTGTTCTGGGCGCGGGCTCCGGGAATTCGGGCTTGCCGGGCGGGGCGGACATGTTGCGGCTTTTGTGTCCAGGAACCAGACGGGTGTCAGAGTCCTGGAGTCCCTGTCCTTTATCCCTTTGGTCACATGAGGCAGAATCTTCACCCACCTCCCTTGGTCTTTTCGGGGCACTTCGCTCTCTTTCTGCACCGCTCTGTTCTCAGGGGGCGGGACTTCACTATCGCGGGGAAGGCAAGTCTGGCGGGAAACTTCGCGCCACAGGGATAGTGACAAGATGGCGGATTCTGAAATTTTTCAGCGGAACGCCACTAACGATAACTTCAAGGCGCACTTCCACAGGTAAGTGGATGGGTTCAATCCTGTTCGTGACGCCAGAAGAGAGGTTGGGGATGTACCGCCCTGGGGCTCAGCTAGCTGCCGAGCCGCTCGGATCCGTGCTCGTCGGTGTTTAGCTCAAGCTTCCCACGGACCCGGGGGTCCCGCCGCCTCTCTAAGGGGGAGTTAGGATGTTGAGGGAGTCGTTGCTTTGGCGCTACGCGCGCATATGGGGTGGTGGTTTTGGGGATTGAGAGTTTGTGACGCCACCCAAGGGGCTGTGGTGAATGGATGGACACCACCGCTGCCGTTGACTAGGCTCCCGGGGACAGTGTTACGCAGCTTGGTGTTAACCCCTCCGTGGGTAATGGGTGATGGTTCTGGGGCCCGAGGGGTTGCTGGAAATTGCTGGTGTAGGCCAGTGTTGATGCGGTGCGGTGCGGCGCGGTGCTCGGCCTGAGGGCACTGGTGTACTCACTATTACAAATACACTGGAGACTCTGGTAAACCAAACAAGATGGTGGATGGTGCCCGCAGCCGGCTGCGTTTCTCCCCTTTTCTCGGGCTGGTGGTTGCCTCCTTTCTCCTGCACCTTTTGTGTGTGTGTTCGACTGCCTACGCTTCAGCGACGGTAGTCCGCTCCCCAGCTGAATGTGTGCTGAGGAACCCGTTTGCCTGCAGACGCTGGCCCTTTGGATCTCTATGCCTTGGCGGTGGCTTTCTATCCTTGTTGGGTGGTCTGTTGTCTTCAGTCAGGCTTTGGATGGGAAGGGACCTCAAGTCCAGTCCTCAATCAGTTGATTCGACTCGGCCCAGTGGCTTCTGGGCCTCGTACTGGGTCTGAGTACCCCTCTTGGTGCTCTGGTTTCCAGTCGGTTCCCCGGTTCGGTACCGGCGGGCCACTGCCCGTCCCCGGTCCCTACGGTTCCACCGGCTGTAATCCCAGCTCCTGCAGGCGGCCACCACCGTGTGCCTCCTGGTCACAGGGTGTCTGGGCTACTACCCGGACCCCTGACAGACGTTCTCTTCTCTTTTGTCACTCTCCCTACTCCTCTCCTTCCTTTCCCTTTCACTCTCCTCTCTCATCTCCTCTCAACTAACTAACTGACGTGCTTTTCCACCTCAGGCCATCCGACTCCTCAGTGGGCGTGGCCAACCGCCTGGTTCCGCCCACCTGGTGTGTACGTCAGAACCTGAGAGGGGTGACTCAGGGTTTTAGGTTGGCTGATGGTACCCTTTTTAGGGGAAGGTTGTTGTGTGGGGGCCTAACCGTGACTACCTAGCTAGTCCAGGGCGTCACAGATATATCTGTTATCAATTGATATCGTTGGTTCTGTGGTTTAAAGTGCTAGGATTTTCAGCCTTGAGAAACTCCAAAAATGTATTATCAATTCAAATAATGAATGTATCCAGCCATGTTTAGTGTATCTAGGATGTTAGAAATATGCTCGGAAACATTGCCGTCATATTGCTCCACTAGGAGGTTCCAGTGGGGAAAATATGACAAAGAATTTTGTTGTGAAATGGTCTTTTCCTGCATATAATTTATCCATTCTCCTCTCACTTGACCAAAAAGAGGAATGAGGGGTTGGAATAAGACCCTCTATATCATCTCATCAGCAGTCAGACCCAGGAGAAACAAAATTAATTGTAGATCTCTCCAAATTTCCATGATGTCTCCTCTTCAAGAATTTCTTAGTGATATGATCCGTATGAGCTTTTTTTTTAATTAGCGATTTTATTTTTTTGTATTGTTTTGCTTTTTGTGTATGCCTTTTTGTTGTTTCATCTTTGTATTTTTTTTTATTTATTTTTTTTTTAACATTTTACCTCTTGTATATAAAATCTAATAGGCCCATGTGTCTTGCCCTGAAGACCTCAATCATCATTACAGAATTATAATGTGGTTATGTTTACTATGTGAATGTGGACGGGTTTTAAGTACTGCTTCCTGGTAGGTGTTCATGTATTACCTAACAACAAGGACAATGAGACAGCAAGCAGTTAAGTGCTGTGGGTAGCCTACAGTGGGAGGAACCAGCTGCAGGGAATAGCCGGGGCCCATCCAAGTTTCAGTTAGTGAACACTACGAGTAAGAAGTAAACCGAGCTGTATCTGGGAACAGTATAGCTAGGAATATGCAAGTCAGCTAGATACCAGAGGCCAAGGAAAGTGGGTGTCTGTGTCAAAACCACGTGGGAAGGACTTTAGTGTAATATAGGACAACGGATCATCCCTATTTTGCCGTAGTGAGTACAAATTCAAACCCGAGTGTCCCGGGGTTGTGACTGACTCCAGCGGTACTAGTCCTAGAGTAGAGGTCTGACATAGACTTGAGAAAACAGGTCAACAATGAACCACCAGTAGACAAGCTTTGACCAGTGGTGGTGGAAACCGTTAATAGCATCAGGTCCCTATGGGTGGATGCAACCATGGCCGCTTGGTACTCCATGACTTTGAGTGAAACCGTGGTGTCAGATAGTGAGGAAGAGGATGTACAAAACACAGCAGTAGTACCAGGAACCATGGAGCAATCTGCATTAATATTGTGCTTTGAAGTTTAATGTACTGTACCTACAATGTTCAAGTGTTATGACCATTGTAATGATGTGACAGAGATACTGTGTGGGATTGTTAGTAAAAGACTGTTGACAATAATCTGTGTCTGTTATGAACCCGGCGGTCACATCCTGGTCTGCACGAGGGCCTAAGCACAGGTATGGCTTGCACACACAAAGTCCACACAACCCACCACCAACCCCTCCCCCTTACTTTGTGGAGAGTGTCAGGGGCGGGCTCCCATTACTAATCTGTAAGTGAAAATAAATAAACACAAACACTGAAATAATCATTTATTTGAAATAAAAAACAAAAATCCCACATCCTCTTTCACCCCTTTATTAACTCCCAAAACACACGAGGTCCATTGACGATTCCAGTTCTGCTACATCTGTAGTGACAACTCACTGTGAGATTCAGGTAGAGACTGAGCCACAACGATAAGCGGTGATGTCACTCAGGTTATTTTCAGTCACAGCTGGAGGTCCCCACGGTCCTCCACCTGTGATCGCAGGTAACCTGACCGCAGGTGAGGTCACTCAGTTCAATGAGGTCACCTGAGGTCATTTTTTCAGTGTTTGTGTTCATTTCTTTTCACTTACAGATTAGTAATGGGGTGGTCTCGCAAACACCTCTCATTACTAATCTAGGGATTAGTGGTAGCTGTGAGCTTTTATTAATGCCATATTACCCTGATTGCCACTGTACTAAAGCAATCGGGATGAGCCGGGTAAAGTCCCAGAATTGTCTAATGGATGCGACAAACCTGGGCAGCCGCAGGATGTTATTTTTAGGCTGAGGGTGACCAATAACCATGGGCCTCCCCAGCCTGAGAATCTGAGAATAGAAGCTCCCAGCTGTCACCTTTATCATGGTTGGGTATCAAAATTGTGTGGGGGTCCACATGCCATTTTTTTGTTTAATTTATTTATTTAACTTTTAAAAAACACATGCAGTTCTTCTTATTTTGATACACAGCCAAAATAATGCACATGGCTAGGGGCTGCAGCCAACCCTATGTCAATTTATTATTTATTTATTTTTACACCTATCTAGACGCCGACAGCACCTTTGATTGAATTGAAAACAGCCAGACACACTGCCAAACAAGCTGGGGGCACTGTCTGACTGCAATCAGAGATGCGGGAACTGCTGGTGGGCTGGGGAAGCAGTGCATGTGTGTGAAGATAATGAGCAGCCCTGGAAACAGCCACGCGGAGACCGATCAGTGCTCGGGTTCTTTTGAACCTGTGTGGTTCCAGACTTTTACTATCCAGGTCCGCTCATCACTACAAGTGACCCCACACATGGACACTCTGAAGAGCTTTTTAGCTTTCCATTTATGGATTCTTCTGGCCTCCCAATGTGCAAGTTTCAAGTGGCACATGAGGAGATCATGTGCAGTGATGCCCACACATTTGAGTAGCTGCGGTCAGCAGAATGTGATGGTGGGGAACATCAATTACTGTCTCAACAGGTGGATCATGATGAGAGACAGTTGCCAGCAAGTCAGATGAAGTCCAGAAGTCAGGAGGAGGAACAGAGTGCGGAAATGGAAGACGTGGTGGTGAACAATTAGCTCACTGACCTAATATGGTCCAGTGGCATGGAAAACAAGAACATCAGCTCAGAGGGTGAGGGATCACAGCAGTGCAACAGGCAACAAGAGGCAGTGGGGGGGGACCTAGTGGGGGGGGGGACTAGAGGGTGTAGGGGGAAAACGTCCCCAGAGCACCCACACGGTCTGGTGTTCTCCAGTCTGGCGCTTTTTTACAGATGATGCAGAAGACAAAAAAACAGTAATTTGCAACCTGTGCCTTACCAAGCTCAGTAGGGGCCAGACCACTATCAGCTTGGCTACTAGCAGAATGCTCAGGCACATATCATGCATGCACCCAACTAGGTGGGTGGAATGCCTGCGTCCACAATCATTGTCAGCGGGTGACCCCACTGCTTCCCCTGTGCTATGTGCTGGTCAATCCCCTATCCAGGATGCAGGAGTCAAGGCCTACCACCCTGGACCTGTGTTTGCACATTCGTAAAAACCATCAGCAACCACGACCACTTCCTTGTCCCAGCACAGCGTCCTGCTGTCTCTAACCCAGGTCTTGGAACACAAGAGGGAAAACTCTACTAGTCACAGATCCAAAGACTAAACAACTTCATTTCCAGACTGCTTACCCTGGAAATGTTGCAGATTAGGCTTGTGTACACTGAGGCTTTCCGCAACCTGATGGCGGTGGCCATCTCTCAGTACTCGGTACCAAGCCATCAATATTTCTCCTGGTGTGCCGTCCCCTCCTTATACAAGCATGTGTCACATAACATCACCTATGCCTCATAGTCATTTTGACTAGGCATCTCACTGCCTGCATACAGTGGATACAGAAAGTATTCAGACCCCTTTAAATTGTTCACTTTTTGTTTCATTGCAGCCATTTGGTGAATTAAAAAAAGATCATTTTTTTTTCTCATTAATGTACACTCTGCACCCCATCTTGACAAAAAAAAAACAGAAATGTAGATATTTTTGCTAATATATTAAACAAGAAAAACTGAAATATCACATGGTCATAAGTATTCACCCTTTGCTCAGACACTCATATTTAAGTCACATGCTGTCCATTTCCTTGTGATCCTCCTTGAGATGGTTCCACTGCTTCATTGGAGTCCAGGTGTGTTTAAGTAAATTGATAGGACTTGTTTTGGAAAGGCACACACCTGTCTATATAAGACCTCACAGCTCACAGTGCATGTCAGACCAAATGAGAATCATAAGGTCAAAAGAACTGCCCAAGGAGCTCAGAAACAGATTTGTGGCAAGGCACAGATCTGGCCAAGGCTATTTCTGCAGTTCTCAAGGTTCCTAAGAGCACAGTCTTCTCCATAATCCTTAAAAGGAAGAAGTTTGGGATCACAAGAACTCTTCCAAGACCTGGCCGTTGAGCCAAACTGAATAATCGTGGGAGAAGAGCCTTGGTGAGAGAGGTAAACAAAAACCCCAAGATCACTGTGGCTGAGCTCCAGAGATGCAGTAGGGAGATGAGAGAAAGTTCCACAAAGTCAACTATCACTGCAGCCCTCCACCAGCCGGGCCTTTATAGCAGAGTGGCCCAACAGAAGTCTCTCCTCAGTGCCAGACATATGAAAGCCTGCATACAGTTTGCAAAAAAGCACATGAAGGACTCCCCTACTATCAGAAATAAGATTCTCTGCTCTGATGAGATGAAGATAGAACTTTTGGGTGATAATTCTAAGCGGTATGTGTGGAGACAACCAGGCACTGCCCAACACCTGCCCAATACAATCCCAAGAGTGAAACATGGTGGTGGCAGCATCATGCTCTGGGGGTGTTTTTCAGCTGCAGGGAAAGGACGACTGGTTGCAATTGAAAGATGAATGCGGCTAAGTACAGAGATATCTTGGAGGAAAACCTCTTGTAGAGTGCTCTGGACCTCAGACTTGGCCAAAGGTTCACCTTCCAACAAAACAATGACCCTAAGCACACAGCTAAAATAAGAAAGGAGTGGCTTCAGAATGACTCTGTGACCATTATTGACTGGCCCAGCCAGAGCCCTGACCTAAACCCAATTGAGCATATCTGCTGAGACCTGGAAATGGCTATCCACCAACGTTCACTATCCAACCTGACGGAACTGGAGAGGATTTGCAAAGAAGAATGGCAGAGGATCCCCAAATCCATGTGTGAAAAATTTGTTGCATCATTCCCAAGAAGACTCATGGCTGTACTAGATCAAAAATGTCGCTTCTACTCAATACTGTGCAAAGGGTCTGAATACTTATGACCATGTGCTATTTCAGTTTTTCTTGTTTAATAATTTTGCAAAAATTTCTACATTTCTGCTTTTTTTCTGTCAAGATGGGGTGCAGAGTGTACATTGATGAGAAAAAAAAATGAACTTTTTCGAATTTACCAAATGGCTGCAATAAAAGAGTGAAACATTTCAAGGGGTCTGAATACTTTCTGTACCCACTGTGTCTTTTGCCAATATGAGAGTCAATAATTAAGAGTGTGTTAAATTAATAAATATGGCATTATAGTCTATATTTTAGATCTGTTGGTGGCTTTATTGCCATTCCTCCTGCCTGTTTTGTCTAGACCTCACATGGTCTGAAAGACCTTTACCACTTTGAGAGTCAAGAATTGAGTGTTTTCAAAATTGAAAAAAAATGGAATCAATGTGTCTTCTGTACGTCTGTTGCTGACTGTATTGCCATGTCTCTTGGTCGACTATGTGAGCCAAACACCTAGGTCCACAGTCATTCTCTTCTGCTGAACTCACTGCTGCTTCCCTGTGCTATGTGCTGGTCAATCCTTTGTCCAGAGCGCAGGTGCAGATACCTCTCACCATGATACTGTTGTTACACATTCACAAACACGATCAGGAACCATGTTATTTTCCTTGTCCTAGAGCAGCATCCAGCTGTCTCTATCCCAGACCTGGGATCGCAAGCGGAAATATGCAGCCAGCCACCCACAATCCAAATAAGTAAACTGCCAAATTTCTAGGCTGGTTTCCTTGCAAATATTGGCATTTAGGCTTCTGGCCACTGATAATTTCCGCAATCTGATGGTGGGAGTCATTCCTCGGTACCTGATCCACAGCTAACTATTTCACCTGGTGTGGCGCACCCACCTTACACAACCTCGTGTCCCATAACATCACTCGTACCTCATAGGCCTGCAACACACATCTGTGCCGCCGCTACGTGTTTGAGACTTTTTGACTCGTACAGGCGGCACGAACACACATGCACCAATGTTACCCTATGGTAACAGGCACACACACGTAAAGCCACACGGAACGTGTGTCCATGTGGTTTGTACGTGTGTGCGTTTTTTAACACGGATGACATGTCCGCGTTTCATCGGCATCACGCAGACACGGACCCGCTAAAGTTAATGGGTCCGTGTCTGCACGCACGTGACACGGACGTGTGTTTGGTTTTTTTTAAAAAAAAATGGTGAAACTGCTCAAGACACTCGGACTGCACACGGACATGACACGTACGTGTCTCACACATACACGGACATTCAACACGCATGGCAAGCATACGCCATCACACTGATGTCACACGTACCGGAGAAACGGACATCCAAAACGAAAAACGGACCCGAAAAACGGACTGCGAGACACGCACGTGTTTTTTGCAGACGTGTGTTTCAGGCCATACTCAATTTGGTTATGTCTCGCACTGACTGCAGATCCTTTGCCAGCTTGAGAGTCATGTGTTAAGAGTTTTTTCAAAATTGATCCAAAACTGAAATCAGTGTCTTCTGTATGTATGTTGCTAGCTATAATGCCATTTAGTATGCCCATTTTGGCTAGGCCTCGCATTGTCTGCAGAATCTTTGCCAGCTTGAGAGTCATTAAGAGTGTTTTAAAAAATTGAAAAAAAAAAATAAATAAATGGAATCAGTGTGTCATGTATTTCTGTAGCTGGCTGTATTGCCATTCTTCCTGCCCATTTTGGCTAGGCATGTCCTTAACCACTTTGAGAGTCAAAAATTAAGAGTGTGTTCAACATTGATCCAAAACAGGAATCAAAAATTTTCCTCTACACCTATTGCTGGCTAGATTGCCATGCCTCCTGATAGGCTAGGTAAGCAAACGCCTGGTTCCACAATCATACTCTGTGGGTGACCCCACTGTATCTTCAGCCTACTACGTGCTGCTCAATCCCCTGTCAAGGATGCAGGTGCGGATACCTCCCACCCTAAACCTGTCTTTGCACATTTGAAAACCCGCAATTTCCAGCTATCTCTACTCCAGGCCTTGGAGAGCAAGCATTAATGCGCAGTCACCGGCCCACAGTCCAAAACAATAAATGGCCACATTTCCTGAATGCTTTCCCTGCAAATGTTTGGTGTTTAGGCTTGTGGTCACTGATGATTTCCGCAACCTGATGGCAGTAGCCGTCCCTCAGTATGTGATCCCCAGACCAAACTATTTCTCACTGTGTGGTGCCCCCGCCTTACACGACCTTGTGTCCCAAAATATCATTAATGCCTCAGTCATTTTGGCTAGGCCTCACACTGACTGCAGAGCTTTACCAGTCTACCTATTAATACCACTGTTAGCTTCCTCTGTAACTTAATATGCGCTGGCCGTGTGGTAGGTGATGGGGAAGTGGATATGCTGCTGATCGAACATGCACAAGTCAAGATAGTTGGGCAAGTGAAACTCTGCCTGCTGTATCAGCACAACAAATACGCTGATACCCCAGTCCACCTTACGGTACCACTTAGCAGGGCAGGGTGAGACAACACTACTGAAGGCCAAACCGTGCCAAAAGATTGTCGGTTAGATGCAGACAAAGTTTTTAAAATGATCCCAGAATTTAATCAGAGTCTCTCCTCTCCATCTCTTGATTGGTGTATAATCCCTCCTTTAAATTCAAATTAGTCCTTGCAATACATACATAGGTTGTACCAAGGTAGGATGCTGTTCCCATTCCATTTCAGCTGTATTTGCATTCATTTCAGTGATTTCCAGGCTCCACTAAGATTTCCCTAAGGGTCTGCCAGAGAAATGCTGGTTTCCCATTGATTTCCATTATGCTTGATACTCGAGACAAGCACTCCAGCATTCCAAATGGCTTAACTTGAGTAATGATCACCCAAGAATTTTAGTGCTCGCCCATCACTAGTAATAACAGGTACACCATTTTTTGTTACTTGTTTCAATAGCATAGTACACCTCCAGTTCTTCCTTCCATAACGCATGGAGTATTCCTGCTTTTCACTGGTCCTGTCAGTCCCAGGGATTCCCAGCCCAGACCCACAATACATTGGAAATAAATCCATACTTCTCCTACCTGCGACTCCACGTCAAACAGTTAGGGGATAAGTTGCTCACAAACACATCAGCCATCAGTCTTTTGCTACAGATGTTTCCGGGGTAATTCTGCCCAGGGACATCCAGTAAGGCATTGTACGACCCAGAAATCCATGAACTGTCTTTGCTAACTACCTCTTTACCTCAAAACCCATGTTTGTACCTTCACACTTATGCCTGTTATAGTGGGCTAGTCACACACTTAACTATTTCTGTCCCTGCCCTCTGTTGCTGACGGAACAGTCTTAACAAACATTTTTATATGTCATAACACTTTCAGCTCTGCTATATCTTGCATTACACTACACCTTGTTGCTTACACTATACATTACATTTTCCATTTCAACGTATAAAAGACGAACACGACCACCACCTTACACGTGTATATAATCCATGGATGTTGAGTGCATTTTCTTTTAAACAATTGTACCAGCTGATTCCAGATTTTTCTGTGGCTGTACATGGGTGGTTATTGGCTCTTGGACAATTATTTTCACTCCTCTGTCTGAAATCGTTTGGGAGCAGCTGATCGTGCCCAGATTATGGTGAAATTATGTTCTTTCCAATTCCAGAATATGGCCCCAAAAGTGTTCACTGGAATCTTCAGTAGTTTAGAGATTTTTCTGTAACCAGTGCCATCAGTATGTTTCGCAACAATAATATTGCAAAGTTCTTGAGACAGCTCACTGGTTTTACCCATCATGAGATGTTTCTTGTGTGGCACTTTGGTAATGACACACCTTTTAATAGGCCATCTGTTGAGCCAGCTGATATTTTTCATGGTGGCAGGATTGCTTTCTAATTACTGATTGATCTCAGATGGTGTCCTGACTTTCCCTGAGTTTTTGCTTCTCTCTTCTTCATGTCTTCAATACTTTTTCCCTGTGTCATTTCTCATTATTACGCATAACTTAATTTATGAACGGCTGTGGTTTGATTTCTTTGCCTGTGTGGATTGGATGGGTTGGAAGTTATCAACATCTGATGGGAAATTCATGTCAATAGTACTTCTAGAAATGTATTTACTTGAACATGTCACCAATTTTTTAATTAAACTCACCAAAATACCATTGTGATTTTTAAAAATTAACTTTTATTATGTTTAATTAAAACTAGTAAAATAATTAAAATGCTGCACCATGGATAACTAATAAAAGTAGATCTGTGGAGGTTGGCACACTAGAAAATATGCAGCGGTGCCCCCACTCAATGCCTCAGCCCATCATTACTGTAAACCATTTAAATTATTGCCTAGTGTAATATGGACAAAGGCATGTAAGGAAAAAGAGCAAGCAATCATAGTTATGGCTGTGAAAACAAGCAAGCAATCATAACTGGTCTACAGTAATCCAGATTAGTGCATTGGCTTATTGGGTTGGTTTGTTTGCCTTTATTCCTGACAATATCATTCTTACTTATGCCTTGTATTAATGTATAATTCATACATCTATACATTCCTGCTTAAAGTACACTCAACACCCTATGCCTAGTCATATTTATTACATATCAGGGTCAGATAGAATGGGTAGTTGACAAGTGGGAGCACCGCTATACAGTTTCTAGGATGCCAACCTACATAGATAGGCAGGGTCATTATCTATAAGGGCTATATAGGTATATATTTACAGATATTTTATGTTTTGTTCTCTATAATCCCTCTGCCTAGATCTACTCTACAGTGACAAGTAAAAGGGTAACAATGTTTTGAACGTTTATTTTTCAGACTCTATATCCCACCCATCGTCCTCTCCAGCGTCAAACTTGAGTCTACCTTCATTTTATGGATAATCATCTTGGGTGTCTCATAAATAAATTAAACTTGCAATTATTTAGCATATTATTAGTGATTCAGAGTCTTGTCACTCCACTGTATTGTTACTGTTTTGTCCTAAAAATCGACATTTTTATTTTGTTACTATTCTGTAAATCCACCCTTAGCTTTTAACACCTAAATCCTTCTGGGCATGCTCTGGATCAAATTCAAGCATGTCTCAACTGAAATCTTGTCCAAGGTCTCTCTTACATGGTCCCAGTGCATACTGATAAACTCACTTTGGGTATGAACACAGCTTTTTCTTCACTTCGATTGGGTTAAGATTTGGGCACTGTGGAGGCCAATCCAGCACCTCTACTTTGTCATTGAACCATTTCTTCCCCAATCTTGATGTATGCTTTGGGTGGTTGTCCTGCTTGAATACTGTCGTCCTTTTCATACCCATAGTACTCAAGTGTATGAAGTAATTTGTCTTGTAGGGTACTCGTATATAGCTTAGATTTGAGACCACCATCAATCCTGATCAAGTATCCAATGCCTTTGGCTTTGAAACAACCTCATATCATCAGGTTTCCTCCACCGAACTTGACAGTTTCTTCAATTTCTCAATCCATTAGCTTCTTTTTCTCTTCTTTCTTCCAGAGCCATTTGCACCCAACAGAGCCTAGTCTATTGACTTTAGTCTCATTGCTCCAAATCACCTTTTTCCTATCTTCTATCATCCACTTTTGGTACTTTTTTGCAAGCTCAAGCTGACGCTTCGCATGACAATATTCAAGTTGATGTAAAAATAGAAAAAAAAACAGGGTGCGCTCCTTTGTGAACCTGCTAAAAATAGTGAGCATAAATTAAATGCGAAGTACTACTCACCCTGAAGGTTGTGCACCCCTGCACAACTACAGTGATCGCCTGGACTCTGGCACTGGCACACAGAGAGATCTGCAGCTGCTGGTGGAGCAGTAATTCCACGTCTGACAGGGAAGGTGTACATCAGTTCCTCCTCAGGCTGCTGTAGTCAGGTGAGCAACAATACATGCGGTCAGGAGACTGACCGGGCAGTGAAGCTGGTGTACTCCAGTGATGGAGGTTGATAGATCCTTCCTGGTCTGCTGCTCCACTATACACTTTTTCAATTGCAAAAATGCAAACAGATAGACATCAGGAGGTAAAAGAGAAAGCTGTGTATAACAGGGCGCTGCAGACCATAAATGAAGGAATAATAATTTATTTTATTGCACTACGTGTTTCAAGGACTGTACTGTCCTCTTGAAAAAAAGCTGTCCTATTTTTATTAATGTATTATTATTATAACCTTTTTTAATATATTTGTATTTTATCAGTGGAACTGATTATATGTGCAGTTTTATTTGTCTTAATATAGAATTGTGCTATTCAGTTCCACTTTATATATACTGCCATATGTGTGCTATATGTGTGTTATATCTAAGAAATGGACCAACTGTTGATTAATTTATTGTTTTCGGTTTTTGTTTTTATATATACATATATATATATACATATATATATATATATATATATATATATATATATATATATATATATATATATATATATATATATATATATCTTTGTTCACCACAATGTAAGAGCACCTCAGGAAGTGGACAGCACAGTCCTTGAAACATGTAGTGCCATAAAATAAGTTATTATTCCTTCCTTTATGGTCTGCAGTGACCTGTTATACGTTTCTTTTTTACCTCCTGTTATTCAAATCTTCACCTCTTCACCTTTTTTTGAGTCACCATTCCAGATTTCTGTAACGTGCTTTGCACGGTGCTTGCATGGACATCTGTGATCTCACTATGATGAACCATATGAGCCACCTCTACTGCCATGTTTGTCACATCAGAACTGATAGACCTCGTGATGAGCCGACATGTTGACTTTGCCTGGACGTCCACCTCTTGGCTGTTAAATAGAGGGACGGACTTCATTTCATATTCTTCATTCATGGCACTCATATAATGCAGTTTGGCAATTTTCTTGGCCAAGATGAGATGTATCATGCTGTTTCTTTTTTCTTGGCAAATCTTTATGGCTGCACCTTGATTCAAACCAGTGACCGTCTCCCATGTGAATCAACCTAGTAACACATTGAGCTATTAGGGAATCTGAGAACAGATTGTAATATACAGTGGAAAAAGATTTTTCCACCACCAGGAGCAAAACAGTAACAATGCAGTGACATCACAAGAATTTGTATAACTAATCATATGCTAAATAGTTGCACATAAAATTTATACATGAGATAGCCAAGATGATTGTCTATAAAATGAAGGAAGTCTCATATTCAAAGCTGTAGTGGATGGTGAGATGTGGAGCCTGAAAGTTAAAACATTGTTACCCTTTTGCTGGTCAGTGTATATTTATTTTTACTATTTATCCATGGTGTAGTATTTTCATTATTTACCTGATTTTAATTAGGCATAATAAAAGTTAATTTTTAAAACAATAAAAGTTAATTTTTAAAACACAGGTATTTTTTGTCCTGAAATACGACCCATATTACTATACATAATTGGGTTTTTTTTCACCTTTGAAAATGTTTAATACTTATTTTAACCACTGTATGACATAACTGTATATCATATGTCGGAAAAGGGTTAATTGCTTTCAATCACAATATGAGAAACACCGGTGTAACTGTTAACAGCTCTTCTACAGTAGAAATAAACAGCTATATATTCAAGGGTCTCCTTTCTAGACAATAAGTATCTTTTACCTAAAAAATATTTTTTTAAATAGCGCCAACATATTCCGCAGAATTTTACAATTCAAAGAGGACATATACAGTGGGGAGAATAAGTATTTTATACACTGCCAATTTTGCATGTTTTCCAACCTACAAAGGATGGAGAGGTCTGCAATTTTTATATTAGGTACACTTCAGCTGTACTTCAAATGTCCGGCATCCAACAAGAATATGGAACGGAGAGGACTGTACACACCAAAGGGATATTTTTCGTAGCTTTTATTCATATTAAAAGCATCAGTGACGCGTTTCGAGCTGGCGATAGCTCTTAGGCTAAGGAGTACTTTACACGCTGCCACATCACTAGCGATTGCTAGCAATGTCTAGTACGATAGCACTCACCCCCGTTGCTCGTGCGAAATTTGGTGCTCGCTGCCGTAGCGAACATTATCGCTATGGCAGCGTCACATGCACATACCTGGTCAGCAACGTTGCTGTGACCCCCGAACAATCCCTCCCTCAAGGGGGAGGTGCGTTCGGCGTCATAGCGACGTCACTGCGGCGTCACTAAGTGGTTGGCCAATAGGAGATGAGCAGGTCGTAACATCCCGCCCACCTCCTTCCTTCCGCATTGCCGGTGGATGCAGGTAAGGAGATGTTTGTCGCTCCCGCGGTGTCACACATAGCAATGTGTGATGCCGCAGGAACAACGAACAACATCATACCGGAGGCTGCAGCGATATTAAGGAAATGAATGACATGTCAACGATCACCGTTTTGGAACGATTTTGCGATAGTTGATCGTCGCTCATTAGCGTCACACGCTGCGATGTCGCTACCAGCACCGGATATGCGTCACTAACGACGTGACCCCGACGATATATCGGTAGCGATGTCGCAGCGTGTAAAGTACCCCTAAGACTAGAAACTAAGCCGATGCTGCAATGTCGCACGCGATAGTCCCCGCCCCCGTCGCAGCAGCGATATCCTTGTGATAGCTGCCGTAGCGAACATTATCGCTACGGCAGCTTCACATGGACTCACCTGTCCTGCGACTGTCGCTCTGGCCGGCGACCTGCCTCCTTATTAAGAGGGCGGGTCGTGCGGCGTCACTGCGACGTCACACGGCAGGCGGCCAATAGGAGCGGAGATGAGCGGGATGTAAACATCCCGCCCACCTCCTTCCTTCCGCATATCCTACGGAAGCCACGGTGACGCCGGTAGGAGATGTTCCTCGCTCATGCGACTTCACACACAGCGATGTGTGCTGCCGCAGGAGCGAGGAACAACATCGGACGTCGCGTCAGCGTAATTATGGATTACGCCGACGCTGCACCGATGATACGATTACGACGATTTTGCGCTCGTTAATCATATCATCTAGGCTGTACACACTACGATGTCGCATGCGCGTCACTTTCAATTTGACCCCACCGACATCGCACCTGCGATGTCGTAGTGTGCAAAGCCCGCCTTAGACTAGACTAAGAGCTACTGCCAGCTCGAAACGCATCAGCGATGCTTTTAACGTGAATAAAAGCTACGAAAAATAAACCTTTGGTGTGAACAGTCCTCTTCGTTACATATTCTTGTTGGATGCCGGACATTTGGGAGTTAAGTATACTAGTCTGTTTAGCCTGGGAGTTGGCCCAGAGATCTTTGTCCGAGCACCATACCTTATCCTGCAGGACATTGAATGAACTTTGCATCTGGTGAGCTGATCAACTATTGTTTATACACTTCAACTGTGACAGAATCCCACCCCCAAAATACAGAAAATCACAATGTATGATTTTTAAATAATAGATTTGTATTTAATAACATGAAATAAGTATTTGATACAATAGAAAAACAGAATTTAATTTGATTCCCCATCCTTTTGTTTGCACTTACAAAGATGTCAGATGTTACCTATAGTTCTTGACAGAGTTTGCACACACTGCAGCAGGTATTTTTGCCCACTCCTTCATACAGATATTCTCCAGACATTTCAGGTTTCGGGACTGTCACTAGGCAACATTGAATTTCAGCTCCTACCAAAGTTTTTCTATTGAGTTCAGGTCTGGAGATTGATTAGGCCACTAAAGGACCTGGAAATGCTTGCTACGGAGCAACTCCTTAGTTGCCCTGGTTGTGTGTTTCATGTCATTCTCATGCTGGAAGACCCATCTTCAATGCTCTTACTGAGGGAAGGAGGTTGTTGGCTAAAATCTTGTGATACATGACTCATACATCCCCCCTTCAATATGGTGCAGTCGTCCTGTTCACTTTGCAGAAAAGCATGCCCAAAGAATGTAGTTTCCACCCCATGCTTCATGGTTGGGATGATGAAATTTGGGTTGTACTCATCCTTCTTTTTCCTCCAAACTTGTTGAGTAGAGTTGATACCAACAAGTTCTCTTTTGGTCTTATCTGGCCACATGACCTTCTCCCATGCCTCCTCTGAAGCATCCAGATGGTCATTGGCAAACTTCAATTAGGCCTGGACATGTGATGGCAGGAGCAGAGGGCCTTGCATGCCCTGCAGGATTTTAATCCATAATGGCATAGTATGTTACTCATGCTAATTTTGAGACTGTGGACCCAGATCTCTAAAGGCCATTGACCAGGTCCTCCCATGTTGTTCTGGACTGATTTCTGACCTTTCTTAGAATCATCCTTACCCCACAAGGCAAGATCTTGCATTGAGCCCCAGACCGAGTTTTTTCATTTTCTAATGAATGCCTCAGCAGTTGTTGACTTCTCACCAAGCTGCTTGACTATAGTCTTTTAGCCCATCCCAAATGGGTCTGCAATTTTGTCCCTGGTGTCCTTAGCTCTTTGGTCTTGACCATGGTGGAGAGGTTGGCGTGTGATTGACTGTGTGAACTGGTGTCTAGTCTTTTATGCAGGTAATGAGTTCATATAGGTCCAATTAATACAGGTAATGAGTGCAGAGTAAAAGGGCTTCCTACAAAAAAATAACAGGTCTTTGAGAGCCAGAATTCTTGCTGGTCTGTAGGCGATCAAATACTTATTTCATGCAATAAAATATAAATTAATTAATTAAAAACCATACTAGTGATTTTCTGGATTTTTGTGGGGGATGTGTCTGTTACAGTTGAGGTGTACCTATGTTAAAAATTACAGACCTTTGTAGATAGGAAATCTTGCAAAATAGGCAGTGTGTCAAATAAGACATTAGAGAATAACACAATTCAACAGAGGAGTTAGGACCATGCTCACATGCTTACAATCTATGAAAGAGTGCTATTAAATACATAGAGGGCATATAAACAGATAAAAAGCACCAAACTTTGAAGAAAATATTGTAGGGGCAAAATAAGAATAATTACAAAGGTGACGTGATAGACTAGTCTAAACAAATGCGTTTTTAGGGCACGCTTAAAACTGGCCATTTTGAATCAAATTGTTCTTGCTAGTGCTTTCCAGAGAATTGGTGCAGCTCTCAAGAAGTCTTGGCAATTTTAATGGGAGCTTTTGATGATAGAGGATGTCAGTCATAGGTCCTTAGTGAAGTGGAGGGCCTGGGTTGGGTAATAGACAGAGATCAGGTAGGAGATAAAGGGCAGTGCAGAACTATGTTGAGCTTTGTGGGTGAGAGTGATACGTTTTTATATTGTACACTATAGTGGAAGGGTAACAGTGCAATGACTGGTATAGGATAGAGGCATTGGTGTAGCAGTTGGAGAGGAATATGTTCCTAGCTGCTGTATTGAGGATGGATTAGAGAGGGGAATGTTTAGTAAGAAGGAGACCGATTAGTAGAGAGTTGTCATAGTCCAGACGAGAATGAATAAGAGTGACCGAGTTTTTGCAGTCAATGGTAAGACAAGATTGAATTCCAGAGATGTTTTTGAAGTGGAGGGGACTTGAGTGAACAAGTGATTGGATGTAGGGAGTGAAGGAGACTTCTGAGTCAAATATGACCCCAAGACAGCGAGCGTGTAGCAGTAATGGTAAAACCACACACAGAAATGGTAATATTGAGTTTAGGAAGGTTAGAGGGAGGAAACCTGAGAAGTTCAATTTTTGACAGATTCAGTTTTAGGGAGGACATAATGTTGGAGACTTCAGACAGACAATCACTGGTATTTTGTAGTAATGAAGGGTTGAGGTCAGGGTACGATGTGTAAAATTTGGGTGTCACCAGCACTACAAATGGTACGGAAAACTGAATCTACAGATTGTTTTGACAAATAGGGGCAGTGTATAGAAAGAAAAGGAGGCTTAGGACTGAGCCTTGAGGAACCCCATAAGTTAAGAGGGAGAGGAAGAGGAGTTGGCAAAAGATACAGTGAACGAGCGGCCAGAGAAGTAGGATGATGTTACTGTTAGGGCCAGATGGACGGGCAGACCCGGGAGGTGGATCCACTGGGCCGAACTCCCCGATGAGGGAAAGGAGTCCGGTAGCCGGAGCACTTTAGGTAGCAGGACAGTCCGTGCACTGGAACACAATGGAGAAGTCCCTGGGACCACGAGGTCACTGATGGTGGTCCGGGTGACGGAGCTCAGGTTCGGAAGCCGTGATGATGTCAGGCGGGGTCCGGAACCGTTGGAGCGAGATGACGGGTCACCGCAGGGAACCGAGATGGTACGGACTGTCAGGATGGCAGATGGGCAGCGTTCGGGGTTCGAGATACAGCAGGACCGGATGGCGATGCAGGATCGGCTCTAGAAGACAGAGAGGTAAGTATCTCACAGAACACAAGGAGACCTGACTCCTAGCTTGGGAAAACACGAAGAACAGGCCCCGCTCCCTTGGGCATTAACCCCCTTTATACCCTGTACCTGTGTGCATCATTTCCTGTCAGTGGACACTGGCCCTTTAAGAAAGGGTCAGTGACCGCGCGCGCGCCCTAATGCGCATGCGCGCGGCCCGGGTGCCAGAAGCCAGGGCAGGAAGCTGAGAGGAGGACGCAGCAGAGCCGGCCAGGGACTGGGAAGCCGACGGGCGCTGGGAGCGGGGACCAGGAGGCCTGGGAATCGCGGGCACTGGAGGCTGAAGAGCGGGGAGCGTGGCAGGTGAGCCGGGGAGCGGAGCAGAGGACCCGGGGAGCGGAGCAGAGGACCCGGGGAGCGTGACAGTACCCCCCCCACGCCCCCCTCCCCGCAACCGGGACAGGAAGGCACGGATCAGAGGAGTGCCCACGTTCTCCCTGGGCTCCCAGGACCTATCCTCAGGACCATACCCCTCCCAGTCCACCAGGAAGAACTGTCGACCTCGTACGGTCTTCATGGCCACGATATCCCTTACCGCATAGATGTCGTCCTCAGCAATAGGAGGAGGAGCCGGACTGGCGGCAGCGGAGAAGGGACCAAGGACAACCGGCTTGAGCAGAGAGACGTGGAAGGAGTTGGGTATCCTCATCGTGGCCGGGAGCTGTAGTTTGTAGGAGACCTCATTGATCTTGCCGAGGACTTTAAACGGTCCGATGTAGCGAGGTCCCAGCTTGTAGGATGGTATCTTCAGTCGGATGTATTTGAAAGCAAGCCAGACGAGATCTCCCGGAGAGAAACACGGAGGATCCAGACGTCTCTTGTCCGCGTGTCTCTTCATCCGCAGGGATGCACGTGCAAGGGAGGCCTTAACTGAGTCCCAAATGGTTGTAAAGTCACGGAGTACTGCATCAGCAGCAGGGATGTCCGAGGAAGAGGATACAGGCAATGGGACAGACGGCTGAAGTCCGTAGACGACATGGAAGGGAGAACTGGAGGAGGACTCACTGACGTGGTGATTATGGGAGAATTCAGCCCAAGGAAGAAGCGTGGACCAATCGTCATGATGGGCGTTGACGTAGTGACGTAAGAAAGAGGTCAATATCTGATTGACCCGTTCCACTTGTCCGTTCGACTGAGGATGGTAGGCCGAAGAAAAGTCCAGAGTCACTCCCAGATGTTTACAGAGAGCCCTCCAGAAGCGGGAGGTGAACTGAGTTCCTCTGTCGGACACTATATGTGATGGAAAGCCATGCAAGCGGAAGATGTGATGTATATAGGCGTCCGCGAGTTCCTGGGCAGAGGGTAGTCCAGCCATAGGAACGAAATGGGCCATTTTAGAGAACCGATCCACCACGACCCATATGACTGTGTGTCCGGAGGACAATGGCAAGTCCGTAATAAAGTCCATCACTATGTGTTGCCAGGGAACTGAGGGTATGGGCAGAGGCAGAAGACGGCCATATGGCAGGTGTTTGGGAGTCTTGTTCCTGGCACAGGAGGAGCAGGCAGAGACAAAAGAGGCGACGTCCGTGCGAAGAGATGGCCACCAGTAATGACGTGCAATCGCACTCCATGTTCTCTTCTGACCTGCATGACCGGCTGTTTTCGAGGCATGGCCCCAGTGTAACACTTTTTTCCTGTCAGTCTCAGAGACATAAGTCTTCCCAGGCGGTATCTGGGCTAGGGTGACAGGAGCCACCGGAATGATCTTGCTAGGGCAGATGATGGGTTGGGATGTCTCTTCCTCCTGCTCCATGGGCATGAAAGACCTAGACAAGGCATCAGCGCGTACATTCTTGTTCGCGGGTCGGAAATGGAGCTGGAAGTCGAACCGGGCAAAGAACAAGGACCACCTGGCTTGCCGTGGGTTCAGTCGCTGAGCAGTCCGCAGGTATTCCAGGTTTTTGTGGTCCATGTAAATAATGACTGGGTACACTGCTCCTTCCAGAAGGTAGCGCCATTCCTCCAGAGCCAGTTTGACTGCCAATAGCTCTCGGTCACCGATGGTGTAGTTGCGTTCAGGCGCTGAGAAGCTCTTGGAGAAGAAACCGCATGTCACCATCTTCCCGGAGGAGGACTTCTGCATGAGCACTGCTCCGGCTCCCGAGGAGGAGGCATCCACCTCCAAGGTGAACTGGCGGTTTAACTCTGGACGGTGGAGTACAGGAGAGGAGGCAAAGGCTCGCTTTAGAGAGCCAAACGCGGCATCGGCCGCAGGTGACCAGTCCTTTGGATTAGCCCCCTTCTTGGTCAAGGCGGAAAGAGGAGCAGTCAGGGCCGAGAAGTGAGGAATAAACTGGCGGTAATAGTTGGCGAATCCCAGAAAGCGTTGGATTGCCTTCAGTCCAGAAGGAGGAGGCCAATTGAGAACGGAAGAGACCTTCTTTGGATCCATCTGCAGTCCGGTATCGGTGATGAGGTAACCCAGGAAGGGGAGAGAAGACTGTTCGAAGACGCACTTCTCGTACTTGGCGTACATACGATTCTCTCTCAGTCTTTGTAGAACCAGTTGCACGTTCTCTCGGTGGGTCTGGAGGTCCGGAGAGCAGACAAGGATGTCATCCAGATATAGCACCACACAGACGTAGAGAAGGTCCCGGAACACATCGTTCACTAATTCTTGGAAGACTGCTGGTGCGTTACACAGGCCGAAGGGCATCACGCAGTATTCATAGTGCCCATCGCGGGTGTTGAACGCAGTCTTCCATTCATCCCCTGAGCGGATACGGACCAGGTTGTAGGCACCCCGAAGATCCAATTTGGTGAACACACGAGCTCCTCTGAGCCGATCAAACAATTCGGGGATGAGCGGCAGGGGGTACTTGTTTTTTACGGTGATTAGGTTCAATCCCCGGTAGTCTATACATGGGCGTAGGTCGCCCTCTTTCTTCTTTACGAAGAAGAAGCCTGCTCCAGCAGGAGAGGAGGATCTCCGAATGAATCCCTTAGCCAAGCTCTCTGTGATGTACGTAGACATGGCCCTTGTTTCGGCTGGAGACAGTGGATATATCCGTCCTCGAGGTGGTGTAGTTCCCGGGAGCAGGTCAATGGCACAATCGTAAGGACGATGTGGCGGAAGTACTTCGGACTCCTTCTTATCAAAGACGTCCACGAAGGACCAATAGGCTGAGGGCAGTCCCGGTAGGGACTCGGGAACCGGAGGTCGCCGGATAGGTTGTATGGTCTTCAGACAGTTCTCATGGCAAGAAGACCCCCATCGAGTGATATCACCAGTGCCCCAGCTGACTGATGGTTCGTGTGTCCGCAACCAAGGAAGGCCCAGCAGGATTTGATGTGACATATGTGGGAGGACGTAGAGAGCGATGTTCTCGGTGTGCAGAGCACCGATACGCAGTTCAAGCGGCTTGGTGATCCAGGAGATGGTGTCAGAGAGGGGTCTCCCATCCACAGAGGCAATCACAAGAGGTTTGGCGAGTGGAGTAACAGGCACCTGGTACTTGTCCACCGTGGCCTGCTGGATGAAATTGCCTGCTGCCCCAGAATCGAGGTATGCCTCAGCCGTAAACCGCGTCTCTCCCGTTGTCACTTGCACAGTCCATGTAACTGGGTCTGAGAGAGTCCCAGCACCTAGGGTGGCCTCTCCTACCAACCCTAGGCTTTGAAGTTTCCCGGCCTCTCTGGACAGGCGCGTAGCAGGTGTGTGCCCTCTCCGCAGTAGAAGCAGAGACCCTTGGCGAGCCGCTCTGCTCGACGTTGTTCAGACTGTCGCACACGGTCGATCTGCATGGGCTCATGGACGGAGACACCAGAGGCCGTTGACTGGAGTACGGCGGGCTTCTGTGGAGGAGAGGAATGCCTTACCGGACGTCTCTCACGGGACACCTCTTTGGACTGCTCCTGAAAGCGTATGTCCACTCGAGTCGCTAGGGTAATCAGGGCGTCCAGGGTGGACGGTACGTCACGTCCAGCCAGCTCATCTTTGATTCGACCCGAGAGTCCTTCCCAGAAGGCGGCGGTTAGGGCCTCGTTATTCCACCCGAGTTCTGAAGCCAAGGTGCGGAAACGGATGGCGTATTGACCCACCGTCAGGGTTCCCTGACGTAACCGGAGAAGAGATGAAGCAGACGCGGAGGCGCGTCCGGGTTCGTCAAAGGTGCTGCGAAAGGCCTGCAGGAACTCCTGGAGGTTCTTGGTCATAGGGTCCTCCTTCTCCCACAAGGGGTTCATCCACGCCAGTGCCTCGCCCTCTAGCTGAGACATGATGAAGGCGACCTTGGCTTGGTCGGAGGCAAACAAATGTGGCAGCTGCGTGAAATGGAGGGAGCATTGGTTTATAAACCCCCTGCAGGTCTTGGGATCTCCGGCGTACCGGGGTGGTGAGGCCAAACGTAGTCTGGAAGCATCCGAGGAGGCTGCCACGGGAGCGGGAGCCGTGGATTGACTAGTGGAGGCCCGGGGCGTTGAAGATGTGACCGAGGCTTGTAGCGTGTTCAAGCGGGCGTCCACGGAAGTCATAAAGTTCAGCATGCGGGTCTGGACTTCACGCTGGCGTTGGAGTTCCTCATGCAAGGCCGCTAGTGCTTCGGCGGGATCCATGGCCTGTTCTTACTGTTACTGTTAGGGCCAGATGGACGGGCAGACCCGGGAGGTGGATCCACTGGGCCGAACTCCCCGATGAGGGAAAGGAGTCCGGTAGCCGGAGCACTTTAGGTAGCAGGACAGTCCGTGCACTGGAACACAATGGAGAAGTCCCTGGGACCACGAGGTCACTGATGGTGGTCCGGGTGACGGAGCTCAGGTTCGGAAGCCGTGATGATGTCAGGTGGGGTCCGGAACCGTTGGAGCGAGATGACGGGTCACCGCAGGGAACCGAGATGGTACGGACTGTCAGGATGGCAGATGGGCAGCGTTCGGGGTTCGAGATACAGCAGGACCGGATGGCGATGCAGGATCGGCTCTAGAAGACAGAGAGGTAAGTATCTCACAGAACACAAGGAGACCTGACTCCTAGCTTGGGAAAACACGAAGAACAGGCCCCGCTCCCTTGGACATTAACCCCCTTTATACCCTGTACCTGTGTGCATCATTTCCTGTCAGTGGACACTGGCCCTTTAAGAAAGGGTCAGTGACCGCGCGCGCGCCCTAATGCGCATGCGCGCGGCCCGGGTGCCAGAAGCCAGGGCAGGAAGCTGAGAGGAGGATGCAGCAGAGCCGGCCAGGGACTGGGAAGCCGACGGGCGCTGGGAGCGAGGACCAGGAGGCCTGGGAATCGCGGGCACTGGAGGCTGAAGAGCGGGGAGCGTGGCAGGTGAGCCGGGGAGCGGAGCAGAGGACCCGGGGAGTGGAGCAGAGGACCCGGGGAGCGGAGCAGAGGACCCGGGGAGCGTGACAGATGAGAACCAATAGAGTGCGATGTCCTTGAGTCCTATACAGAGGAGCATGGTGAGGTGGAGCTGATAATCCACAGTACCAAATGCAGCAGAGAGATCCAGGAGTATCAGCAAGGATTAGTGGCCATTAGATTTAGCAGTTAGAAGATCATTAGAGACTTTAGTAAGAGCAATTTCAGTAGAGTGTAAGGAGCAGAAACCGGATTGTAAAGGGTCAAGAAGAGGGTTATCTGAAAGAGAGCAGACTAGACGGGACTGGACCAAGCATTACAGAAGTTTAGAGATTAAGGAGATATTAGAAACCGGTCTATAATTTAGCAGCACAGTTTTGTTCAACGGATTTTTTTTTTTTTTAATAATGAGTGTATGCTGGTATGTTTTAGGGAGGAGGGAACCAGATGAGAAAGAGAGGCTAAATATTTTAGTCAGGTGACTGTTGACAGCCGGGGAAAGGGACTGAAGAAGATATGAGGGAATAGGGTCAATGTTGCAGGTAGTAGGGCGAGAAGATGGAAGGAGCCTGGTAACTTCTTCTGTGACCAGTTCAAAAACAGAAAATGAGCTACGTGAAGTGTATGGGGAAGAGAATGAATGAAATTAGAAGACTTAGAGAGATATAGTCATTTTTTTCTTGAAAATAATTGGTCATATAATCTGCGCTGAAGTTTCTGGTTGGGGCCTGCATTCTTAGAGTGAGGAAGGAATGTAAAGTGTCACAGTCGTTTTGGATAGTGAGGTGATGACAGTGTTGAAGTAAGCTTTTCTGGAAAAGTGAACAGGAGAGTTGAATGTTTTAAGCATAAACTTATAATGGATGACATTTTCGGCTAGATTAGTTTTTCTTCACAGAGGTTTAGCGCAACTGGAGCACTGCTAGAGAAAACGTGTTTGTAACGTGTGCCAGGGTTGCCGCCATCTGTGCAGAGTTACTTTGTATGTAGGAGGTGCAGCTTCATCCAGGGCATTTAGCATGTATTGTATTTATAACTTTTTCACCAAATTTTTCATTTTGAAGTAAACACACCATGCAAAAGTGGCTGCAGAATAAAACTTTTCTTTTAAAGGGAGCCTGTCACTAGATTTATCCCCATGTACTGTGACCACCACTAACAAGCACTTATATACAGCATTCTTAAATGTTGTATATAAGTGCCCAGGATATGTATTTTGTCATTGTATGACGTTAAAAACAGCAGGGCAGAGAGAAGTGCGCCTGTGCAGGGGCACAATGGAGGACTCTGTGTGGATGACATAGGACGCGTCATCCACACGGAACAGGGAAGGACGGTGATGGAAGGAAGAGAGGAGGCACAGGACTGAGACCAGCAATGCCCATTGGATTGGACCACTCTGCAGGTGAGTATAATAAAAGCTGTTTTTTACGTTACATAGATCTGCCTGGGCACTTATTATACAGCATTCTAGAATGCTAAATATAAGGGCTGGGGACCGAACTGTTTTTCAGTTAACCCTAGAATGCGCAAGCAATTCAATCTACCATAGAAAACAAATGACCTAGCAGGCCTGCGAGGCCCCAGGTATACGTTCTAGGGTTAAAGAAATCAGGCTTTAATTACTTACCAAGGCATGACTAGTCAGAACAATATGACTTTTGTGTTGGATGACTGGGTTTGTTGTAGAATCCGACTTTTGTTTATTTTGCCCAATGCAACAATATGGGGGAAAATGTGACGATATTGTATTGGAACGTTAGAAGGATTAATGATGGGGTGAAACATAAAGCCGTGTTGGATTTTGTGAAATCCTTGCCACCTGCAATAGTTTGTCTGCAAGAGACCCACCTGACTAAAGATAGGACCCACTATTTGAATTATGCCAGGGCGGTTATTACACCAAAATGTACCCCTTATTTGTCAGTCAGTGAAAGTAGATGAAAAGGGAAGGTATATCTGTCTGTTAGCATAATTGGCTGGAGTTGCATATATCATAGTGGCAGTGTACAGTCCGCCCCCATATTCAGGAAAGGTTATGTAGGAATCCTTCAGTTTTCAGCGCAGGTACCCTCATTACCATTCTTGATCCTTGGGGAGTTTAATAATATGATTGATGAGGATATACATACACTGCGACAGAAGGGTGGAGGAGAATGAGAGAAATTAACTCTGTTTGGGAGGCTTTTGTCTGAAGTCGAACTGTTAGATTTATGGAGAATCTGTAATCACGGCGTGTGAATTTTTTCTTGATTTTCTACTTCTTACAGTTCACTGTCAAGGATAGATCTGGCTTTTGAGAATGCTCAAAAGGCTAGGAGAATAAAATCGGTAGACTACTTGCGCGTAATATTTCAGAACATGCCCCGCTTCGACTCTAAGTACAGCTGGGTGTGAGGTAGGGAGGTGCCCCTATTCTCTGGAGATTTAACCCATTTTTACTTTCTATATTCTCTAAGGATAGTAAGATTCCTAAATTGCTCGAGGAATTTTTTCATACTAAGGGGTTGTCTACGGCGGCTATTGTATGCGATACAATGAAGGTGTTTCGGGGCTTACTCATTGAGGAGGTAAACAGGATACAAAAACTCATCCAGAGCATTTGAAAGTACACTGAGAAGAGAGAGGCAGGAGGCCAAAACACGTTATGTTCTTAACCCCTCGGACAGGACTAAGGCTACTCAACATATGCTAACGAAAGCTAGTGATAGGCTGTTCTATAAAAAGTAAAACTACTTTGAGGAGGGGGAAAAGGCGGGTCACCTTTTGGCAGTTGTATCAAAGGCCCAACAGGGTATATCCTTTGTTTCAGAAATGAAAAAGAAGGATGGCAAATTGACACAGTCAAACAGTGATGTGTTAGTGGTGTTTCAGGAATTTTTGGGGAGCTTTATTGCTCTACAGTGTCCACCTCTGTGGAGGACATACAAGACTTTTTAATGCAGGGAAATATACCGGCTCTCTTGCGAGAACTCCTAGGCACTAGATGCTCTGTTTAGTCTTGAAGAATTGTAACAAGCTTTGTCAACAATCCCAAATAATAAATCTCCGGGCATGGATGGCCTGCCGACTGACGTATTTAAATCCTACAGTAGTATTTTATTACTCCAGCTGCTGGAGGTAGTCAATGCAGCACTGGAGGATGGGAGGCTTCCGCCTTCCATTAATGAAGCAATTATTGTGGTTATTCCGAAGCAGGATAAAAACCCCAGTCTCCCAGAATCCTATCACCCGACAGATATCTCCGCTACCTATTGATGTTAAAATTCTCGTAAAGGCCCTGGCTAACTGGCTATCTAGGGTAATTACATCTCTTGTACACCCTGATCAAACAGGCTTCATGCCAAACAAGTCCACTGTCATAAATATTCAACGGCTCTATTTATATTTGCAATTGCCTTCGAAAGAAGATAATTTTAAAGCAGTGGTCTGTTTAGACGCCACTAAAGCATTCGATATTGTCAAATGGAAATACCTTTGGACTGTGCTTGCTAATATGGGCTTTGGTGGGAAATTCATTTCTTCAGTGAAATTATTGTATGTGGCACCAAGGGCTAGGGTGAAGGTCAATGGTCTACTATCGGAGGGGTTTCCATTGGTTAGAGGGATGCCCTCTATCCCTGTTGTTGTTTGATATTGCTATTGAGCCCCTGGCTGCAGTACTAAGAGCATCAAGGGGCGTGAAGGGCTTTTTGTTGCACTCTATGCAGATGATATGTTACTGTTCTTAAATGATTGGCCAAACTTGCTAAATAAGGCAATATCCATCATTGATTGTTTTGATGAACTGTCAGGGTTGACAATCAATTGGGATAACTCCTCCCTGATAACATTGGGGCTTGCCCTGCTGATCATGAGGGTATTGTGGGGCAGTTGAAGCTAGCTTCCTCATTTAACTACTTGGGCCTCTGGATCTGTGAGAAGGTGAGAAACTAAATATCACACCACTCCTGGACAAGTTCCAGCAAAAAAATCAAAGCTTGGTGCAAACTTCCGTTTTCCATAATAGGGAGGGCTAATCTAACAAAAATTATTCTTAAGCCACAGGCCCTATATTTATGCACAATGCACCAGTATGGCTGCCTCATTGTATATTTTATAGGCTCAATAGTATTTTCAGAGAGCTAATATGGAAAAATGGAATAGCACAGACAAAACTGAAGACATTACAAAAACCTTAATCCAATGGCGGTCTGGCACTTCCTGACCTGTTTTTACATTACCTGGCAGCACAGTTCCATTACTTCAAGAATTGGGAGGAGACAGTGTGGGAACTTCACCATCTTTGTTGGCAATGATTCATCATGCATTTGGAAGAAGGGATTTGACTGCTGAATTGGATTTAGGTAGGGGGGGGTTGAGTCTCTACCCTTCCATACTATACAATAAGGGAGATGGGGAAAACATGGGGTAAAGTAAAGGATATAATAAAGGTGGGAGTGGTCACTAAATATTCACTCATCTGGGGGAACTTGAACCTCCCTGAGTTTAACAAATTTCAAGGGTTTGAATTATGGCAGTGGAAGGGACTTAAGAGGATACAGTAGTTGTTCAATGAAGAGGGACTCAAGATGTTTGAGGTGCTCAGGGGAGAATTTGATATTCCAAATAGCACGTTCTTCCAGTACCTACAACTTGGGCACGCTTGTGAGGTACAGTGTAGATCTATGAGCATGTCACTCACTAGTGGATTGTATTCCGCTACTAGATATATCGGTGAAGGTTGGAGACACAAAGGGGGCAATCTCTTGGTATTACATGTATTTCCAAGGGGCGAAAGGTAGGATGGAGACTTGCTGTCTTAGAGAAAAATGGCAGACAGACATGGGTCCCATTTCTGCAGATGTATGAAAAGAGAGAGTTCATAATAATCCATTATTGTCGGTAAGTGAGTCGCGTAGGCTATTGTAATTATTTCTAGTACATAGGTTCTACAGGACCCTAACGTTTTTATTTAAAATATTGGCTAGCCCTGACTCATGCTGGTGGAAATGTGGAGTTGCAGATACGGACCTGATGCATCTCATGTGGAACTGCGTGCGTCTGTGAAGGTACTGGACAGGTGTGCTAGATTTTATAGAAAGAAAGACACCTCCACCATAGCTTAGAGAAGGTTTCTAAGTGTGTGAGATGTATGACAAACAGCCCTGGTCTAATACCCCCAGGGAGGGCCGGGACAGGAGTGATGAATCCCACAAAAACAGACGGCGGAGGCGGCTATGATAGGTCTGCCTGCTTGGCCTTTCTCCCTCTGTCACTGTCATGGGTGTTCATTCCGAGACAGGCAGACTGACAGGAGCAGATAGAAATAGGAATAGATAGAAAGACCTGACCCAAATATTACCGCCCCTGTTGCACCTGTCAATCAAATAGCTGTGTATTGCTGGAGCCTTACTTGCACGTATTTCTGAAATAAAACATCCAATCTCTGAACAAAATGTTTGGTTAGAATCAGCATCCTAGCACCAGTATAGCCCTGGCTTTACTTTATATATGAAAATCCTGCAGGTTGGTTCCATTTAATGCCAAGGCCATGTTTTCCAATTCTGACCACTGTCACGTTGACAGGTTATAATTCTGGAGCACTTCAACGGATCCCAGTGATTCTGAGATTGTTTTGGGGGGGGTTTTGTGACATATTGTACTTCACGATAATTGTAAATTTAGGCTGATATTTTGTGCATTTATTTGTGAAAATATCAGAAATTTGGCGACAATGTAAAAAATGTCACAATTTTCAAACTTTAAATATTTATGCCCCTAAACCAGAGAGTTAGATCACACAAAATAGTTAATAAATTACGTTTCCCCCATGTCTACTTTACACCAGCGCAATTTTTGAAACATATGTTTTTTTTCTTAGGAACTTAGAAGGGTTCAAAGTTTATCATCAATATCTCATTATTCCAACAAAATTTATAAAACCATTTTTTCAGGGACCACATCACATATGAAGTGACTTTGCAAGGCCTATGTGACAGAAAATACCCAAAAGTGATACCATTCTAAAAACCGCACCCTTCAAATTGCTCAACACCACATTCAAGACGTTCATTAACCCTTTAGGTGCTTCACACAAACCAAAGCAATGTGGAAGGAAAAAAATCTGGTAAACTACTTTTTGATGTACAGTGCAAAGTAAAGAAGGGAAGGGGCATGATATTGGAGCGCAGATTTAATTGAAATGATTTGTAGGTGCCATGTCACATTGGCAGAGCCACTTAGGCGCCAGAACCGCAAAAGAACCCACACAAGTGACCCCATTTTACATACTGCACCCCTCATTTAATTCATCCAAGGGTGCAGTGAGCATATTGACACCACAGGTTTATCACAAATAGTTACACTGTTCGGCGGTGAACAAAAAATAATTACATTTTTACGACTAAAATTTTGTTTAACCCAAGATTATCAATTTTCAAAAGGGTAATAGGAAAAAAAAAGAAATGCCCCATGATGTGTTACACAAGTTCTCCTGAACATGGCAATACCCCACATGTGACCGTACAGTACTGTTTGGCTGCACAGAGCTCGGAAGGGAATGAGTGCCACTTGATTTTTGGAACACAGATTTTTCTAGAATACTTTGCAGACTCCATTTGCAGAGCCCCTAAGTGCCAGAACAGGAGAAATCCCCTCAAGTAACCAAATTTTGTAAATTCTTCCCCTGGGAATTCATCTATAGGTGTAGTGACTATTTAGTATCTGGAAAACACCCATGGTGCAAACACAGTGAATGTTGCAGAATTAAAAATTTCAAATAAGTCCTTGTTGTGCCCAGCACATTGTAGTTGCCCGTACATTGTACCCAGCTTGTCTTGTGCTTCTGGAAACCTGCACCCCATACATTTAAGTGGGATCTCAGCACTGCAACAGTGCCAAACTTGTGGATGCTAACTGTGGTTTAGGCACATTGTGGAGGTCAGAAGGGAGAGGGGCATTTGGATTTGGGAGTGCAGATTTTGCTGGATTTGTTTATTGGGGGGGGGGGGAGCCATAGCATTTTTCCAGAGCCTTTGTGCTACCAGTAATGTGGAAGCTTCCTATATTTCCATTAATACTGAAAGTTGAATGGTATTTGCCCACAATTCACACACGCTGCCCATGTCCACGATTAGGGTTTGTGACGTTGTGGGACTGTCACTCTGTTTTCCCTAATGACAGCATTTGCATCTCCGCAACATAAATTGACATTCTGCGGCTAGGAAAGCTGTGCTACAGGTCAGTTTACACTGCGGAGAAAAGAAGCACAGTGGGCATGGGATTTCTTTAAATCCCATCCACTGTGCTTGTACTGTATAACTTTAAACAAGAAAACAAAAGAGTATATTGTGTCTAAAAATATTTTTATTAGAATCAATTAAAAATATTTTTTTATAAAAATATATTTTTGTATCTATCAAACAACTGCTGACAAAAAAAAAGCAGGAAAAAACTTCACCACAAATAGAACTTATTTGCACATGCAAAGTAAAAAAAAAGATGTCAATATTAATAAATATAATTATTTAAAAAAAATCATATATAAATATTCTACAATGACATAGACTGAGGCTCTGTGCGCACTAGAAAAGTGATTTTTCTCAAGAAAATTTCTTGAGAAACTTCTGGGAGTTGAAGATTTCCGCACCTGCGGAAAAATCCGCGGGAAAAATGCATGCGGATTTAACGCAGGTTGGTCCCTGCGGTTTTGCAAGAAATAATATAGATAATCGATAGACAGATAATGGATAGAGTGAAAGATGGATAGATGAATAGATAGATAGATAGATGAGAAAGACCTATATAATGTCCCACATCCCTTTAGTGACTTTCATGTGGCACTAAAGGGTGCTTAAAAAATTGAAAAAAATCCAGCACTCAAAGCATTCAACTGAAATTGTTTTATATTTTATTCATTGTTCTGTGTAATTATTAAAGACGTTTCGGTCATCCGACCTTCATCAGTTTACACTACAATAAAAAGATACATGAAAAATTTTTAAGTATACAGAAATAATGGCATTATACAATCATGGTAACATAAAAAGGGCAGAAATATTCACCACATTATAATGCATGAACCATAAACTATGATATACAAAAAGTGTCAACAAAAAGACAAAAATGAAGAATCTGTCAGTTGAGCCGCTTCACTAGCAGATATACTGTCCACCTAAAGATATAATTGAAATACAGATAAAATGTAGCATAATAGAACCATTATACAACAAAAGGGGAACCAAACAGAAAACCCAAAAATTTATCCAAAAAAAAATGTATATCTTGCTAAAATAGAAGGACAAAGAGCCTAAGCACCAGCACTGAGACACTATTCTAATCTAATAAAACAGACAATACACAGAAATGCCATGTAATGAACACTCACCAGAAAGGGCTCTGTAGAAATATATGGAAAAGCTGGACCAGAGGAAAAAGCTGCCCGTCCGGGTCTGCAGTCAATGTAATCTGACAGTCCAATGTCCAGATTTAAATAGACCGCTCAATTAGCTCATTAACAAGTTACAGAGCGTCACTTCCGGTCCGAAAACCGGAAGTGACGTCACGGAGCGTCACTTCCGGTCCGGAAACCGGAAGTGACGTCACCGGTTGGCAAAGTGTAAATCCTGATGGTTGGCAACTGTAGACATACTCAGACAGCCACTCCTCACCGCAGGACGTCACTTCCGGTCCGCAAACCGGAAGTGACGATCCTGGTTGGCAAAATGTAAACCAGATGGTTGGCAATTTAAAGACAAATTACCTAAAAGATCAAATAAAAGAAAAAATAGAAGAAATAAGATAAGAGGATTAAGGGAATGGTGTATTTATCCAGAATCAATTTAATAATTTTTTAATTTTTTATCAACTATAATCAACCCTAGTAAAAAAAGGGAAAAAAAGAAAAAAAGAAAAGAGAAAAAAGAAAAAATTAAGAGGAATATACGTAAAGAAATGGAAGGGGGGGGGGGAAGGGGGGAAGGGAAGGGAAAGGAAGTGGGCATTGGGAAGGGAAGGGGGGGGGGGAAGGGGAAAGGGAAAGGAGAGACTATGGAAAAAAGGGATCAAGGGAAAATTAGTAATGCGTAGAAAAAACTAAAACTAGGGAAAAAACAGAAAAAGGATTATGTTAAGAAAGAAACAGGAAGAAGATTATAAGACAATACCTAAAGGGACCGGCCATCATCAAATCAGTGATCAACTCCTCTGAAGAAGATAATAATAAGTAGGCATAAATGAATGAAAAGCTATAAGAAACTAGAAGTATCGAAATCACGATTAAGGCCTTTGGGCTCCAAAGTCTGAAGAGTAAAAATCCAATACGCCTCCCTTTGTTTCAATTTTTTAACCCTATCACCTCCTCTTCTATTTGGCAAGACCTGCTCTAACACCTGGAACCGTAATTGACTAACACTATGTCCCTGTTTATGAAAATGAGATGGAAGAGGTAAAGTCAATCTCTCACACCTAATGGTGGATTTATGTTGTGATATACGTTCCTTAACAGTCTGGGTGGTTTCGCCCACATAGAGTAGGCCACAAGGACACTTCACTACATATACAACATAAGATGTCTCACAGGTGAAAAAACCTCTAATTGGATAACCCCGACCACTGTAGGGATGCAAAACTCTATCACCTTTCAGCACATTACTGCATTGGGCACAATTTAAACATGGAAAAGTACCACGTCTCCGGGTATAAAGATGAGTTTGAACGGGTCCAGTCACACCGGCGCCCACATCAGCTCTCACCAATTTATTACTGAGATTGG